>NC_142691.1:2128712-2431742 GCF_056320005.1 Nelumbo lutea | reverse complement strand
TACTTGAATGATGTGCTGGCCAAAACTTTTGACCCCAAATGTCTGGGTTTGTGTTGGCTAATCAACCTGATCACCCAAACCCTCGACCCCAAACAATTAGGCTATGTTTGGTTTGAAGGACAAAGTAAGGAAATTTTTCCTTTCTTTCCTACATTTTCCTTCAAACCAAACATAGCCTTAATGCACCAGATCCAGGATGATCGAGGGCTAGGGTTAGCTACCCATTCAAACATAATTCTACTAGTGCAAATCTCTACCATTCCTCAAAAAAAAAAGAAATTTGATAAATTACAAAGACACCCCCTTTACTATGGGATTGGTGACAAATGCTCCCTGAATTTTCATTTGAGATAAAATCCCCTCATAAACTTTCACTTTGCCACAAATACCTTATGACAGTCAAGTCTGATGGAACATGTTAAATTACCAAAATGTCCATCTGATTTTTTTTCCTCACCTTTTTTTCTCAAGTTAAATGATAAAAAGAATTTTTTTTAGGTCTTATTCGCTTTTCGATAAATTATTTACCTGGATAAATGCAATTACTGGGTAAGTGTATTTACCTATGTTATTTTGTTTCCCAAGTAAAAAGGTAAATGGCCATTTTAACTATAAAAATTCATTTTTGTCCCATTCAAGTGTTGGAAACTTTCCCCCTAAGTGGAAAAGTTATCTATCCACCTAAGAGATGGGTATCACTTACCCGGGTAAGTGGTACCCAGAAAAATAAACTTTCCCCGATCCCCACAATAATCTGAAAAAATAAACCTCCTTAATTCTTTGTTCATTTCAATGACGTCTTAAAATATAAAAATCATTCATTCCTTTCTCCAAAACCATCAATTTACACCCATAAAAAAAAAAGAAGCCTCTACCATTTAATTTGAATATTGAATCCAATTAGAAATCTGCAAATTTCTATTGAAGCAATTGAGAGGACTTCAATATTATATATATTTAGAAACTAATAAAATGATAAATTGTTCAAATAAATAAGGAAAGAGAAGTTTGGGAATTAAAAAAGAAAAAGAATAAACATTTGAATGAAAATCTTTTTTGAAATTGACTAATAGAACTCTAACAAAGGGAATATATGTCACAAAGTAAAAGTTCACAAAGGTCTTTATCACATGAAAGTTGGTATTTGTCATTGAGCCCATACTAGATGAGGTCTTTATAATTTACCCTAAAATTTTTACCCAAGACATAAATAGGTTTGGATGCAAATAAAACATTAAACAATTACACAACCAAAACAAACCGATCCACATGCAAGTTTCGAAGTGTAGAGGCTTCGAAATAAAATTGAATTGAAGGGTTAAGAAGACCCACAGAAGAATTTTTTAACAATATCGTTGAACTTGGCTGAGTCTTCGATCTGGGGCACGTGAGATGTATTCTTCAGAACCTCAAACCTGGCCTTCTTTCCTAAAAGCCTGGAACATTGAATTCACCAATGAGCTGAGCATTCAGTCGATTTAAACAAACCAAGTAAAAGTAGCAAGCAAAGAGAGGTGTTAAAATTCCTTTACGTACTCCTTCAATTCAAATCCCATCTCCACCGGAAATAATTGGTCATGTTCTCCCCACACTATCAAAACATCCTACAAAGGCATGTAAGAGTTGATAACAAATTGAAGCAAGTGCATTAATTCAGCGATGACAATTAATGTACATTAACCTTACCTGTGGAAGAGGAGAAACACACACTGTGTCATCCTGTCCAAGTGTGATTCCCTTGAGAAGTTCCAGCTTTTCCTTCCTGTTCTCCATGCACATTGTCTAAAACCATAACCATCATAGAAGGTGCAGATTAATCATTAATATGCGGATCTCCTAAATTTAATATTTAATTGGCTCTTAATTTTGTTGTTCATCATTTTTGTTTTATTTGTATTTCAAGATCACAATAAAGGACTCCAGTGGTTAAGTAATTCTATTGTATTATTTGGAGGATTAATACATAATGGACTGTAGAGAATAGAAAAAAATTGACTAATTTAGAGAGTTCACATCTGCACTCCAGTTTCATAGCATATCTTTGTTGTGTATTGGAAACATCTTTCAGATGATAATACTAGAAATGGTGATATCATTATCAGAAGATGTTCCCAATACACGACAGTGGAGCACCCCCTTGTGGGGCTCAAATCTGAACTTCAATCTAGAATCCAATCTAGTGATTTTTCTCATCATTTCGCTTTGCTTCAACATATGTCTGCACAAGGGAGAAGGACGTCGGGATTCATAGCACAACTGGCTAAAATTTACTCCACTTTCTTTTAAGGGTCTTCGATGTCAATTTCTTTTCAAATTATGAGTTTTAAAATGTACAAATCAAACCATGAAAACAAATTGATTATTAAGATTATTAAAATAAAAATATTAAAAAAAGCATGTAGCGATATTGAATTTCTGTTTTCTCATAGATCATATAATATTTCTATTCTAAAATTTGTTGTCTCAAAATTCAGTTGCGACCACCTCCCCGTCAAAAACTGTCCCAACTTGGTTCCAACATAATCTACATCCACTCATCTCATGATAAGACCTGGGATCCATCGTGCATTAAGACGTGCTGCCACAGATGATGTTGGACCTTTCTTTTTGTTGGGAGCGGAGATCTGGACTCTGTCTTTTAAAACAAAACTGACTTGTTTTTATTCTCAAAACAAAAACATAATACAAGAATCCATATCTCTCCAGAACCCACCCACCCACCCCCCTTAATTTACATAGATTCTCTTCAATTAACATTTATAAGAACAAAATAATTAGAAATTTAGAATATATTATATAACCGACCAACACATTTTTGGGCTTTATAGAGATGGTTGAAGTTTTCTAAAGGTGCACCTAACACGGCAAAGCAATATATATCTTGGGAGTCAACTAAAATTGGACAATTGCTGAAACCATACGTCAATGACTCCACATAGAGGAGCTCTCTCTTTGAACACATTATTAATTATTTTTTATTATCTTAATAGTAAATCGGTGACTAACCCAATCTAACTCGATAACTTTTATGCAACCAAATCAGTTCAATCAAAGAGAAAAAAAGGGAATCAATGACAGAGAAATGTTGACTACCAATAATATTGCGACATATCACATATTCTCTACCTTTCCCTCCTGGAGTTCAATAAGTGTCAATGGTGTTAGATTTTTTTTTTTTCTTCTTTTGGTAGAAAAAAGATACAAACTCAAGGGTGTTGGATTGGTGTTCAAATCTCCTACCTACATCGCACATTGCCACATTGATAACATTTCACTATTTATATGTATCATTCATGCGAGATGTTCCAAATGTGTAGCTGTAATGTCCTGTGGGTAGGGGTTCGTAGGAGATCCATTGGTTAAATTAAAACATTGACTAACTCTAATTAGTTAATATCGCAATAGATTGATAAGCAACCGTTTGGTGAGAATTCCTTTGTGCAATTTATATCCTATCCTAATTTCTAACTCATTTTTCTTGCGACTAAATGAGTTTAGATATATTACCCCAAAAAAAAAGAGTTTAGATTTGCTACCTGCTACTCACAAGTTGCTCCCACATTTCTATCCACGACACATTATAAATGTGCATTGGAAATATCTCTCTTTTTTATTTATTAGAAAATGTTCCCATTTCACAGTTGTGGTGGTCTGTGAGTAGAGATGTGGAAACAGATCTGGAGTGATTAGGAATATCTCTTCATGAATGACAAAAGAAGATATTCCCAATGTGTGGTCTGTTGGGACAGTCTTGGGAGTGTTCTGTTTGTAACAGATCCCTACCCCGAGAATATATGGAGGTCGGATCTATTCACAACAAAAATTTGTTCCAATCATGTTTCTATATGATTTGTATCACATCAACACATCATGTTAGTACAGAATTCTTAGTTCTTTGTTGCGATTTCCCACTCCTAGATGTTGAGCTAGGTCTTGTGAATAATTTTTTCCATTTATTTGATAAACTTCACCATCGAATTAATTACAAATTAAGCGCAAAAGATTAAAAAAAAAAAAGAAATCTGAACGATTTCAAACACCAATACGTGGAAGACGAGATTTCGAGTCATACTGTCATCTAAGAGAAGAATATAGCATATAGAATTATTGTATGGTTGAAAGAAAATGAAATACCATCCTAAAGAAAGCAAAATCTTCATCAATAAGGATGGTTTATCAATGAAGGAACCATATACCAAAGCATAGCCACGTGCATACTTTATAAGCCGGAATAAAGGGGCTTTCAAATTCGGTTATCAAACAGAAAACCCAACTGTATAAGTCGATTCAGTTCGGTTTATATGATTCTCCGTTTGATTCGGTTTAGATTTGAAAAAAAGAAAAAAAAAAAAAACAGATTTGGATTTTTGGTTCAGTTTAGCAAAAAAATTTAATGGAGACGATAACTCAATACCTTATCTCTGGACTCTGGGTGTCCCAATTGCCATCTTTAAAAAAATGCCAATACCTTATCTCTTGCTAACAGGCCCAACCGAACTGGTAACTCAACTGATTCGGCTCAGTTTGATTATGACATCTAGTTCGGTTCGGTTTAGGAGAATGACTAGACCGAAAAGAGGAAAAGTCAGTTGGGTTATCGGTTTGATTAGTGAACCCCCCGAACACCCGGCCCTTTTGTGATCCATGAACATCAGAAGGGAAAAATAACTTTCCATTCATTCAATCCCATGTTACCACACTCTTTTATCGTTGTTCCCAAACTCTACATCAATGAGGCTGTGGGACTGTGTGATTGACGATGGTAAGTGATGACAGTAACATTGTAACGCGACGAATTTGAGCCCATTAATATAGAATTTGCGTGCCCACGGAACTGTCGTCAAGCTAAATGTTCTGAACTTCCCCAATTACCATCAGAGACAGTCACAGAGACCCACACGTCGTGGGACCTTGACCATGTTCCAAGGGTAGATGAGAAGAACAATAAAGTTCACTTTTTTTTTTCTACTTTTTTCGGTAGAAGTTATAACATTAACGTGTTTAGTGTTTAGTGTTCACCACTTTTTATCTCATTTTCGATCGAATGAATGACGAACACAGTAGAACTATAGATCCATACGTTTGTATTCTTTTCGCAGGATCATCACGCATAACGGCAGACGCATAAGTACTTACTTGGACATAGTCGTTTAAGAGGAAGTCGGGTAGAACGGGCGGAGGCTTGAACACGGCGAGACGAAGTAACGTCCGTAATTGCGCTGCCGTCTTTGGTAACATGAGATCCTCGATACTCTTGACATTCGCCCTCTCCATCAACTCATCAATATCTCCCCGTCGTTTGTTGACGCCGGAACTCGCTATCACCACCTTATCTACCCTGTCCGGCCACATTGACGCCATGTGATACGCCACCAAACCACCGTAACTGGTCCCCATAACCGAAAATCTCCCAACGCCCAGCTTGTCTAGCAGTTTCCCAATTGAAACTACTTGAAAAATCTCTGATCTTTCCGACGACTTTGTGGTCGATCCACCGAAGAATATGAGGTCGGGGACATAAAGGTCGAAATAAGGGTACAGGGCCTGGACCTGTCTTCGCCATTGAAAGAGAGCGTTTGAGCCGAAACCATGAATTAGGACCAGAGGCGGTTTCTTTGTCACCGATGAATTGGAGTTGGGACCCCAAAAGTGGATAATAGTTTGGGAGTCGATGTTAATTGTCTGCGGTAAAAGGCCGGCACCGATGAAACATCGACGAAGGTAGCCAGCGTACAAGGAGACGATGCTAAGACAGGAGGATACCATGGTCGTTGGGACTTGTGAGGGATAGATCGAGCCATGCAATGAAAGGCAGGGATTGATATTTATTGGGTAGGGTTCTCCTACTTTTTCTTTCGCTTCTACTCAGCGTATGGAAAGTGGAGTTATACTTTTGATACGACACTCTGTCGTAGCGGAGCGCTAAAACACAAAAATGGCCTTTGTATTGCAGTGGCCCGCGAAGAAGTTGCCTCCTCCGTATCTATCTATCTAGAAGTTGCCAAAACAAATCAAGTGTTTTGATTTAAGACTTTATGTTGTTTCAGCGGTGGGTTGGATTGAATTAGGAGAGAAAGGAATGAGGCAAGAGAGAATGAACGTACGGTTACGATATATAAAAATGGGGAGACCCCACTATTTCGTCGATGTGAAATGCCCACATACAGTTACGATATATATATATAATTGTTTCATATTTTAACTTTTTAATAACTAATCCGATCGAACTCAACCCTAGTTCCAGTTTCCTAGTGTTTCCAATTGGTTTTAGTTCAACAATTTTCCAATCCACAAGTTAGGTTAGTTTTAGTTTGGTCATTTGTAAACTGACCTAAACTAAAACTACCTGACCATATATATATATATATATTATTTTAAATTTAATTTTTTTAATTTATTTTAATAATATCATTGTAATTTATTAAATTTAAATTTAATTTTTAGGTACAAATCTTTTGAATAAACAAACCAAACTAAAAATAGACCCAAACCGCTACAACCCGATTTGGTGGGTTTTCACTAATGGTCAATCAATTTCGCGTGACAAACTCTCAACTTCACCAAGTCGATTTGGTTGGCGAAACAACTTGAAACTGAATTGAACCAATCCTTGAATGCTCCTAATTTCATCTAAATTAATAGTCTAATCTCTAATAAATAACAATAGTTTAATCTTCAATAATCATTGAAAAATTTATAGCAAAAATACACAAATTGTTGAAAATAAATTTATAATGAACCAGGTCAATTTGGTTGGAGAAACAACTTGCAACCAAATCAAACCAATCCTTGAACACTCCTAATTTCAGCTAAATTAATAGTTTAATCACCAATAAATAATAATAGTTTAATCTCCGATAGTTATTGAAAAATGATAACAAAAATACACAATTATTGAAAATAAATTTATAATGAAAATACAATGGATATTTAATAAAAATACAATTGATGGTGCACGATCTGGTTGTTCCTAGCTAGATGGCAGCTCGGACGTCGGTCTACTTAGATGGCCGATCGAACTACAAGAAAGTACTATCAAAGGACCCAGGGCGGCCTACTCGGTGTGGGCACTCTGATGCTTAAGTTAGTAAGTCTTGTTTGCAAGTTGAAAAGCTTTGTAAGTAAGAGAGCTAGTGAGCTAATATTGTGCATACCGTTGGGGTTGAAGCCCTTATATAGGCGAGTTGTCGTAGGTCTTAAGAAACACCTTCGAGATCCCTAGCCCACGTTACCAGAAATCCGTTCCACACCCGAAGATGAACTTCATGTGAGCTGATAAGCTTTATCAAGTCCATCCGATCCGGGCGGGATGAGGATGAGGCTTTGCAGACGTGCGGCGTGATCCCGAAAATGTTGGAGACAACTGGCTAGCTTTTAGAAGTGGGCTACGTGTCACTTCGGAAGGTCGGGCCATCACAAGCTGCTCGAACCTTGGTCTTGGCTTAGGTGCCCGAGGTACCCCAATTGACCTGGTCAGTTGAGGTGGCAAGAAATGTCAAGCCATCATCTAGTCATCAGGTCATTTCACATATCCGCATGCTAACAGGTCAGGCCTAATTACCCCTCATCAACAATAATTACAAATATACAATAAATATTAACTTTAGTATACATAAATATTTTAAAATATTTATTATTTATTGAATTTAATAATCCATAAAATTATAATTAGTGTTATTATTACATAGTTAGTTATTAATTTTGTGAAATATTAAATTATTATTAATATGAATATTATGAAATCTATTATAACTATTTTTCTACTTTTAAGAAAAATTTTAAATTTATTACATAATTTCGTTATTTTTATTTAGTCTTGTTAAATATTTCGTTATTTAAATATTTAAATAATATGTAAAATATAAATGTTTCCATTATTTTAAATTTATTATGTAATATTAAATGTTTTGTTATGTAGTTATTTAGCTATTTTTAATGTTTTGTTATTTAAGATTTTTAGCTATTAAAACATTTAAATAATGTTTTTTGATGTTAAATTTTATTATTTGAATAACATTTAAATTAAATAATTAGTAAAATTATAATTTATATTATTACTACATATTTTCATGATGAATTTTGTATAAATATAAAATTGTTAATAATATGAATATTATTAAATCTATTATAATCAATTTTTTGTGTTATGAATAATTCTGAAAGTGGGGGAGATCTTTTTTTTTTAAGGCTTAAAACATATTTCATTCAATCAATAAATTGATACAATTATAGAGAATTGACAACAAGGCCAATCAGAAGATAAATAGGAATGAGAGATCTTTTTTTTAAGGCTTAAAACATATTTCATTCAATCAATAAATTGATACAATTATAGAGAATTGACAACAAGGCCAATCAGAAAAAACCCAGATACAATTTCTCATAAAGAACAAAATATAAAAGTGGATGAAGGAGAACATAAAGAATACAACCAAACAAAAGGTGAAGTAATAATCACCAACAGAAGTAGTAAACCAACACATCTCCAATCCACCAAAAACATAGAGAGAAAATGACAAAAGAGGTTCCCAAAAGAAACTGCAAAGTATCGATAAAAGTATGATTGGAGTAGATCCGCAAAAGACGGCAAAGCCTCAAAAACTACTACCAGAGAATATAATTGTTGTTAATAACTGTATATGTAGGAGAACTATGAATATAATTAACCATGGATGACAAACACAAAGCATCATCCATTGGTATCGATCACCCAGCACATGATCAAAGAGAAAGCAGCCCCCTTTGTCAAAAAGCACAAAAAAAATGTGAAGAAGAAAAAAGTAAAAAAGAACAATGGGAGGAAGAAAGAAGAGTGAAAACAAGGGAGGAGGGAAGAAAAGGAACAAGAGAAAGAAAAAAAAAGAACGAGAAAATGGAAAAATAGAGTAATGGAAAGGGGGACTCCCTGAAGGGATCCACCCCAAAAGAAATCTTTGGGCAGAAAGCAGATGACAGATGACAAATCAAAAAAAAACCTCGAGAAAATCTCTCTACTAAATTAGAGATAATTTAATAGATAAATAAGAGTTAGAGATAATTTAGGAGATAAATAGGAATTAGAGAATTTAGAAGAAAGTAGAGAAAAATGGTGCCACTTGGCCAAATGTTAAAAAAGCAAATCCCTCTTCTTTATAGTTGTTTTGTTTAATGGGTAGGCATGATGATGTGGATTGTCATACTATATAGATAGATAGATAAATAAATTATATTTTAGATATTATGTATTATATTATATTATATATAATAACATAAATTCTCAAAATGTTTCTCATTCTAACCAAATTATATCAATTACATTGATTTTATATTTTATGGTAATTAAAAGACAATATTTATTATTTGTGCAAGTGATGCAGCCTAAAGCTCTCATAGTTGCGATGAGAAGGAATCTGACAAGGTGGACACGATGCGATAAAGCAGCAAGACCACGATACAATAAGAATGAGAATCAAGTGTGGTATAAGTGGAGAGCGATGAGTCAAAATTCATCTCATGAAGGTGTGGAATCGCATTATATGTGCAATCACATGACTTTCGCCTAGGTTGCAATGAACACAACCCATTCATTGCACTGACTTTGCTCGCAGAGACTCCTGTGACATCCACATAAGCACTAACATTTGAGATGTTTTGAATTCAATTGGTGTTTTCTTGGCATCCGAGGCATTTTCTCTTCTTATTTCTTCTTTCTCTTACTAGACTCGTGTTAGAGACAAAAAGACACACTCCTCGCAACCATCTACTTGAGTAGTGTTCAAGGTCATTGACTTTGGAAGTTGCAAAATTGAGGAGTTAGTGTTGTTTTGTTGCTTTGATCAACTATTGCAACATTCTTGCTACCATTGGTTATTCTCTACGAGTTTTCCTCCAATAGAGTATATTAGCCACACTAGCAAGCATATACTTAAGAATCAACATTTTTGTTTGGGCTTTCTAATTGGGTTAAGCTCAATAGAATGGCCCAAGTTGTAATAGAAATCACACCAAACTATAATAAAAAGAGTTGGTTCGGTCGAAGACTTTCTATAAATCGCACTGGCCGAACTGTGAACACTCCTGATATGTAAAATGCAAATAGAAAAAATGTACATACAAAAATTTTATATTTACACTATTCCGAAATGGAGTCTAGAGATCAAATCCAAGGTTTTTAATAAGGGTAAATTGGATATAGGTACCTTGTACTTTGGGATAGTCTCTTCTTATATTTGAGCTTTCAAATGTGTCATTTTAGTACCTAAAGCTTCAAAAAATATGCATTTAAATCAATCTTCATTAAACTAACATTACAATAAATGGGTAAAATTACAAAAATGACCATGCTTTGATTTTGTTCTTCTTCTACATTTGGACTTTAGGCTTAGTTTGGAAAGAATACAAATACAAATTTGTACAATACAAATACATAGAAAATAATACAAAATACAAGACTTTGTACTCTACAAATTTGTATCTGTACTCCTTCCAGGCTCAGTTTGGAAGGAGTATAAATATAAATATGTACAATATATATGCATACAAAATAATATAAAATATAAGGTCTTGTGCTCTATATATTTGTATTTACACTCTTTCCAAACTGAGCCTAATTGGAAAGAGTATAAATACAAATATGTACAGTGCAAATACATACAAAATACAAGGTTTTGCACTCTTCGTATTTGCATTTGTACTCCTTTCAAACTGAGACTTAGATGCAAACCAATAACTAGCAGTGGAGATCAAATCAGCTCCCCACAAGATTGCCCCCCACAACGTCCGTCATCATTGGAAGATGTTCCCAATACAGGGCAGGGATGTAGTGTGGGATATTGTAGGGGCTGATTTGAACTCACTTTGAGTTCAAACACGGCAGGGATGTGCTGTGGGATGTAGTGGAAAACTATCTTGTGGGGGGCTAATTTCAGCTTATTTACTTTGTAGTGGTTGATTTGTCTAAAAGTCCAAAGGTATAAAAAGATGAACAGTAAAATGTAGAATCAAAACATTGGCATTTTTGTAATTTTACCCTCACCATAACAATAATTAATGGAGTTGGATTTAAATGTATATTTCTGAAAATTCAAGTACTAAAGGTGCACATTTTAAAATTTAGGCCAACGAGACTACCCCAAAATATGATAACTATATGTAATTTACCTTATTGAGAAATACTAAAGTATCCCATCGCTTTTCACAAAATAACTAAGATCTCCATTTATTGGATGATGTCATTGGATAAAGACCTCCCATCTGTTAGCAATTCGTTAAGATTCAATCGCATGTAAACTTGATCACGGTTAAGCTCAAGCTTAGCTTTTACCAAAATCTAGATGGGCTTAACCCCAAACCCAAGCCCAAAATAGTGTAAAATCTTCATGAACCAAGCTCTGAGCCTAGCCTGTAATAGATTTAAATGTGATTGAAGTTTTTTAAAGCCCACATGGTCCCTTTAACAATATTGCTTTAGCATAATACAATATTGTGTCAAATTGGGGTTGCCACATGTAATCTTCATATATGTCAGTAATTGCAACACAGAATGACTTTACCACACACAATAATCTCCTCTCTACAAACAACTTACTAGAGTTAGAATATCACCATAGAGACTAACTAACCCAAGTCAATACACATAGCTTGCAAAAAATAGCCATTTGAACACTCTACATTGCAAATGCTTCTACTCCAACAAGAAGAAAACCACCATCACTTGATGAGCCCAGGGTGGGCTGAAGCCAACCCCTAAGAATTGGGTCTAACGTCTGAACCAAGGTCAAGCCTGACACGGGCTCACTTGAGCCCGAGCATAGCTTGGGTTAGTCTCATACTAAAATTTGATATATGCATGTATGCATTTATGTATAATTTACCAAAACTATGCATATGTGTGTAAATATGTGTTTATATTTACATATTTGTATGTACATAGTTGGGCTGAGCTTGGATTGGAACGAAACTAGATTCAGTGAGTGCAAGGTCCATTCCAACAATCTTTATAGTCTTGCATTGGGAATATTTCCCTATAAAATAAAACACAGAAGTACGGAGATGTTCCCAATGCAAGGTTGTAAAGACTGTTCAAATGGTGTCAAACAGGTCTTGCACTGACTGAAGCCGATCTCGATTTGAATAAGGTCAAGCTGAGTTCAGGACTCCTAAGGGCTAGGCGTAAACTCAGCCCAAAAAAACGAAAAAAAAGTACAGACTTTTGGATCCAACCCATCTTGATGACCGAAAATCCAAGCATAGGCTGTGCAGATTGCAGGCTGAATCCAACCGGGCTTGGGTTTAATATGCCCAAGTTGCACCCCTATAAGGCCATCTATGCTACAACTCTCATACCCTCCTTGTATGCTCCATTATAGTAGACACATAATCCCACACTAGAAGAAACAACAACTAGAATTTCACTTACAATCGACTGAGCAAGCACTAGTGCACCACATCCGAAGGAGAATACCACATGATTAGTCATAGGACTCCATGTAAAGTTTAAACACAAATTGAATTTGCTCTAACCCGGTTTCAAGCAACATCTCTACATATTTCCTAATGTCTTTTTCCAAAGTCAAGGTTTTATGTAAACTGACCCTCAAAGCTACACAAGGAGCATAAATTCTCTGATTGCTAGCTATAACCAAGAAACAAAGATTCTCAAGAAGAATAACGGGGTAAAAAACCTTTGTTTGCTCTCTACAATCTTTGGATTGATCTCCTATCCTCTTATTTTCTTTAAATCTACTATTCTTTTTGGGGATAATTCCTCATTAGTACCCTGTATTTTAGGCCTGGTATCACTTTGGTCCCTAGACTTTAAAACGCGACAATTTAGCACCCAAACTTTCAAAATGTGTCAATCTACTACTTGTTGTTAATTAGTTTGTTAACCCGTTAAGTGGCATTTGAAAATACACAAATACCCTTCAAGTCTTATCTAATTTTCTTTATCAACCATCCAAACATTGACAAAAAGTGAACAGTCCTGAATCTTTGTCTCTTCTATTCTAACAACCACAATTTCTTGAATAGAAGAGGCAAGGATTTGGGAATACTCACTTTTTATCAACATTTGGATGGTTGACAAAGAGAATTATATGACATTCGAAAGGCATTTGTGTCTTTTCAAATGCCACTTAACGGTTGGTTAACGGGCTGATTAACAATAGGTGCTAAATTGGCACATTTTGAAAGTTTGAGTATTAAATTGTCGTGTTTTAAAGTTTGGGGACCAAAGTGACACCGGGCCCAAAGTACAGGGTACTAATTGGGCATTTTCCCTTCCTTTTATTTTTTCTCAACCCACTGCCATTATTGATTTGGATCCTTGTTTTCTTTGGGTGTACCATTCTTGACAATTCTTTTCATCAGTGTGATTGTCTTTTCTTGAAGGAGCAGCTATACAAACAATATTCATTTGTTGCTTTTTCTCAGGAGCACAATATCATTGTTTTAAAAGGCTATCGAGGTGAGGTCAAGGGTCTAAGCCTCGAGGCAAGGCTTAAAAAAAAGGCTTGGCCTCGATAGCCTTAGACCCCACTAGCGAGGCTTGGGCTTTGAGTTGTTTGAATCTTACACCTTTTGCCTTTGGCCTCAAAATGTTGGAATGCTTGGGCATCAACTGTTTGGCATGCTAATGTTAAATATGAAGGTTTATATAGGGGTAAAACAGAATTTTAAGAAAAAAATGTTTTATTTTGTATGGATTGGTTTATTGAACAAATAAATAAACATACAAAACACTATACACTAATTCAACAATATTTAGGGTCCATTTGGTTTGAAGTTAGAATCTGAATCAGAATTGGAATCAAAATCTTTTCGGAATTGGAATTGGAATGGTATTTTCCCATAGTCTATTTGGTTCAGATGGGAATGGGAGTGAGAATTGAAGTCAGTAGGAATGAGATTTCATTCCCAAGAGAGGGAGAGGGAGTGGCCATTCCACCAGGAATGGGAATGGGATTCTAATTCCGCCCAATAACCAAATAGTTCGAATCAGAATAACCTATTCCGATTTTGATTCCAAACCCCTATCCCCATGAACCAAATAGGGCCTTATTAATGAATCATTGAATAGATTCCTTTACTCCAATCACTATATCATCTCATCATCTTTCCTTAACAATGAACTAAGGAAGTTTTAGGACATGTTTGGGAGTGCTTAAAAATAAGTGCTTATTTGGACCAATAATCACTTATTGCTATTTGGGAAATAAACCCAAAATAAGTGTTTTCGTAAAAGTACATTCATAAAAGTATTTTCATAAAGTACTTTCTTAAAAGTGATTTTGTAAAAAATAGTTTTATAAAAGTGATTTCGCATAAATGTTTTCATAAAAAGCGTTTTTATAAAAATATTTTCATAAAAGTAATTTAATAAAAGTGTCTTCAAAAGATATATTTTGAAAATTTGAAAGAAAATGAAAGATAAAATAATTACAAATGCTTATTGGAGAAAAAGACACCAAACACCCAATATAAAATAAGTGCTTATTTTAAAAAACAAGCACTTAAAAAAGTTGGATGCCAAATGCAAATAAGTGTTTATTCGAATAAGCACTTGTTTTTAAACACTTATTTTTAACTTAAGCACTCCCAAACATTGTCTTAGTCTTTGATCACCACATTTTATTGAAACATTCTACATTGTTGTTTCTTTTACTGGATTATCCTCCAGGACAACATTTGAATCTAATCACATCTGAACTTTCTTCAACTGTAAACGTTAGGATGTCATGAAAAAAAAACACAAATTTTGATGAATTGGTTTCCTTGAATTTAACAGCCAACACACTACTATCATCAACACTAGACAATTCTATCATTTTGGAAAGAGTACAAATGCAAATATGTATAGAGTAAATACATACAAAATATAAGGCTTTGCATTCTACATATTTGCATTTGTACTCCTTCCAAACTCAACCAAAGTTGCATCACTTTTATTTGCTAAGATCGCTATAGTAGTATAAAACGGCAAGTATATTATATATATTAGCTTTGCATGTTTTACTCCCTTAATATTATCGATTTTCCCTGCTCAATATATTTTTATGCAGTTAGGGATGTCCACCAAAAACTGAAAAGCCAAAAAACCAAACTGAATCGATGAAACCAAACCAAAATATCCAATTAATTGAACAAATTGTTTCAGTTTTTTGTTAACCAGTATGAAAAATGATAGGTAACCAAACCGACCAGTATATATTTTATGTATATTCTATTTATATTTTTCATATATATTATATATTATGTATTAAATATAAACATACATGCATTATATATAAATATATAATATAATATATTACATACATTTCTAGTATTTATAATATATAATTATACATTTATTTACATATATTAAAAATTCAAAAAAACTGAAATTTTGAAGAATCAAATTAATAAAAAACGAACCAATCAGTCAATTAACCAATTGATTTCAGTTTTATAATTAAAAATAGTGGTACTGGTTAGTTCAAAAAAGTCTCATGGTTTGGCTAACTGAATCATGAGCCACCTTATATGTAGTGTATATTTTTATTTCCACTATGTCTCATTGATTTTGGTGTCGTTTGACAAGTCTTTTTTGAAAGATCTTTAATAGTTAAAAGACATTACGAGCTTTTACATAAAGATATTGGCAACCCACAATTCATTTGGTTGGAGGTATGTCTTTTCCACACGAAGACGATACTTGAGAAGGTCAAAAAAGGCAAGAAATTCTATTTATAACTTTCCCAAATAAGCTGGAATCAAACTTCTCATATCTTTTCAGGATATGGTCTTGAGAAAGACACAAATACGACTTACAAGGATTTTAAAAAGCCAACAACCAAACGGGGCCTTCATCTTTCTGTTTATTTTCCCCTCTTGTTGATACTTTATAGTTCTACTTGCGAGCCTTCACTTCTGAAGCATTATTGGAGCATGCATAGTTACTTTATTTTTTTTTTCTTGCTTGTAAGGTCTAGGCTGAAATATCCAATTAAGCCAAAGTATTTTGATAATAAGCTCGAGTGGGCAAATTCATTCAAAAAAAAAAAAAAGGAAAAACAAAAGCTCGAGTGGGCAACTTTATCAAATTAACATCCCACTACACTGTCATGTACAAAATACGACTTATGACTTTTTAGTGCCAAATCAAAGGTGGGATGACAAACAATTCTATATTAATTCCTGGCACCAAATAAAGGGAATATGCCTTACTTCCTAAGTACTGAAATATCTCTAACCTTTTTTATTTTTTAATGTCTTCTTTTTAACTTTTTTGTTGATAAATTTTAATATGTTCTTTTTTAGTTAATTTATTTTGTTTCCTGCATCTTTTCTACTTTATTTGGCTTTTTGGACGGCTCCTCCTGTCCTCCAATTCACTTTCCTTTACCCAATCCTACATCACAGCACTTTCCAACTTGGTTTCACATCTTCCATCTACCTATATATATCTATGTCTTCAACTTGGTTATTGTCACCCTATCTCCGTCGAAGTTTTCCGGCAACCCCACGGCATTCATGGCGACGCTAAACCAAAACTCATCCCACAGACCGGTGGCAATGGTGCTGTCATTAGTTTCTGCAGTAGTGCTTTCTCCACTGTATGTAAAGCGAAAGACGAACGATAACCGTAACGAGACAAGATGGAATTCTGGCTTTGTTCTGCCTATGATTCTTGCCGGGCTCATAATCTCAATAAGGGTGGCTTCATCTTCATCCTCGTCGGCGCAAAGTGGTCGGAGTGCAGTATTTTCATCAATGGATGCTTCATGTGTGCTTAGAATTGGGAATTCTTCTTGGGGTCTCGCCGGAGTTTTGGTACTGCTGATGATTGTGCTCTCGTGGCAGGATTCGGTTCAGGGGTTCTTTTGGAAATAGAGAATTAACAAACAATCCCATATTTTCTTTCTTAACTAGCCTGTCAATTGTTGTTTATTTATAGTTAGGAGATAGATTCAGTCAATAGCCCCGTAGTACGTACTGCTAAATATTTGAGAAGAAAGCAGCCATCAAATAAATTGGTGTTTTGACTGTTGAAGATATATGTTTGTTTTTGACCGTACCAAGAGCCACACGCTAGTGTATTTGATTTGATGATCCAATTCCGGTCTGATTGATCACTTGTTAATTAATTAATACTATGTAATGTAATGTAGACTTCAAACGGATATTAACGGAAAGTAATATTTCTTAGAAAATGGAAAGTAATATTATGTAATGTAATGCGTGGTTTTCAAACTGGATCGGGCCGGAGATCAGAAAAATCAGGACCTGATCGGTACCAATTTACCCCAAAACCGCTTTTTGGCAAAAATCATTGATTTCATCAACAAACCACTAACTTGAATAATCGAATTGTTTTGTCCTTTTCTTTTGTTTTATTTATTTTTTATTTTTTCTATTGGAATGGATCATCCATTCAGACGGGACAGACTGTTCAATCTGGGAATTGGATTCAGAACGGTTTCCTGTCCAATCCGGTTTTGAAAACCTTGATGTAATGTGATTACTTACTAAGGGATGTTAAGGTGTTTAATTTGATGAAACTGCGAATGTCTCATTAAATCAGTTATAGTTTATTTGATGGTATCTACTACTCGGACAACCGTAGTAATTCTAGAGCTAATACGTGCACCAAACCCCGACTTCTGGAAGAGATGCATTTATTAGACTCTGAATCTCTTGTCCACAAGAATTCTGCCTACTTCTATCCACACTACCTCCCATGAATTGAGATGGGTGTGCAGACGTGTTATGAGGTGGGTGTGAGGAGAATTCTGTAGGAAAGAAATTGTGATTTCCTTAGCTCCGGAAATCCAACCTTATAAGGCTAGGCACAGGATTATGTTTTCAGCATTGTTTAAAGCATCTTACTCCCGATACGTGAAATTTATGTATCTAGTATATAGAGTTTTCATTATTTGATATTATTGGAGATATACTTTTAGAAATTTGGATGATAAGCTTTGAGTCTCTGAGGTTGTTTTTAAAATGTTATTTTATGAGAAACTACAACAATAAAATTGAAGAATCTTAAAAAAAAAACTTCTATGAGACCATTAGTTAGATTTTAAAATACAAGAGTATTATTGTTACCTCATGTAAAACTTGTTTGATGGGATCTACTTCAACACATACAATAACTACTACTTTTCTACTTTATGGAAAAGCACGGGAAAATGGGAAATGACCAACTTTAACCGTTTAGCAAGATGTAGAATCAATAATGGCACTCCACATTAATCATATAATACATGGGCTGGGCTTGACGTGATGCGTTATTATTGGTTCAACAATCAAATACCAGAATGTCAAAATAAGAAAATAAAATTTCTTTTATCATATTTTTTCTCATCCCATTCCTTGATCAAAATTTGCACTAGCATTTGTCATGGATGAATTTAATGGCACCTAATAAAAAGCGCCCTAATCTATTCACAAAAAAAAGTGCCCTACAGGCACCCCACATGCACATTTCAATGTGAATTTGGACTTTGTGTCGTTGGGAGATATTGTCAATGCACAGTTGGGATGTATTGTAAGGCACCAATGGGACACGTTTCATGGGTCGGAGATGTGAATTTGTCATGGAACTGAGTCCAGTGTGAGGTGCGTTCTATGATGAGCAAATCCCAACTCCATGGGAGACCATATATACTCCTCACTAGACTTGTTCATGGGCCAGGTGGCCCGACGGACCGACCTAGCCTGGCCCGACCCCCAGACGGGCTTGAACAAGCTTTTTGGCCCACGGGCTTAACCTTGGGCCAAAAAACCTAGCCCGCATAAAATTCGAGCTGGGTTCGGGTTTTGCCAAATAGCCCGGGCCGAGCTCGGTCCGGCCCGACCTATAGTTAAACCTAAGTAAAAACCCTATGTGATGTCCATTTGAATAATTTTTTTGATTTAAGAAGGTTGTTGATTCAATTGTAGGCCCATTGTTCATTTAAATAGGGGAAAAAACATCTGAATTAAAATAGATAATGTCTATTTGAATAGGGAAAATTTTGATTTTCTTTTATTAGGTCGGGCTTCGGGCTTTTTATCAGGGTCAGGCTCGAGCCCAAGTTCTAGGCTCGTTGGTTGGGCCGGGCTCGGGCTCGGGCCTATTATTTTTCTGTTAATGAACACTAAAAGCCCGGCCCAAGCCCGACCCATGAACAGGTCTACTCCTCACACATGGCGACTCACAACTATTGGAGATGTTCCCAATGCATGGTGGGATGCGCATGTGAGGCGCCCCTATGTGAGTAGCAGATTCTAATTCCTTTCGAGACCGGATCTATCGGAGCATATCCTAATTCCTTTCACCAATCACTAGTGGTGGATTCGAGCAAAGTATTTGGCTATTCAAGCTTAACTCACTAAAACGGTATTAGGCTCGAGCTTGAGCTAGAGATTTGAGCTCGGCTTGGTTCAAAACTCACAAGTTTGAATTCGGTACGACTCAAGCTTGACTGCAACCCAAGTATTTTTTTTCTAAAAAATAATATATATAAATATTTTTTATTTTACATACAAAAAAGTAAGAATTATAAAAAACATTTATATACATATAAAAATAAAAAATATACATACATAAAATGTTTTTATTTATATACAAAAAAAAAAAAGAATTATAAAAATTATTTACAAACATTATTATATAATAAAAAATATTTATTATATATATTTATATGTTTATATATATAATAAAATAATTAATTATTTATTATTATAGACTCGCGACTGAGTTCGATTAACAAACGAGTCTACATCAGACTCGACCTCAGCTCGGTTTAAACCGAACCGAGCCGAGCATGAGAATCTCAGCTTAAGGCCACCCCTACCAGTCACTACTGTTAATCTGCTACTGGAGTGAGGTGCCCTAGTACTGAACTACCGGCACTAGCGGTCGCCTTGTTTTGTCTTCCCACTTTTAACTGAAACCAGAGCTAAGCAGAGGTAACGCTTTTCGTTCCTTCGTTACGTTTCGCGCCGTTGCTGCACACGTACCTCGTTGGAACTCGAGAAGGAAGTGTCACCTCAATGGCTTCTGCTAAAATCCGAGATTACGAAGACTTCGTTAAGGCTCACGCTATCCTACTCGCAGCTTCAGGAATTCCTCCGTCCCTGCATTTCCAGCTATTTCAGAAGCTCTCTTCAGAGACCTTCGATGGTGGAAGCTTCTTTCAGGTCGAGCCCTGCGAGGACGGTCGACAGAGGCGACTCATCCTCACTTCAGACTCCATGGAGAAGGAGTCGCAGATTTTCCTAGTCGATCATGCCTGGACATTTCGCCTCCCGGATGCTAGAAAACAGGTCCTTATCCGGATTAGTAGTAGATTTCTGCTTAAGGCGTATAGGCTTCTAGGCTTCTAGCTATTATCGGTTCTCCAGCATCCTTCCAGTTTTTCTTATGTAGAATTTGAGTATGTTCAAATGCAAGTTACAAGGTGAATACATATGGAAATTGGAATTTCTAGTTTGATTGACAAATAGGCAAATCAAAGCTCTCTTAATTTTCTTTGGTCATGCTAAACCCCTTCTGTCTTACCAAACACTTATAGATCTCTTCAAGTCACTACTATTCGATTACCAAAGAAAATTGTCTATTATTTGAAACTTCTTACTCATTGTTTCTGCAAGTCCTTTGAAGTTGTAGTAGCAGAAATTCGACCAGCGGCGTGTATGAATAAACTCTTTTTGTGTGTGTGCGTGGGCTGGGAGTGATTTGCTAGTTGCCCTTTAAATAAATAATGGAAGCACGATTCTTAGGTTCCTACTTAAATGGCCTTAGTTTCCTAATGGTACTAGATGTAGTATGAAGCCAAAGTATTTGATTCGCTGCTATTACTATGATTTAGCATGAGGGTGGTAGCCGTTATTTGTAACTTTTTCAAATCTTAATTGTGTGCAGCTGCAGGATATCCCTGGGTTAGCTCAGCGAATGGCTTCACTGATGTGTGTAGATGTTGATTTGGTTTCTGATTCTGATGATGCAAACCTTGAGCGAGACGGAAATGATACGCGAGGAAATGTTGTGGAAATACTGGAAAGCGAAATTCATAAAGCCAAAGAGAAAGGTGCTGAATCTGTATTGTGGTTAGAGCTTGAGGAACTTGGCATAGATGATGCCATGCTGCTGTCTCTGGATTTATCTAGTAAATTTCCTGTATGCCACTCTTTCGTGTATGTTTTATTCTTTGGAGATGTATATGTATCCACAGTTGCAAAGGTGTGGGCCGTGTGGCCTAGGCTATGATTTTTTTGCTTTCCTTGTGCCTTAACTTTTTATTTTATTTGATGAATCTAGCAATTTCATCTTTAGCACAAGTATATTTCAAAAGATTAAATTTCAATTTAGAAAATCACAATTCACAAGTATTTAGGGCAAGAAGAAGAAACAGGGGGCATCTTGTTGTGGCCTCACGGGAACCTTCCCAAACCACAATCAACACATCCATCACCATAGAATTATAGTAGAAACACCACCAAGGCAGTGGTAGGAAAGTATTTACTTTTATAGGGTTTTCAACTCTAGTAGCTCCATCTTACATGCTTGACCAATATTAGCAAAAACCTGTAGAATACCACCAAGCTTCTATAGTCAATGTTTTGGCAGCTCCCACTCTGGTGACAATCCTTTCCCAATGGCTCTCGTTCCACAGGCAGGTGGCTTTTTCTACAATGTTCTCTTTCTGGTGGCAGGTAGCCCTTTCCCTCTGGAAGCTCTCATTCTACTCTAATAAGCCATTTACATGACAGCTTTCACTCTATTCCAGGCGTCTTTCTCTCAGGTAGCTCTTTCCATGACTTGAACTTGAGACATATGGTTAGGCTTTCAAAGCAATTGTCATGTGTTTGACAACAAGCCAAAAGCCCTAGGACTGTTGGAACATGTCAAACCAAGCTGTTTAACCTTGAGGACCATAACATCTTCATTGCAAAATGCATCTTCTTCTATCATGTTAGCATGGGTATCTGCTTGCATCATTCATTTATATATTTACTATGTTTTAGCTTTTTTTTTTTTTTTTTGTGGGAATTGCATTTTAGCAAGATCAGGATTCTTTTAATAGCAATAGTTGTAATCCATGGGCCCCATATTTTCAATAAGCATGCAGTAATGAGTAATGATCTCACAAATGATAGAGCTCATAGTTGCATGCTTCATACACGTGGACTGTGTACAGACAAAATTTTGATGAACTGCAGGTTCATTTTTTGAATGTAGCTCTGGGTCACACAGTTTTCTTTTATTTTTTTTAATGCATACTATTTGTTAATAATTTCTGTTAGCAATGTACCTTCTGCTATAAAATGAGAATTGGGAACACTCTAACACGGGGACTAAATTTTAAATCAAAATTCATGTAAATGAAGTTGAAAGAGTTTTATGATGTGACAGAACTTCACTTCATTTTTGCTTTGGGCCAAGCAATACTTGCTTGACATATGAAGAATTACATCCCAAGCTTCTACCAAATAAATTATATTTAAAAAGGTTGTATAGTAGTTTGTAGCAATTATGTGGATACTTACACTGGTTCAGTCTTGTTATTTATGAATTACCCAAAAAACAAGTATTGTTATTTATGGGTAATTCTGAGGATTGGTACATTTCATAGAAAGAATCGACAGGCTTGTTATGCCAATTAAACGTGCTATTAGGCTATTAGCCTATCAAATATCAATTATTTTTATTTAAGGGTGGTCTCTCAGTATGTATACTCTACAAACGAATCATTACATGTGGGTTTCCCCCTTTGTTATAACCTCTCAGGAAATCCCTATGTCATTGACTTGGCCATCTTATTCTCTCTCTCTCTCTCTCTCTTTCTCTCTCCATTTTGTTTCTTCTTCAGAATCTTCTAGCACTTAGCCTGCATGGGAACAAGCTCCAGAATGCAGAAACAGTTGTGCAAGAAGTCACAAAATTTAAGGACCTAAGAGCTCTGTGGCTGAATGAGAACCCAGTTCTCAAAAACTGGTAAGTTTTCTTTTTTGTTTCTATTTAATAATCTATAGAGATAGTGTTCTGGATCATTCCATCTGCACCTCTATCTAAACCGACATCTTGGTTTCAAGGGTTTGTTGCACTTCCTTGGTTTCAATAACCAATTAAAGCTATCTTGGCACTTTTTTTCTGTTAACGCTGAAGGGGAAAGTTTGAAATTAACCGAATGTTTGGAATTCTTTTAGTGGTGCTCTACTAACCTAATTATTGTTTGTTGAATAAATGAGTAAGACAGTAAGGGGGTCTTTTTTCAGCATAGAGAAGCTTCCATGTAATGCAAGTCACTCACATATGCCTTTTAGGGATCTAGTACTGTTATTTTGACCATTTCAAAATAATGATGAGATGTGCAAATTCAAAAACAAGATTTGTTCCACTCATCAAAGAAACAAGATTTGTTCTAATCATCCCCCTTAGTAGGTAATCTGGACATATTCATAGCTGGTCAAAATGGACTTAGGTTTTTGGGGTTAGGGGTTTCAAGTTTTAATTTTAATCTTTTCCCCTTACCCTATCCCATGTGGATGCATCTTATATGCTTTTTTACTTGACATATAACAGTTATGGTTTTTTTTTTTTTTATATGAATGATGATAAATTTATTAACTCAGAAGCAAATTTAGAGTGAGTTCATACAACATCCCAGCGAGAGGCGCGAGCTGCAGCCCCTCTTTGAATCTTACAAGTAAGCTAGGAAAGAAAAGCAAGAATCACAACTAAGCCTAAAATAATTCTTCCCTATTTACCCCTTGCTTAACT
This sequence comes from Nelumbo lutea, assembly GCF_056320005.1. Lineage (NCBI taxonomy): Eukaryota > Viridiplantae > Streptophyta > Magnoliopsida > Proteales > Nelumbonaceae > Nelumbo > Nelumbo lutea. The sequence goes on along the minus strand of NC_142691.1, from coordinate 2,408,011 downwards.
AACACATCTGACAAAGTATTTGCTGATCTCCCCACCCACTGTACAGTGACCAACATATTCCTTGTCAACCAACTAAATTTCTTCATTTCATTCTTGTAACGCCACATAGTCTCTTCAGGATTTTTCAACCAACCCACCTCCACTTTGGAATCCCCCTCGATTATTAGGTGTTGTACCCCAGCTGGTTTGCAAATTGCACCCCTTGTACAACAACTAAAAGTTCTGCCCTGATGGAGTCCCCAATTCCCAAGGGACCTGAGTAGAGCAACAAAATCTCTCCCTTCTCATTTCTCAAAGCACCCCCCATTCCGGATAATCCTAGATTACCCATGCTACTTCCATCAAAGTTCAACTTTAGTGAGCCTTTGGATGGAGGAGACCAACTTGTAATTAATTTGTCCTTTAGAGATGAACACCTCACTATTGCTGACCAATTTCTCCAAAGGTCATTAAAGGAGAATTGATGAAAGATTTCCAAGGTCTTCAGCCAAGGTATTGCCCTATTTAACACACAGTCTTTCAAATCCTGACTGCTCCTTTCCTTTTCTTGAAAAATTCTAATATTCCTTTATTCCCAAAGAGTCCAAATCAAGGCAGCATGAGCACATATCCACATAATTCTCCCTATTGTTGTAGGCCAATAAAAGATAGAATGGTTGAAGAGCATGTGAACTTTTGCTGGTAGACTCCAACTACCCCCAAACAACGAAAGTAGCCAAGACCAAAGGTCTACAGAAAAGGGACAAGATATTAATAGGTGGTAACAATCCTCACCGTGAGCTCTATAGAGGATACACCAATTAGGAGAAATATAGAGGAAAGGTCTTCTCTTTTGTAGGTTATCTAGAGTGTTTACTTTTCCATGGAATACTTCCCAACAAAACGCCATAATTTTTGGGGGAATTGGCCTGCATCAAATTTCTTTTGACGGAAAGGGCTGGTGAGTAGAAAGTTGAGAGATGGATTTGAAGAAAGAAGCACAAGTGAAGGCTCCATTGGGTCTAGGAGTCCAAACCCTCTTATCTAGCTTGGAGGGATCCAAGCAAACCTGATTAAGTCAACCAAGCAAAACAGAAAGAGAATCAATTTCATCATCCCTAAGTCCTCTACGAAACCCAAAATCCCAAGTAGGATCTAAGGGTGTTCCCAAAGGTGAGACAAATTTTGAGACCACCTCTTTTTTGTACAAAAAAACAGAAAATAGCGAAGGGAACAAATCCTTTAAAGGGGTGTTTCCTACCCAAATATCCTCCCAAAAATGAACAGAGTTGCCAGAACAAACTTCAGACAAAATTGAGGAATTGAGGAAGGGTGTTGTGAATAGCCTTCCAAGGTGCTGCTAGGTTAGCTTGCCTTGATACACCAACATCCCATCCATTCTCTGACCTCCTATTAATGCTTCCCACCACCTCATGCCACAATCTTTCTCTTTCCAATGGCCATTGCCACAATCGTTTCCCTAACAGAGTTTGATTTTTTCTAGTTACCCTCCCAAGTCCCAAACCCCCCTTATCTTTACTTCTGTCCACAATTTCCCAATTGACCAAGTGATCCTTTTTTTCTTGTCTCGGCTCCCATAAGAAATCTCTCATAAACTTTTCCAGTTTCCTAGCTTCCCTAACTGGTATCCTAAAAACAAACAAAAAATGGGTAGGTAAGTTAGCCAAGGTAGCTCTTATGAGGGTAATTCTCCCTCCTAAAGAGATATAATTCATCTTTCATGCGGCTAATCTCTTCTCAAACTTTTCTATCACTGGGGTCCAAAATCTACTCTCCCTAGGATTTGCCCATAAAGGAAGCCCTAAATATGACATAGGCCAAGCAGAGGTGGAACACTCAAGACACTCCGCAATAGCCTCGACCTCCCCTACCTCCAAATTTATACCCGCTATGCAGCTCTTTTCCAAATTTATTATCAAATTAGAAATACTTTCAAATCCTTTGATTAGCTCTTTTAGGTTTGCTACCTTTTCGCTAAAACCTCATTCACAAAAGATCATTAGGTCATCTGCAAATTGAAGGTGGGTGACGGGGACTTGGTGTCTCCCTATTCTCCAACCCCTAATGGCATCTTCACTGTCAGCCTTAGTAATGATCCTACTAATCACATCAGCTACTAAGGTAAAAAGGAAGGGTGAGAGTGGATCTCCTTGCTTGACACCCCTGCAAGCTGGAAAAAAATCCCTCACCATACCATTTACCAGAATAGAGTAGTGACAAGTACCGATACACCCAAAAATCCAACTACACCACTTGTCCCCAAATCCATAGTTTTGCATAACCTCTAATAGAAACTTCCAGTCCACCAAATCATAGGCCTTTTCAAGATCCAATTTACAAATGATACCTCTCTTACTAGACCTTTTCATTTCCTCCACACACTCATTCGCAATTAAGATCTGATCTGTTATTTGTCGCCCTTGAATGAAAGCCCCTTGGGTTTCACTAATGATAGAAGGGAGGAATGTTTTGATCTTCAACGAGAGCACTTTAGCCAGAATTTTATAAATGCTTGTCACCAGACTAATAGGCCTATAACCTTTTGGGTGGTTGGCATCATTCTTCTTAGGTATCAAGGCCAAAAAGGTGGCATTAATTCCAGGGCTTATAGTGTGATTGTCTGCAAATTCCTTAAAGACTTCAACTAAATCCTCTTTCAACACCTCCCAACAGTCTTGATAAAAACCCATTGTAAAGCCATCTGGACCTGGAGCCTTGGATTTATCCATTAGAAAGACAACTATCTTAATCTCTTCTTCCACGAAATCCCTCTCTAGCCACCTTGCCACTCCGTCATCAATTCTTGGCCAATCCACCCCTTCAATGACTGCTCTCTCATTCAAAGGCCTTCTATAAATCGATTTGAAGTGGTCCACAAATTTTCTGGCTATGTCATCCTGGTTGGTAATCACCTCCTCTCCTATCTCTAGCTTGGTCACAAGATTCTTTCTTCGTCTCCCATTTGCCAAATCATGGAAGAATCTAGTGTTCCCATCGCCTTTCTTAATCCACTTGTGTCTATACTTTTGTCTCCAACTGATTTCTTCCCTCAGAAACACCTCTTCCAAATCCTTTTTCAATTGTCTCCTAAACACTCTGTCCTCCTCGGTCAGCCCATTTTGAGATTCCTTTACATCCAAGTTCTCTATTCGAGGGATTAAGCACAATTTTTGCTCCTCAATTCTACCAAAATGATCTCTATTCCACTCTTTTATTTTGGCTCTCAACCTTTTTAATTTCTTATGAAACTTGATCCCCTTCCATCTTACCCCCCTCTCCTCCTCACCCCACCATTCCTTCACTTTTTTTCACAAAATCTTGATGGGTAGGCCACATATTTTCGAATCTAAAAGGTTTGGGTCCTATAGGAAAAAAACTCAGTACCTATCTGGATAGGACAGTGACCGGAGGTGACCCTGGGTAATGCTCTAGCAACCAAGTTTTCCGAACTATTCTCCCAAGCAAGGTTAAATAAGAACCTGTCCAACTCCGAACACAAAGGGGTTTTCTGAAGGTTGGACCAAGTGTAACTGGCTTGCAGCAGAGGTATTTCCTTTAGTTCACATTTTTCAATAAAACCATTAAATTTCCTCATGCTTGTTGTAATTACCTGTTGGGGATTACTGGTTTCATAAGAAAATCTAATGACATTAAAATCCCCACCCAGGCACCAAGGGCCATCCCATAGCCCCTTGATTGCATATAGTTCCTCCCACATCTCATTCCTCTCTCTATAGGAATTGGGGCCATAAACATTGGTTAAGACCCATATACACCCATTCTCTACATTCTTACACTTAATGGAAACCGAGAATCTGCCTATCAATTCTTCCACTACTTCCACCACATCCTCCCTCCATAGTGTTACGGTCCCCCCCGAGGCTCCCCAAGAAGGAGACGAGCTCCAACCTAAACCTCTAGACCTCCAAAGACTCCTCACCCATCTCCCATCTAATTCTATCATTTTGGATTCTTGTAACAACACAATATCGGGTTTTTCCCTTCAGAGCAGGTCTTTGATCACCCTTTTCTTTCTTGCACTCCCTAACCCTCTTACATTCTAGCTAATAATTTTCATCGAGACAAAATAGCCAAAAAAACCATGAAAATGCCATAATCTCCTCATTTTAGGCTCTTCCTCCTATCCCCTCTACCACTGAATTCTAAATCCCCCTCAATGTCTGAAATTAGCCTTTCCACTTCAGATCTTTTTTTTTTTCTTCTTTGTTCCTCCCCCCCTCCTAATACAACAATCATCCTTTTTCTTTTCTCCATCCTTTCCAGCCAATGTCTGAGGATGAATTTTACCCTGCTCACACTTATTTTGGCTACAACACCTTTCTAAGAATCCTTCCTTTTTTTTTAGTTCCTCCATCATTGTATAGATCAATTCCCAAATTCTGCCTGCCTCCCCCTTACTACTTCCTTCCAACACCCTCTCTCCTCCTTCCACTATCACCCTCTCTCTTGCATCAGAACCTCCTGGATGGGAAGCTGGAATATCTGTTACAGGCATAACAGACAAGTCAGTACCTAAAAAAGAATTGACACCCATACCTGGTAGGACGGGGGTAGGACTAGAATCACTGGAATTGAATTGTTGACATGCGACAAATGGTTTTAAGGCCTTTCCCCTTTTTGGACAAGGTTGTGAAGTAGACATAGTGAAAGAATCACTTCCTGACGACCTACCCACTTGGAAAACCTTTCTCTGTGTTTCCGACACTGGAATACTCACATCCATCCTCACGGCTGATTCTTGTCCCTCTCCACCAACATCCTGTAATTCATTAGACTCAGGGTCAACTCCCTCGACGAAGGGAAGAGGAGTTTTCACAACTTTAGAACCATTTTCTTCACCATTTCTAGTTTTCCTGCCACCTGCCTCTTCAGTCTCTTCCTCTAAAAACAACAACTCTGTATGCAAACTTTCTATTTCAAGTAAATCATTGTTGCTTTTCGGAGATAAACTTCCCAAACTTAACGTTTCGTCTCTATCAAAATCGTCACTGCTGTTTTGTTCACTCAACCAATCTTCAAACCCTGTTCTGTTCAAATCACTAGGCTTCAGGTATCTCGGGTTGCGCCTATCTGGTGAGAGACAGTTCGCCAGGTTGGAAGGGACCCATTGTAGAGAGCCTCAAGACTGAGAGTCTTGAGATTTTGCGCCTGAACTGTTCGATCGAAAGGAGGGATTCGGGGTATAAGAAGATAAACGCTTAATCTCATCTATAGCTCATCCCTCCTCCTAGTCACGTGCTTACTTAAAGGGTCCCTTGGCCCATCTGTCTTGTAATGGGCCTTGGGCTCAAGACTTGTAATATAAGAAACCAGCTTTAAAGCCTTTACTTGAGTTGCCTTCTCCGGCCCACCAGAAAAGGGATCCACTCAATTGGGCCCATTTTCTAAGTCTTTTCGTCCCACGTGACCTCTTAAAAAATCACGCCCCCTTGTTTTAATGGTCGAGCTAGCAACCCTCCCTGTTTGAGGTTGCTGGTTCAGCCCTCTCCCTTTTGACACTGGTAAATTTTTGTCTGTTTCCCCTGACACCACCTGCGCAAAAGATCTGCCATTTGTCATATCCTTTTCTTGCTTTTTACAGGTTTGACCTTCCATCTGCCCCAAAGCTTTTTGGCTTCCCAGAATTTGTTGGCCCTTTTTAGTGAAACATTCCTTCCCATTTGAATTAACCAATCTCACAAGGCCATGTAATGCTTCTTCTTCCTCTTTCTCCCCTCCTACCATACGAGCCTCCTTCCACAACCTTGCTTCAATGGAGGAAGCTAGCCACACAGAGACAAAACTCCCCTTTGTTCGTACCTCTACCTTTCGTGGAATGTCTTCTGGCTTCACACCACTTAGCAGGATTGCTACTGAATAAAGATCGCCCCAGAAAGCTCCTTTCAAGATTCCTCCACACAATACAGCTATAGACTCTGCTATTTCTTGTTTCCATAGATGAAATGGCAAGCCTATTACACGCACCACCACACCATCTTTGACAAAAGAATCCTTGGAGTTGGATGTTGGATTCCATTTAAAGACTGTGAATGATCCGAAATCAGCCTGAACATTGACAGCTGATATTTCCAATTCATTCTCTATTGGATCTAGGAGGGCTTTACAGTTATCGAAGGGGGTTACTATGAAGACACTCTTCAGCTTCAACCTGGTTGCCAGTAAGTCAGCTACCCTCCTCCAATCATTAACCTTTTCCTTGGCTTGTATCACAAACTTACTATCCCACTCCTCTCTCTCTAGACCTCCCACCATTCTGCATTGGCCTTTTGTTTTTGCCACGACCACTGGCCTATGTTCTACCCTGCTGTTGCTGAGATATGCCTTTTCCTCCCTTATGGAGGCTTTTTTATCAATTGCTACTCTTTGAGCTAAAAACTCTTTGAACAACCAGTCAACTTCCCCCCAACCTTGGTTCTATTTCCCTGCTGGTAGACACACCAGTTGCCTTCGTCCCTTACCGAAAAATTCAGCCAAAGCTATGAAGAAGCCTTTTTATTTCTCTTACATTCAAACAACATATCTTCTCCCTTCTAATGTACTAAAATCCTGCCAGTTTATCTGCTTACCTTTTGAACAGGCTCCAGCTATGAACTCTCTTAGCCACTCGATCACTTCTAATCCTTCCAGCAATATTGTACCCTTTTTAGCTTCCCTTACCTTCAGGCTTACCTTCCCCTTGATTCTCATCTCTTCGAACAGGATGTTTTTTGCTTCTATCTTCAAGGATCTCCTCCACTGACCTGCCTGCACGAACTCCATTTCTCTCCTCTCTTCTCTCCTAAAGGAAGATCAACTCCATATAACAGTCATGGTTACTGATAAAAAAATGTTAGACTCAGGGATTTTTGAAATAAAAACGAAGAGAGGAAAAAGAACCAAGATGATTTGTATTGATCATGGGGTATGCTACACTAAAGTGTCATGCTTGTTTTGCTTATGCTACACTAAAGTGTCATGCTTGTTTTGCTTAGTAGGGACTGGTGTATTAGCTGAATAGTGGAACAATGTTTCTTTTATTTTGCAGTACCAATTAGTAGGTTTTTATTAAGTAGCTAACTTATTGCTGCTTTCAGTGGTGATCACATGAGAAATGCAATTATCCAAGGAGTTCCAAGGTTGGAAATTTTCAATTCGTGTTTTACCAGTAAATTTGGTCAGTGGGCATTTGGTTTTTGTGGAGGAATATTTGGAAAGGATAATCCAGGCTGCTTTGATAACACTGCACATGCATTGGAGAGCCTGACCTCTCTTGATTTATCAAATAGATGCATCCACAGTTTGTTCAATAAGGTGAGAGATGGTGCCTTCTTTGAGCATATGGTGTACTCCTTTTGATTTGTGCTATTATTATTGTTATTGTTGTTGCCTACACAAAGTGCCATAATTCTGCCACAGAGAAGGGTGATGTGGCCAATTAAGCCACCCACCAAATAAGAGAGCCTATGAATTGGCCAGTGGCCACATATATGTTCCTCCAGTTCACATTCAGCAGTGTGTTCCACCTCTTGTTGGTGTTTCCATGTTAGGTAACTGCCTAACTCAGGGACTTTTCGAGGAAGCCTGCCTCCTGAACGAGAGAGAGAGAGAGAGAGAGAGAGAGAGAGAGAGAGAGAGAGAGAGAGATTGAATTCCCAAAATCAATAATCCTCTTCTGGCTTCCTTTCCTTATTTATGACACTTCCGTTACAATTCTGTTATATCAGCCTCTCCACTTGTCCAGTTTGTTATTTAGTTTGTTCTAGTGGTTGGCTGTCAATTACATTACTTAAAGGCTGACGTGGCCTTTTCTTGTACACTTGTCTCTCTATTCCCTTTATTTGTGTCTCAACATTCCACAAGTTATATTGGTCGTTGAAAGTTCCAATTTTTCAATATTAAACTTACCTCAGAAAGGGTTCTGGCTATTTTGCAAGGGTTTCTGGACTCAAAAATGCCCTGTTGAAGGTGTCTTGGTCATTCATTTGCCTTCTCTAAACGACCTGAAAGACCGACTCCCTTAGCACTGTTATTGACGATAGAAAAAGAATCTTATGCATATAATTTGGGAACTGTTATACAGATGGGGGGGGTTGAATTGAGATCCAGCCTTTGTGCATTCCATTATGCACTGAATTCAAAAAGTACTCTTCTTTGCAATATTGGTACTGAACAGGATGGAATTGTAGGACAGGATTCATACAGCCAACCCCATATAACTTCCTGGGTTTTTGTAATGCAGCCCAGGAATTTACTGGGGTAAGCATTAGGTTTAGTTGGTTAAAAGCTGAACCAAAAGTGGATTAAGGAAATACCGAAATAACTGAATTGAATTTCTTATTCAGTTAAAACTGAAATTCATTATATATATTGAATGTATTAATATATAATATATAATATATATTATCTATTATATTGAATTGTACTATATTATATTATCCTACAATTAAATTCGGTTAATTTGGTTTTTCCGGTTAACTGAATTTTCAAATATGAGAACCTCTGAAACCGACTGAAATACCCTAAAACTGAAATAACCTAATGAAAAACTGAAACTGAAAATTTTGGTTCAGTTTTCTCGTTTCAACTGAAATATGCTCACCCCTAAATGTGGTCATAAGCCTTCTCAATATCAATCTTGCAAAATACACCAAAGAGCTGCTTCTGATTCTTGAGAGTTAATCAGTTCATTTGCTATTAAAACTCCATTCAAAATCTTTATCCTGGGATACAAACACATATGGAGGGAGATACAAACACATGAATATGACTCAGTGTACTTTTTTAAACTAGTGGGGATTAGACCATCCCTTTTTTGAACTCAGTAAGGGGGTGGTGGCAAGGAAAAGAAGAAAGGGAGTTGTATCAACCCTCATCCAGACTGAATTGACCCCTTAGCACCAGTTGGTAGAATTAGTAAAGTATCCTCTATGAGCCATCTTCTTGCTGTTGAACAGTTGGTAGCATCAGTTTACTTTTGCTGTTTGCAAATTCTCACAATGACTGATTTCAGTCATTAGCCATCCAAAACCACCACCTTATTATTATTATTATTATTTTGAGAAGAAGTAAAATATCAATTCATTAAAAGGAAAAGTACAACCAGAGGCTGTACAATTGAGGTACAAAGATAGCACTCAAACTACAAAACCAATGGGTGATACAGACAGGCTTTTAAAGTAAAAAAGAGAACTGTAAAAAGGAACTGTCGACTTTTAACTGAATCGAAGACCAGGAAAACAGCTTCCCCACAACCTTCTGCCACAGTTATTATGTTTGAACATGGATTAGACAAGTAAGTACCGATGGCTTTGTCTATGAAAAACAATTCACTGGGACTATTGATCCAAAAAAAAAAAAATTCAATGGGACATCTTTCTGACTTTCTCCCTAAATGTCCTTTTTCCACTATCTCAATCTCTCAAAAGCAGTTCACCTATCTATTCCTCATCTCTCTCTACCTTTTCTCATCCCATTTACCAACACACCTTGACGATGAATTATTTAACAAAAATTGAAATTGACAAATTGTTTAAGAATCAAATGTCCAAAACTACTTGGCCAATGACATCTAGTAACCTTAAGATACATTTGAGAAGAGGCACAAACACAGTGAAAGACAGACAGACACATGAAATACAAGCATAGGCTTCAAAGACATTCCAAAACTTTGGAACTTTTGAAAATTTCCACTCTAACAATCTATATCTGCTCTGCTCTCCAACTGCTTCTGCTTCTGGATGCTTCAGGAATAGATACCTATGATTGCCTGGGTGCATATTGATAAAAAAAATGGTTACCTGGATGCATGTTCTAGGGTGCTGTATAGTGTCGGATACTTCAATTTTTAGTAATGTTCCATATCTGGCACTATGTCCATTAGTGCCCTTACAATATTGAGTTACCTAGATAGATACATTATATTTTAACCAGTTCACTGCTGATTCCTCTTCTTTCCCTTTTAATCAGGCATTCTCTGCTACTGAAATGCCATCTCTCTCATACTTGAATCTTCGGGGAAATCCACTGGAGCAGAATTCTGTTATTGACTTACTAAAACTTTTGAAGGAATTTACTTGTTTACAATCATTGGAGGTATATATTCTGAAACTAACATGGTTGTTCTATACATGTGAAGGAATAACTCATCATATTTAATATTTATTTTATTTTCCAGGTGGATATTCCTGGTCCTCTTGGAGGCAATGCACTTGAAATTCTTCAATCTCTTCCTAATCTTTCTCAGTTGAATGGTGTTAATGCATCAAAAATTATAGAGGCTGGAAAGCATGTAATAGATTCAATGCTTCTGCCACGTCTCCCTGAATGGACTGCTAATGAACCTCTAGTTGATCGGGTTATTAATGCTATGTGGTTATATTTGATGACATATAGACTAGCAGACGAGGAAAAGATTGATGAAACATCTGTGTGGTATGGATTTGCTTCTTGACTCTCTTTTCTTTGGGTAATACTATCATCTTGGTTATATTGATGTACGCGGTGTAGGTCAATATAGTATCTAGTCCTGCATGTGTTCTATGTCATGGGTCACATTGTATGCCAGTCCTAGGAAACTCTTATCTCTCTCTCACCATTTATGATTCAACTGCAGCTGGTGGAAAAGAATAAGATCAAAATAACTTAATAAAGGTTAGTCTAAGAAACAATTTTATTAGCTACTTGTAATATAGGAACATTGATAGGAAAGATTATGGGATCATTATAAGCAATGAAGAGAAGGATTAATATAGTATGTGTAGAGAAGATGGGCCGAATGGCCCATAGGCTGTTTACCCTTTTTTTATCTTTTATGTTCTTTGCTGTAATGGGCCTTAATGTGGGCTTATTCTTTCTTATGCTATGCCTTTTTAATTTTCTGCCCAACTAGGGGCTTCTCTGTAAATTACCAAAGTTTAACTTAATAAAATAGAATTAAGGGTGTAAGAGAAGAGATTATGTTCGAAAGTCTCTCTCTCTGAACCCAAGTTGCCGCCACCTTTTTCTTCTTCTTTTCTCCTCTTGGACTCTGATTTCTGCTACTTTCTTTTGAACTTTTGCATCTTTCTAAACAGTCATTTCTTCTCAAAAGGTTGTTTTTCTTCTTGGTATTAGAGTAGACTCGCTTTTCCCATTTTTCCCCCTTTTTTTTTCCCATACACAGTGTGTATGGAGAACTGAATTGTATGAATAGTTAAAGACACCTATTTCAGCCCAGTTGTTAGTGGTTTCTGGAGAGAAGAGGACTGGTTTTGTCGTCCCCTTGATAGATTCAAGTGTGTTGCCCGAAACCCTAATTTTCTGGAGAAATCTGATTGCGGCTCCCATAGGGAGTTTGACCTGGGCGCTCAATGACTGAAGGCTTTCTCATTCTCCTTCTTGAAGATTGAATCAAGTGGATTGGTGTTTTGTGAAGTCTACAAGGAGCGGCTAAATTTTCTCTGTTTCTCCCAGCTTTCGGGTGTGACGCAGATTACTGGTACAACTGCATAGAGGTTTGCTCACAACACAGTTTTTGTCCTATCTTCATTTGGTGTTTTTCGAAGTTGTTTGAAGTCATTTTTGAAGTGTTTAAGAAGATGAACTCCTCAGACTTTGAAAACAAGCATATTGCTGAACCCGGACAGGTTCTGGGAGCCTCTGTAGACTCTCTACTGGCTGTGACCACAGTCAAGCTAGATGGAACTAATTATCTGGATTGGTCACAATCAGTAAGGATTCATATTTGTAGTAGAGGCAAGTGGGGTATTATCTCCGGGAGCAAAAAGGCTCCTCCGGAAGATGATCCATCATATGAAAAGTGGATACAAGGAAATTATACTATTATTGGGTGGCTTGTGAACTCAATGCAACCACAAATTAGTCAATATTATTTGTGGATGAATTCAACGAAGGAAATTTGGGATAGTGTTGCTGAAACCTATTCTCAAAAATTAGATGTGGCCAGGGTTTACAAGTTGAGAAGTGATGTGAAGAATTTGAGACAGGGGGAGAAACCATTAGCTGTATACTTCTCAACACTGAAGTCTTTATGGCAAGAAATAGATTTGATAGAAGCTGTAACCTAGGATACCACTAATGATGCTGAGACCTACAGAAAACTGGTTGAGAGAAACAAGGTGTTTGAGTTCTTGATATCCAGAGTATAACATTACAAAGCAAAATATTTTATCCAAGGATAGTGTCTCACTGTCTCACGCATATGCCTTAGTAAGTAGTGAAGAAAGCAGAAGACATGTCTAGGTCTAAGGGGCTGGTCTAAATGATCACTTTGCTAATATGGGAGTGAAACCCAAGGGGGTTGTAGGGACTCTAAGTAGCTCAAGGAAGAAAGAGATTATCTGTGAGTACTGTAAAAAGCCAAAACACACTAAAGACAAGTGCTGGAAATTGCATCCTGAGCTCTTACCACTTCGGTTTCAGAAGAAGTCTGATAATAAAAAGGCAGGGAGTGCTAATGTTGCTGCTGGTCCAGATAGTGACAGATACCAAACTGAAGAGATGACATCTACTGGTAGTTAGCAGCTATGAAGGCAGAATATGAGAAGTTTGGGAGGATGATCAGTCACCTAGAGGGTGTGACATCTTCTTCCAACCCTTCAGAAAATTCAACCTCTTCTGCATTTGCTCATTCAAGTATACGGGTTTCTGCCAATTATGCAACTATTTCAGGTAATTGTAGGATCCCTTGGATTATTGATTCTGGTGCTTCTGATCATATGACCAATTTTTCTACTTTGTTTGTTTCATATGATTTACTTCCTAGACGTGACAAAATCACCCTAGCCGATGGCTCTCTTGCCCCTATCTCCGGCAAGGGAACCATCAAGGCTACGAACTCCTTGGTTCTTCCTTCTGCTCTTCATGTACTCAAACTAAATACAAACTTATTATCTGTAAGTAGCCTAACTAAGTCATTAAACTGTTGTGTAACATTCTTCTCTTCCTACTGTGTTTTTCAGGATCTGGAGTCTCAGAAGGTGATTGAGAGTGGCCATGAGGCGAATGGAATATATCTGCTGGATACTCCTAGATAGTGCCATGAACAACCTGGAAAAGCTGCTTTTGGGTCTACATCTACAGAGTCCATTAGTCGAGTCATGTGTCATTGTCGTTTGGGTTATCTTTCTTTTTTTGCATTAAGTCATTTATTCCCAGAACTGTTTAAGGGAATTAGTTTGTCCAATCTTCATTGTGAGTCTTGTGAACTGTCAAAACATTGTAGAAACAGTTATCCTCTGAGTAATAAAAGATCTTCTCCTTTTAATATTGTGCACTCTGATGTGTGGGGGCCTTACCGCTTACCCTCTATGGTGGCTACAAATACTTTATCTTGTTCATTGATGACTTTTCTTGGTTCACTTGAATATTTTTTATGAAGTCCCGTGATGAAGTTCTCAGACTTGTGAGGCAAAAGAATATTTTGATACCAGGATTAAATTTTTCAGATCTGACAATGCAAAAGAATATTTTGAGAAAAACCTGATCTACTATCTCACTGATTTCGGGGTTATTCATCAAAGCTCCTGTGTTAGGACCCCAGAACAGAATGGAATTTCTGAAAGGAAAAATAAACATTGTTGAAGTCGCAAGAAGTATTCTATTTGCCTCACATGTTTCTACAAAGTTTCGGGGTGATGTTGTTCTCACTATTACCTACCTTATAAATCGTATGCCATCCAGGGTTTTAGGGTTTAAGTCTCCCTTCAGTCTCCTTTATCCGGACAAGGATCTTTTTCCTATTCCTCTTCATGTCTTTGGCTGCATCTGTTATGTACATATCCCAAGTGTCCAAAGACATAAATTTGAACCAAAAGCCCACAAGTGTATTTTCCTTGGTTATTCCCCCACACAGAAGGGTTACTGTTGTTTTGATTCGAAGACTGACACTCGATATGTCTCAATAGATGTCACATTTGATGAGCTTTCTTCCTTTTATGGTTCTTCTCTGGAGAGACATTGTCCAAAGGGGAAGGATTTGTCACAGGTGTTTGCTCTTCCTCTTCCTATCCTATTTGAGTCTTTTGCTGAGTCTCTTCATCATTCAAATGAATCAAGGGAGGATCAGTCACTTCACTCTCATTCCAGTGTTCCTATTCCTCATCCTTTACCTCCTCGCCCTCTTTTTAATCCCATGTTGTATCAATGACAAAAAACCAGAAATGAGCAGATTGTTTCCCCTATAACACATGAGCCTCATGCACTTCCAGTTATAGATGAGACAACAGGTGCTGTTACAGCCCCTTTGGAGCCATCATTCCCAGACCTTGATATCCCCATTGCTATTAGGAAAGGAAAAGGGAAGTGTACTGCACATTGCATTTTCAAACACCTTTCTTATAGTTTGCTCTCTCTTTAATATTTTGCCTACCTTTCTTCTGTTGCCTCTAACCCAATTCCCAGGTTTGTGCTTGAAGCTTTTAATATTCCGGAATGGAGGGATGCTATGAGAACAGAAATTGATGCCCTTCACAAGAATGACACTTGGGAAGTGGTTGATTTGCCTGAAGGGAAGGATCTAGTAGAAGCTGTAAGTGGGTTTTTACTATCAAATATCATACTGATGGAACCATTGAAAGGTACAATGCTAGGCTGGTTGCAAAAGGCTATACACAGACATATGGGATTGATTATCTGGAAACCTTTGCCCCTGTTGCCAATATGACTTCTGTGAGAGTTCTGCTATCTTTGGCTTTACACTCGGACTGGCCACTTTATCAACTGGATGTAAAGAATGAATTTCTGAATGGAGAATTATATGAGGAAGTCTATATGTCTTTTCTTCTAGGGATGTATGAAACAGATATGAAAGGAAAGGTCTGCAAGCTGAAGAAATCTCTTTTTGGACTCAAACAGTTTCCTAGAGCATGGTTTGAAAGGTTTAGGGCTGCCCTTGTTAGCTTTGGCTATGTATAGACACAGTCTGATCATGCCTTCTTTGTGAAGAGGAGGGGATCCTTGGCCGTTTACCTGATTGTGTATGTTGATGATATTGTTGTGACTGGTAATGATGTCTCAGGAATCAATGATCTCAAATCTTTCCTTCATACAGAGTTTGAGATCAAAGGTTTGGGGGAATTGATATACTTTTTTGGCATAGAAGTTGCTAGATCCAAGGATGAGATCCTTATCTCTTAGAGGAAGTATGTTTTTGATTTGCTCTCTGAAACAAGGAAGATGGGTGCTAGACCATTTTCTATTTCTATCGATATGAGCCATAAACTCTCTGCTTCAGATGGAATATTGTTAAAAGATAAGGAAGTCTTCCAGAGACTACTTGGAAAACTTCTTTATGTATGCATGACTCGGCCAGACATTGCATACGCTGTCAGATGCATCAGTCAGTTCATGCATGCTCCCAGGGATACTCATATGGCAGCAACAGAGCGGATTCTGTGTTATTTGAAGGGCTCCCCTGGAAAGGGAATTCTATTTGCCAAGCATGGCCATATGAAACTTGAAGCCTACACAGATGCTAACTGGGCTGGAAACATTGATGACAGAAGATCTACCTCTGGGTACTGTAGTTTGGTGGCAGGTAATATTGTCTCTTGGAGAAGCAAGAAACAATTAGTTGTTGCTCGATCTTCAGCCGAAGCAGAATACAGAGCTATGGCTCATGGAGTTTCTGAACTATTGTGGTTTAAATCCTCGATGGAGGAACTGAGTATTGAGCATGATAAGCCAATGATGTTATACTGTGATAATTAGGCCGCCATCAACATTGCTCACAACCCAGTGCAACATGACAGAACTAAGCATATTGAAGTTGACAGACACTTCATTCGAGAAAGAGTGGCTTCTGGAGAAGTGTGTCTACCTTTCATCACCTCTGAAGGACAGTTAGCAGATTTCCTCACCAAGGGCATTCCCAAGGCTAAACTTCAGCATGATACTGGCAAGTTTGGCATGATTGACATCTATGCTCAGTTTGAGGGGGAGTGTAGAGAAGATGGGCCGAATGGCCCATAGGCTGTTTATCATTTTTTTATCTTTTATGTTCTTATGTTATGTCTTTAATTTTTTGCCCAACTAGGGGTTTCTCTGTAAATTACCAAAGTTTAACTTAATAAAATAGAATTAAGGGTGTAAGAGAAGAGATTATGTTCGAAAATCTCTCTCTCTGAATCCAAGTTGCCGCCACCTTCTTCTTCTTCTTTTCTCCTCTTGAACTTTGATTTCTGCTATTTTCTTTTGAACTTTTGCATCTTTCTAAACAGTCATTTCTTCTCAAAAGGCTGTTTTTCTTCTGTATGTTTACAATAAATTAAATGGAAGGAGAAAAGGCTAAGGAAATTGATGATGGTTATACCCATCTACTCTCATCATATGCATCAAAGGTATCTTTAGTGGTAGACATGCCTTTTCTTCCCATCTATTTTTACCTTTTTATGGGATATGGATTTAAAGCCTATTTTAAGGATCCATCAGATATAGGAGGATTTATCAAACAATTAAACAGATTGAATCAAATTGATTCAATATTTGAGTCTGATTCATTGACAGCCTGTACTCATCTCACATACATATTCCTTCTTTTTTTTTTTTTTTTTTTTTTTTTTTTTTTTTTTTGAGAAATGGTAGCTTTACATATTATATATATATGCCCCCAAGAAAAAAAAAATAAAGAAAAATCATCTTAAGGGATTATGCCGTATTCTTCTGGGCTGTTTTGGATTGTGCCCCTGCTCTCTAGCCTGGACAGTTTTGGGTTTTTTCTCTAAGGTTCTTAATACAATCCACAGTTATTTATCAAAACTTCTTTAGGAGCAACTCTTATATCCCTTTTGCACATTCTGAAGCTAGTATATTCAGCAGGATGAGAATGTTTGGAGGTTGAAGGAGATTTCAAGGTGGTAATTGGCATAATTGCAATATACTTGGGAACTTCTACATTGTATGTGAGAAGCAAGACCTTTGGCACATAGATTGATTATCTTATTCTGGTGCACTCCAAGATCAGCAAATGGCCTTACTGACTTTTTATTAAGGCTTTTATGAGGAGGTACTTCAGGGCCAGGGGCACAACCGATTGATTTTTTTTTTCTTTTTTTTTCACCTGTGATTTCTTGTTGTTTGTTTTTTCAAGATTGGCAGTTTTCATGCTGTATTTTAGCCCCCTCTCTTGATATTTGAAAGGAAGGGGTTTAAGTTTTTGGATGTTTTTCCTTTTTCAATTTTCACTAAATCAATAATGCTCTTCAATTGCCATTATTCCTTTTGTTCTTTCTCATCTTTAGTAATGTTATTTATTTTATTTCCCTGTGCTAGTTACATCTTCAATTGCTACTAGTCTAAATTCACCAAAACTCATTCATATGGCTAAACTGATGTTGGTTTTCTTTTTTCTGCCCACTAAGTTCAAATGATTCATTTATTTGACATTACCCACATTATTTGTAAACTTAATCCGTTTAGTCCTTGGCATATGATTGCTCTAATTAGTAGGCTTGACAAATCTTCTTATTAAATTAAATAAGCCTTGGCATAAAGAAATTTATTTTCTCACCTCATAAAGATGGTGATGTGTTTCTGAATGTATTATAGGTATGTGATGGATGAACTAGGTTCAGCTTTGCGCCATAGTGATGAACCAAACTTCAGGGTGTCTCCATTTCTCTACATGCCAGAAGGGAATTTGGCATCAGCAGTGAGGTACTTTCTTTATCTTACTTGTTCTGCTTTTGCTGGATTTTCAGAAATCCTATCCGCGTTTTCAATTAATATTTAGTAATAATTCTCAAAGAACAAAGGTAATCCTAGTAGTTAGTAGGTAAGCTATTATGATTGTGTTCTAGAGCAAGTAACTTTGTAGGCATTAGGGGTTGTGGCGACTTATACTAGTGCACTTTCATTTCTTATCCTTCTTTATTCTTCTTTTCTTTTCTTTCCAACCTCCTGCAAAATTTAGCGAAAGATCAACACGTTTGACTTGTATAAAATGTTTCCAGCTTTTCTATCTTATGGCCAATCCAGAATGTTCATAGAGGTGATGAATGTACCCGTGATTTTTTGTTTGGTATTGGAGAGGACAAGCAACGATCTGCCAGGCTTACCGCTTGGTTCCATACACCAATAAATTATTTCATCCAGGTAATTTTATGTCTCCTTTTACAAAACTAAATTGGCATCCACTATTTTGGAATGATTGGTTTGCTTCTATTCTTCAGGTTTATGAAAAATACTTCCAGCAACTTTGTTCAAAAGCTACTTCCTTTACGTGCACGAAGGGGTCCCCTGCCAGAAGTTTATTTCGAAATGATGGTTCTGTTCTCCGTGTTTATACGGATATACCTCAAGTGGAGGAATTCTTGACACACCCTGAATTCTCACTCAGTATTCTCCATTCTTGTTCAGTTTTTGCCAAATTTTTGCACTTTAATCTGTTATTTTATTCCTTTTTTTATTTTTACTTTCCTCTTTCTCACTTGTGTTTCTTTAAACAGTTAAGCACTTTGTGGAAATTTAGGTATTCTCCCTGATGTTCTGAAAGTTTAATAAAGTATCCAATTGCATGGTTCTATTCTAGTGTTATTGTTAGTAAGTTCAGGGACGGCAGAAGTATGACATAGGACATGCTTGGGTTTATCATTTGCAGTAGGCTTTAAGAAAACAAAAAGCAGAAAATCTCCAACATGATTGCATTTGGATATAATATGATTTTTTTTTTCAAATGGCAGCATAAACAATTTGGATATATACTACATAAGATGTGTGTGCAAGTTTAAGTATATTCATGTGAATTCGGATTAGCTGAATGCTCTAGCTGTTCAGCAGGCTGTGGAACCAATAACAATGCTCCACGCCAGTGATAAAATACATGGGGCCCATGCTGACAGGTTGAGTGGTTGTGGGTCCCATGTATTTTATGACTGGTGTGGAGTGTTATTATTAGTTCCACAGCTTGTTAAACAGCTAAAACATTCAGCTAATCCTATCTCTATTCATGCACATTTGTGTATTATATGTAACCATAATACATACTAAAATGTCATAAAAAATACATTATACAACTAATATGTAAGAAATAAAATAAAAGGCTGATAAAAAGTATGTAAGAAATAAAATAACATAGAATTCCAAATTACAAAACAGTTGTGATCAATCCAAATACAGTCTTTTACTAGGAAAAGAAAATCACTCCTGATATAGAAATAATCTTAAATGATGAGACAACCTAAACCTAATGAATGTAACTTTCCCAGACCACTCAGAATGCAATTATTGGAAGATGTACCAAGATTCATTTGATTCCTCTCCATTTTCTACATTTATAATGCCTATAAAAGTCTTAAATCAATATTCCATTCTGAAGAGAAATCTGAATTATCAAGTCCTGTCATTACCTTCTTGTTGAATTTTGCCTATCTTTGAGCAATGCAACAACTTTTGATGGAACTCTGCAATACTATTGTATGACGTCGTGAGTTCTTTTACCTATTTGTATAGGCCTGTGGTGAGATACCGCTCACCTCGGAAGCCCCTTCGAGGGTGGGCTTAACCTCCTGAAACAGAAGATGGAGGGGAAGAAGAGATGGGAAGGTAGGAAA
Source organism: Nelumbo lutea (assembly GCF_056320005.1). Taxonomy (NCBI): domain Eukaryota; kingdom Viridiplantae; phylum Streptophyta; class Magnoliopsida; order Proteales; family Nelumbonaceae; genus Nelumbo; species Nelumbo lutea. The sequence continues at coordinate 2,388,464 of NC_142691.1, read as the reverse complement.
GGAGTGACTCAGTGAGAGAAAAACAGAGGGATATTCATTCACACCTTTCATTATATGAGTATGGCCTTATATAGCTGGCCTACAGGTGTAATCATAGAGGGAATATCCTCTGATTTGCAGGGTAACTAACTCTGGAAAATATCATGGAGGGAATATCCTCTGGCGGCAGAGTAACCAACTCTGAGTGTAACTAATTCTGGGGCTCTGTTGCATGTGCTTTCTGCCTCCTTGTGAACTGTTGATGGGTGGTGTTCTGCTCCACTCCCATTGTTGGGTTCGGGGGAAGTATTTGGGTCCCAACAATTCCTCCCTCCTTAACATTGACCTTGCCCTCAAGGTTTAGATTAGGGAACCTCCCATTCAGCCTTAGATAAGGTTCCCAAGTGGTGTCTTCTGGAGGCAGTCCGGCCCATTCTACCTTGGCTTCTGGTACAACCTGCCCACCTCGTCGTACCCAACGGAAATCCACAATTCTGATAGGCTTTGTGTAAATGTTCCCTTCTTCAGTGAATTGGGGTAAGTTGGATGAGATAGGAGTATGATTTCCCACAACTTTCTTGAGAAGAGAGATGTGAAACACCGGATGAAGCTTCGAGGTAGTAGGGAGGTCCAATCTGTAAGCAACAAGGCCCACTCTCTCCAGCACCTTATAGGGCCCATAATACCTGGGAGCTAGCTTGTGCCAAGCTCGTCTTACCACTGAGACCTGGCGGTAAGGTTGGAGCTTAAGGTAGACAAAATCACCCACCTGAAACTCTAATGGGCAGTGGTGAGAGTCATAGCGGGCCTTCATTCGTTGTTGGGCCTTTCTCAAATTGGTCTTGAGCAGTCTAAGGATCTCGTCTCTTGCTAGTAGGCGAGTCTCTATTTCTGCCACCTTGGACGACCCATATTCATAGGGTAATATGGGAGGGGGTTCTCTGCCGTATAGGGCCTTGAAGGGTGTCATCCCTGCAGCTGACTGATAAGTCGAGTTGTACCAGTATTCTGCCCATGGAATCCAGTGGGCTCACTGTCTAGGCTTCTCCCCTATGAAGCATCTAAGGTAGGCTTCTAAGCATCGATTAAGGACTTCAGTCTGTCCATCAGTCTGCGGGTGATAGCTTGTGGATGGGTGTAGTTGGGTTCCTTGCAATCGGAAGTATTCCTTCTAGAATGAACTCAGGAAGGCAGGGTCACGGTCCGAGACAATGGATCTTGGTGTTCAATGCAGTTTTGCCACGTCCCGTGTGAAGATGTCAGCCACCATTGCTGCGGTGTAAGGGTGAGGCAATGCAGAGAAATGGCTATACTTGGTGAGACGGTCAACCACTACCATGATAACCTCCTTCCTTGCAGAACGAGGAAGTCTCGTAATGAAGTCCATGGAGAGGTCTTCCCACACTTGCTCTGGAATCTTGAGGTAGAAGGCCAGCAGGAGACTGTGAGGAGTATTTCTGTTGTTGGCAAGTTTGGCATTCGGATACATAGTGCAACACATCCTTGCGCATTCCTACCCAATGGTAATGGCTGCTGAGTCTCTTTAGGGTCCGTAGCACCCCTGAATGTCCCCCTAATGCGGAATCATGAAACAACCTTAGCAGTTCAGTTTTGTGGGTGGAATTTGGAGCAACCACAAACCTACCCTTAAAGAAAAGATCAGGTCCTACAATTTGGTAACCCGCAACCTGGGAGGGGTCACGTTTCCGCTCTTCCCTGATGTCTTGTAGCTGCGGATCAGATCTGGCTTCTTGCCGTATAGCTTCAAACAAGGGAAAACTGGGCTGAGAGCAGGTCAATTGGGCTAGCTCTTCTACCCTTGATAAGGCATCAACTACTTTGTTGGCAGGCCTAGGCTTATACTCTATGTGGTAGTCAAATACCATCAGTTTACTAAGCCATTTTTGCTCCTCCGGGGTGTGCACCCTTTATTCTGCTATGTACTTCAAACTTCGTTAGTCTGTCCTTATGATAAATTGGCGTTCCAATAGGTATGTATGCCATTTCTGTACTGCCATTACCACAACCATCATTTCCTTGACATAAGTGGACTGATTTTGGTGAGCTGCTTAGAGACCTTGCTGAAATAAGCAATGGGTTGCCCCTTCTGCATCAGGACGGCCCCTACCCCTACACCCGATGCATCACACTCTATCTCAAAGGGCTGAGAGAAATCCGGAAGAGTGAGGATTGGAGGGCTAGAAACTACTATCTTCAAGTCTTCAAAGGCCCGTTGGGCATCATCAGCCCAACCGAAAGAATCCTTCTTTAACAAATGCGTTAGAGGGGCGGCCATAAGCCCATACCCCTTAATGAAGCGCCTATAATAACCGGTAAGCCCAAGAAAACCTCTGAGAGCCTTTACAGTAGTGGGCTTGGGCCACTTTTGGATGGCATCTATCTTTTCTAGGTCTACCATGACCTGCCCTACTGCAACCACATGGCCTAAGTACTGAATCTGTCTTTGTCCAAATGAACACTTTGTCATTTTGGCATGTAACCGATGCTCCCTTAGAGTTGTGAGGGTAAGTTTCAGATGTTCCATATGGGTGTCCCAATCCCTACTGTCATTCATGAGGGCTTGAAAGGTGGAGGGGGCGTTGGTGAGTCCAAACGGCATAACTAGAAACTCATAATGACCATCTTGGGTTCTAAAGGCTGTCTTGTGGATGTCAGCCTGGTGAACCCAGATCTGATGATACCCGGACCGCAGGTCTAGTTTGGAGAACACTTGTGCTTCCCCTAACTCGTCCAGCAGTTCATCAATGAGGGTTATCGGAAACTTGTCCTTACTGTAATCTGGTTAGGGGCCCGGTAATCTACGCAAAAACGCCAACTACCATCCTTCTTCACTAGGAGTACAGGGGATGAAAACGGGCTGGTGTTGGTCTGTATATGCCCTTTGTCCAATAGCTCTCTTACTGCCTTCTCAATTTCCAGTTTCTGGAAATAAGGGTATCCATATGGCCTCACATTGGCCGGTTTGGAATCTGGTAAGAGGGGTATCTGATGGTCATGGGCCCGGGGTGGAGGTAATTGGTTCGGTTCCTTGGATATGTCACCAAACTGATCGAGTATCGATCGTAGGGCCTTGTGCTGGGCTTTCGTGGGTTTGTCACAGCCCTGATTGTTTAAAATTGGTACTGTGGGCCGAATGCCTAAGTGCATAAACAAGAGCTGTCCAGCATCCTTGGAGGCCCATATCATGGAAGCTAAAGTATCACCTCAGGGACTAGGGGGCCGCACCCCTTGTAAATGGCAAGTCTGTCCATCTTGGTAAAAATCCATTGTCATTTTGGCCCAATCACAAAGTGTAGGACCTAGGCCACGTAACCAATGGATTCCCAAAATAATATCAGCCCCCGAGAAATCCAATGGGTGGAGATCTACCACGAAATTATGGCCCTGTATGAGGATCTTTTCCTTCTTACATACACCATCACATAACATCTGATTCCCATTAGCCACATGGATCGAAAAGAGAGTGGGTTGTATAGTCATACCTAGTTGCTTTGCCAAACGGCAAGTGATGAAATTCAGGGTAGAGCCACTGTCAATCAAAATCATCACAGACCGGCCAACCAATCTTCCTTCTACTCGCATGGACTGAAGAGGGTTGAGGCCCATGAGAGCGTGTAAGGAGATCTCGGCTCCGACAGGTTCTGGTTCGTCTGATATCAGTTCACAGTCTTCAATGTTCTCTGGTTGTGTCCCCTCCGGCTCTTCCTCTGTCTGAAGGAGAAACATTCGCTGAACCCGACACTTATGGCTCGGCCCAAACTTGTCACCACAGTTGTAACAGAGCCCTTCTCGCGTCAGGCCTGCATCTCAGCCCATGAGAGGCGTTTGAAGGGCATAGTGGGCCTGGGCAAAATGGGCTTCTGAGAATCCCTAACTTGTTTCATGGGTTGCTATTCGGCCCGTTGGGTAACCCTCACATTTGGGTAGGACAACTTGCTGGCTCTGCGCATATTGTCGATTTTCTCTTCTTGCAGGCGAGCCAAACCCACCGCAGCCATGACTGTCGCCGGACGGAGAGCCCTAACCTCCAGGCGGATGTCCTCTCTGAGGCCTCCCACAAAACACATTACTAAGGCCTTCTCCGGCCATCCATGTACCCTGGTTGCCATTCTCTCGAACTCGAGCTGGTAGTCTGCTACCGTCCTAGTTTGCTTTAACCGAGTGAGGAGTTTGTCGTAATCCACGAATGCCATTGGCCCAAAACGGATGCACAGGGCTTCAGTGAACTCCACCCACATTATCTGAGGATGGGTTTGACGACACCACTGGAGCCATAGAATCGCGTCTCCTTCTAGATGAATGGAAGCGATGGAGACGCGCTGGTGTGCAGGGGTTTCGTGGTACTCGAAAAATCTTTCTGCTCTGAAGATCCAAGGAATGGGATCTCCACCGGAGTAGTTGGGGAAGTTGATCTTGTTGACTTTTCCGGTGGGGTAACCCCCAGTTCCTTGGCTGCTGGAAGTAGAGGCTTCTGCCCCTGCTGGGTGACTAGTCTCGCCAGATTGTTGCTGAGAGGTGATGCTGGAGATGACCATCTTGAGTTCCCTGAGTTCGTTCAGCACTTGGTGGAACCCAATCTCAAGCTGGTCGACTCTATCATCCATGGTAGAGGAACGTGTCTGCGGCATAGCTGGCCTGCTATCTGGATAGCCTGGCTCTGATACCAACTTGGTGAGATACCGGTCGCCTCGGAAGCCCCTTCGAGGGTGGCTTAACCTCCTGAAACAGAAGATGGAGGGGAAGAAGAGAAGGGAAGGTAGGAAAGGAGGGACTTAGTGAGGGAAAAACAAAGGGATATTCATTCACACCTTTCATTATATGAGTATGGCCTTATATAGCTGGCCTACAGGTGTAATCATAGAGGGAATATCCTCTGATTTGCAGGGTAACTAACTCTGGAAAATATCATGGAGGGAATATCCTCTGGCGGCAGAGTAACCAACTCTGAGTGTAACTAATTCTGGGGCTCTGTTGCATGTCCTTTCTGCCTCCTTGTGAACTGCTGATGAGTGGTGGTCTGCTCCACTCCTATTGTTGGGTTCGGGGGAAGTATTTGGGTCCCAACAGCCTGTTTGTCTGCGATTAAATTGCGAACACTAGAGATTCTCTGGATGGGCCTTGAGGAATGTCCAGCCCATGCCATGATTTTGTAGCCAGTCATTCTTAGCTATTTCATTCTTGTATCTCTTAGCAATTATGATGCTTGAATCTGAAGTAAATAAAAGAATTTAATTATGGATAAGAACTAAATAAAGAGTATGTTAATAACAACAAATTCATCATGGAGATGGATGCAGAACTAAATAAATAAAAAAAATCAGCTTCTCTACATGCTAGAATTTTCTTAGTCACACGTATCCTCTTTGTAGCTTGTGTGAAAAGCTTGACCATTCTTATCCTGCTCTTGTTGACTAGAATTGCCCTGTACTCCTTTGGTTCTCTTGGTTGGTAAATTAAAATTTCTAGTTGCTTTCAAATGTGGTTGCTTTTTGGGTCCTTGTCGCCATTTCCTTTGCCTGTGAAGTTTAATATCACAACTTAGATGATACTCTGCATGGTTTGTTTGCTTGCAGCATCTGATCCAAAAGAAGCAGATATCATTTGGACAAGCATGCAAGTGGATGAGGAAATGAAAAAAACTACTGGAATCACAGAAAATCAATACATAAACCAATTTCCTTATGAAGCTTGTCTTGTCATGAAACATCATCTGGCAGATACACTTCAGAAGGTTAAGCAGTTTACTCCTTAAGACAATGTCTTCTTGTGATCATGGATTACTAAACTAAGTTATAAATTAGGGGCATTGACAATTTGGTTGCATGATGGTTCCTCATATGTACTAATCAATGGGATTTTTAATATTCTGCCCATCTATTGTTCTAACAGTTGTAGCTCATCTTGTAATACATGCTTTATGCTGCCTGTTAGCAATTCAACAATTCAAATACTACAAGCAGGATTGTCACTAACCTCAATCATTTTAATTTTCTTTTACAACAGGCACATGGTCGTCCTGAATGGTTCCAACTTACTTATAATCTAGAAACACATCTATCTGAATTGATTGGTGACTACTATGTACGCAGAAGAGATGGGCTTGACAATCTGTGGATTTTAAAACCATGGAACATGGCACGGACTATTGATACAACTGTTACTAGTGATTTATCTGCTATCATACGACTTATGGAAACTGGTCCAAAAATATGTCAGAAATATATTGAGCATCCTGCTCTGTTCAGAGGGAAGAAGTTCGACCTCCGTTACATAGTTTTGGTTCGTAGCATGAAACCTATGGAGATATTTCTCTCTGATGTTTTCTGGGTATGTAAGTTAAACCTGTGAGCACCATGCAAAACATTGCTTTAATTTATCCAACTTATCTGGTGTAGATGACATTTAAGATGCAATCCTTGACATTGAGCTCTTTTTTTCTCCCCCCAGGTTAGACTAGCAAATAATACATATTCTTTGGACAAGGCCAGCCTTTTTGAATATGAAACTCATTTTACAGTTATGGTAAGTTCCAACAGTTTCTTGTTAGTAGAAAAGCCAGCTTCTTTAGCTATAATCCTGAAGTTTTATTTCCCCTTTTTTTCTTTCTTTTTTTATTTTGCAGAAGCTCATAAGAAAGTAAGGTTTTGATTATGCTCTTTTATTGCAATTTGAGTCAAAGAACACCTGATCAAATTTTCCTGATTCTCTTCGTTAGGATTCTAGCTGTCACATTTTTGCATATATTTCGTCCACACTTCCAGATTACCTTTTCTAATTAATCTTATGGATTTCAGAACTACATTGGAATACTGAACCACATGAACACACCGGAATTTGTAATGGAGTTTGAGGAGGAACACCATGGTATTAAGACCAGCCTATATGTGGTTTATAATATTCATCTTTCCATTCCTCCCCAAGCTGATCGAGTGTCTGCAAATCCTTGTGTTGACTATTTTTTCACATTCACTGTATTTCTTGCAGTTAAATGGCTGGATATCCATAATAGGGTCCGAAATATGATCCGAACTGTGTTTGAATCAGCTGCAGAAGTCCATCCTGAAATGCATAGTTCAACATCTAGAGCCATGTATGGGGTGGATGTGATGCTGGATAGCTCTTTCCAGCCAAAGTTATTGGAGGTAAGCTATTGAACAAATATGTAGACAAAAGTTTGTGTTGGGGGGCCAAAGGACCTATATATTGTTTAGGTCCCTTATTTGACAAATGATCTTTCATTGGCCATATCATGCCTTTTATGGCAAGAATGGGCATATACACTGTATGAAAAATTTCATGCAGGATTGGAATCAGGGAAAGAATCCATTAAGAAAGAAATCAATTTTCTCCCAATTCCTTGTTGGGTGACAATTTTGTAAATTTTGGGTGGTTTGGGTTCTAGTTTTTTATTTTTCCTTGTTAGCTAGTATTTGAAGAAAGGGGTTAATCATCTTTAAAGGGCCGGTTTAGTTTATAGGATTTTATTGTAGAGTAGTTAGAATTTTGAAAAGTTGATGAAATTACTCCATTTTTCTTTCAACTACTAAGCTTGTCCATTTTTTCTTAAAAAAAAAGGTTGTCCATTTTGCATAATTTTTTGTGTCATTAGATAGGTAATTGAGTTATTTATCCATCAAGACCAAGATCTCATAAACTGGATGTGTTTTCAAGGAGTCATAGCCTTTTTACTGATAGGGGTCCATCTGTTACAAGATTTTGGTCTTCTTATTTCTCTCTTATAGTTGTTTTTTATTTGTTTAGTTGAGTGAAGAGATACCAGAATTCCTTTAGGGGTTAAGAGTCCTTATTTGAGTCATGGGTTTTATATAGGTATATCTTACTTTTGAGAAGTTAGAAGTTTTTAGTCTAGATTAAAGTGAGATCTGAGCCCTTGTGTTTAATCTTACAACTGAAGTCATTGTAGTTGGTATTTTAGAGCTGAACTAATGGAATGAAGAGTTTGTTTTGAAATTTCATGGTGGGTTGTGGGTAAGAGTGTTATCTTCTCTCCCTTTTTCTTCTAAGGTGCAATCTTTCTTCTCTTTCTCTCTTATATTCAAATCTGAACTTCTCTTTCATGATTCAAATCCATAATTTCCTTTCCTTATCACATTCGTCATAGTAGGACTTCCTTCTTCCCCTACATTAAAATGTTTTTTGCTTAAGTCTGTTCTTCACTTGGTATGTATTCTGCGGTTGGGCCGTCTAGACACTTTGTGGACATGGAGGGTTTTTTTGACTTTTCCTCATAGAAACTTACCTGGGTTCTTTCTGAATTTAAATTGTGTTTGTAATTTCTACATTGTTGCAGGTTACCTACTGCCCTGATTGCACAAGAGCATGCAAATACGATACAAAAGCAGTAATTGGAAGTGGTGATGTAATCAAAGGTCGGGATTTTTTCAATCATGTCTTCGGTTGTCTCTTCCTAAATGAAACCACTCATGTAACCCAAATATAACAAGCCTTATGCGGGAAGGAAAATATTATACAATCTGCAAGGTATGTAATTTAGATATTAAATTTTCAGCTGTATAATTGAGTCTTTTTTTGCCTTGGAGGGTAAGTGTTATTAGCTTTTTCTTTAGGGCATCAATTTTGCTCTTGAAGTACATCTCCACCCAATACCCAACATGAGAAACCAAGCAGGATTTTGATTGTGGATAGTAGTTGTTATTGATTTTTAATATACATACATATTTGTTATGAGGTAACTACCTCCAATGAAAAATATGATTATTGGAATTAATCATGATTCTTAAGAGAAAACGCATCACCTAAACTAATATATTCTGATTTTGAATTTGAAGCTTGGACGTCTTTACTGTTGAACTTCATTACAGACATCATCCTTGTTGAGCAAATAAGTTTCTGATCTCCCTCTTCCTTTTCAATAAGCTAATCGTCACTAAACGACCAAGTTCTTTTCCTGGTTCTTTCTTTGCTGATATCAATTGCATTGTAGTTCTCCATTGATGTTGGAGCTTGGAATTTGAATTTGGGTTCTCATCGAAGGTGGAATTAAACCCACCAATGAATGGCACTTACGTTGCCTGGTATAAGATATTTATTGCAAAAGAGGCTGGTAGAGTTTTCATGGCAATATTCTTGGATAAGACGATCACCAAGAGACACTCTTTACATGGCTGAGGTGAAACATTAGTTTTTGAAAGCAATAAATAATGAAAAATCAAATAAATTACACAAAATTGAGAGGGTTAAAGATTGTTAAGAGAGGAAACGGTGAGCTTGATACGTGTGTGTGCGCAATTGAATTGGTTTGAGTTGGGCTATTATTGTTAGGCTCTGGCCAGGCTCGGATTACCTGAGGGCTAGGCATGGGCTCCGCTTAAGGATAAAAAATCCAGACCCAGCTCCGTGCAAAATTTCATGTTGGAATGGTTTGGGTGTTGGTTGGGTCCAAGTTGTACCCCTAACCAAGGTTCAAAATATTGATAATACACTGGTAGGGCGTATCGGCCTGTTTAAGTACTGTTTTTTTATGCGTTTTTTTTTTTTTTGAAATTGGTTCAGAGGGGCCGGTTTAAGGCCAGTCTACCCCTGAACCACTCACCGTGACGAAATTTTGATCCTTGCCCCTAACATCATGTCGAAGTCAATCCAAACCTCAATTCTGATCTTAATTTTAATTTTAATCCAATTCAATCATATTTTGACATGATTTCTTCACTGTTTTTTTTTTTGTTTTCATTTTTTTAATGCTTGAAGTTATTAATGGGATTGTGAGCTCCTAAATTGCTGAATTTTGAGTTGTAGATCATATCTACATGTTAAAAGCAAGGTTATCCATTAATCCATGTTGCCATGTTTTTTAGTTAAAACACTATTAATATTTTTATTTTTAGTCATTAAGTTATATGTTCATATTCAAACCATTTATAATTAGATCAAATATGGATTCATGCCTATTGATATAATCATATTAGATTCTGTTTAAATGTATATGTTCATATATATATATATATTAAAAATTTATATTTTTATGTATTATCAAAGTTGATTTGAATGTTGTGTATAAGCTTCATACAAGTAATTTTCAATTCATTTTGTTCATGAAATACAATTTACTATTTTAATTATTTTAAATTCTAACTTCTTATATACTATTCAATGTCTGATTGCAAACCAAATTATAGTTGAATGTTAATATCCGATGGACAAGATCTTACTTTACTTTGAATATTTTTATCCATTTACAGCCTTACCCCAAACAATAGAAGTTTCCTCCTGTTTCCAGTGATACTCCGTGCACATAAGGAAATGCATAATGTGGTGTGATTATATCAAATTAAAACAATCCTGTTGTGGTTATATCAAATTAAATAATTTTTGGGCCAAACTGTCAAATCATTTATATGATGTTCTGCATGAAATTATAACATAGAAGTAAAATCAATAATTGGGATGTTTTACCAATAAAATACATTCCAATCATCAACCAACTTGATCTAACACCGCATATCTCACATGAGGCTGGAACCCATCATGTATGAGATGTGCAGTGTGGAGGCCATGTTGGTAGGTTGTTGGAATGAATTTTGTTGACAGGTGATCCGGTCTCTAAAATCAATGGGCAAAAGAATCATTGAAGGAACAACTAAACAAGGTGGACTCATCATTAATTAACTAAAATTAATTTTGATAGTACGAAATGGAAATTAACAGATATATACATAGGTATAGATGGAGGAGAGGAGGTTGGGACTTGGGAGATGTTGAGCCTCCTGGTTATCTGTTCCACTTGGTTGAACTGGAGAAACAGATACGTGATTGGTCCAGCTTTGTATTATTCCATAGCTTCTTGTAGTTTTTTTTTTTGGTAAATTACAAAAAACCCCTTGTGTATAACTGTGATAATCATCCCCTGAACTTTCACTTTGCCTTGATATACCCATGGCCATCAAGTCAGATAATAAAATGTATTAAACTATGAAAACATCTAATGAACTTGATTTCTTTTTCTTGTCTTTTTATCTTAAACCTTAAATGACCCGAAAAAAAATTGAATACCTCTATTTTCTCCAAGCAAAACCGGCTAAAATAATAAGAATCAGTTTATTGGTATACAAAACAAATTTGTTTAAATTATTGTTTTAATGAACTTTTCATCTTAAAATATAAAAACTATTTACTCATTTCTCCAATGAACCATGTAAAAACAAATGAAACTTTAAATTTATATTTAGGCTGTGTTTGGTTGCAATTCCAATAAATTTGCACTGATGCAAAACCATGACCGTGCAAATGATTTGTGTATATTCTGACATATTTTTGATTAAAATTTTAACTTATTTTGTTTGATTGCAGTACAAAAGAAGTAAATTAAGACATGAAACAAAATAGAGTAAAATTCAAAACAAAATTAAACAAGAATTTGCATTTTTTACATTTGCACTCCCATACATTTGTATTAGTGCAAATTTATTTGCACTGCAACCAAACACAGCCTATCAAAAAAATCTCCACCATTTCATTGAATATTTAATCCAACCAGAAATCTGCAAGGATTTATTAGAGCAATCAAGAAGACTTTCATATTACATTTGGAAAACCAAATAAATCATAAATCATTCAAATAAATAAACAAGAAAAAGGGTAATTTAAAGATTTAAAAACTTTTAAATAACTCGACCGAACTTTAATTCAGGGAGTATTTATCACAAATGAAAGTTTATGATGTAATTGTCACTAATCCTAGAATACAGGGGTCTTTGTAATTTTACCCAGTTTTAGTTCGAACAGCAGAGGCTCAGCCGCTCAGGAATGACACCAAAAGGAAATCTGAAATCATACATTACAAAGACCATCTTAATTTCGGTCCATCCAAGCCCTCCGTCTGTGCGGCCCCATCAAAAAGAAAGGTGTTGATCTTTTGAATGTCTAACACGTGGCGAGTTAGCAAAGCCCAGACAGCAATTACGAGTCATGTGTCCCTGAGCCAACTCCTACCCCCAACACTCTCCGGTTTATAACAGGGAATAACAATCAAGGATTGATACCTTGATGGTTCAAGAAAATTGAGAAATCGGACGGGCAAGATAATAGTTAGACCACGATCGGGTCCATTCATCCGCTACTCTAGGATTGTCTTTCAGTCACAAGACCTCAACATAGTTCTAACTTCAGCGGGAAAGGGAGAGATCATACCGTCGTAGAAAGATTTCAATCTCCGCATCTTCTGTATTTGTTTTACCATTTTTTCCCTAAAAATTGACAACAAAGAAAACCCTAGAAGATGTCTCACGATAGACACTCTTTGTCTACTTCTATAACTCCCGAAGAAAGCAATCTGTAAGTTTCTCACGATAGACACTCTTTTGATAATTTGCTCCTTCAATTCTATTTGCAGGACCTGATCCGTAGCACAACACAGTCTGATGTATTTATTTTATCCTCTCAGTTCTTTAAGTTAATGGGTTTGATTGTTTATATTTTCTAGCAGTTTCAATTCAATTAGCTGGGACTTCATGATTTTAAAGATGTAGTTCATGAATTTGAAGAATTCACCCTAATAAAGACAATGCCACAAGGAGATCGTCAGAATTGGTCACCTGTAGGTGCTTTTGATATTTTGCACTTGTTAATCTAGGACGGATTTCTCTTCTATCAGTTCTGGGATTGATTTGATACTCACTTTAGAAGGGAAGAACTCCTTCTACAATTTAATTGGAAATTGGAATTTTAGCATTGACCATAGGCTCATGACAATTGACACATTACCATCTTGCATTGATTTAGTTATAAAATGTTATTCGCCCTAATGTTAGCTAATATAACTGGTTGTTTCGGGTTATCACATTGTTACTTATTAATCAATGAAGAAAAAGAAAGAGAAGAGTAGGAGAAGAAAAGAAAAAAAGAAGAATGAACAGGCAGAAGTGCTCAACTCGCTTTTTTCTCCCTCACTATTTTTCTATACAAGAACTTTGCAACTAGTAAGAAGGTCCACCACAAACTAAGTAGATGCTTTTCTGCTAAGACAAGCTGAAGCAAATGCAATACCCAATTACCCATCCCAACTATATGGGGTTGGCTACATGTTCTGCCATTCTGTTTTGTTCATTGCCATAGCATTTGTTAAATTCTAAACCCTTAAATCATTTCTTACCATTTCAACTTATGCCCTTTTTGGCTTGCTTCCTAGCTCTTCTAGCCCCCTGAACTTGTGACAAATCACTTCTTATTGGTGTTGTAGATGGTATTCTCTGCACATAACCAAACCGACTTAGTCTACTTTCCCTCATTTTGTTACTTACTGGGGCTACTCCTATATTCCTTTAATAACTTGTTTTTGATTCTATTTTTCCTAGCTTTCTCACTCATCTGTCTCAACTTACGCAGCCAAATTCGTTTTATGGACATGTTGCCTTTTTCATTGCCCAACACTCTATTCCATACAACACTGCTGGTTTTACAACCGTCTTATAAAACTTTTCTTATAGCCCAAGTAGTATCTTCTATAACATGACACTCTGGATGAAGCCTTCTATTTTGTCCACCTTACTCTAATTCTATGGCTGACATACTCCTTAATCTCTCTCTTGTTGTAGATTCTCAAACTAAGGCAAAGGAAGATGTCACATTGAGTTGTTTTTCTCCCAAAAATTTCAATAGAAATCTTTTTGTACACAAATTCATCAACTAATATTTTTATATATGCTGTTTTCTCCCAAACAAATTATTAACTGTATCATTGATTATAAAAACCTAATCATTTTCAAATGTTTCTCCAGTGGTACTCTTGTGGTGCATGCATTTGCTTCCTATATTTAGAACTGCAGTCTGATGCATGTTATCTATGTTGCAAATCAAGGAAATTTATTTTCTTTGTTTTCTAACCGAGGGCCATCTTTCCTGCTTCAGGTTTGTTGACATATTGCATGAGGCCCCTTTATATGGTCATCGTAAGCCTACAAGGATTCTTGGGAGTGTTCTGTATTGTTTTTTGTTGGCAAGTACAAGCTATGCTTTGTGAAAGTGCAACTGTCTTGCATGATTAATCCTATTCATATAGAACATTTATTTCTTGTATTATTTCTTTATTCTGAAATAATATCATAAACTTCCTTTTAAGGAAAGTTATCAATTGTTGATTCTATTTCCATTTCTAGGCAGGTTATGCTGTTGTGGCTGTTGCAGCTCCATGGATATTTCTCCCCATACAGAAGTTGGTCCCGCCATTGCTTTGCAGTTGTAATGTTGCTCTTTTGATTGTTACAGGTCTTGTAGTGGAGCTTCACTTGCTAAGATAATTTCATTCTTTTATGAGCTTTTTGGTGACATAACTAGAATTTTCCATTTTTAATGTCAAGCATGTGTAGTCAATTACATTTAAATAGATTTAATCTATCATATAAATTATTTTCAAATATAGAAATTTTCATGACAGGAATAGAGGAGTTGCAGCAGCAGTGACCTCCCCAAACTCTTTCTCTTTCTCTCATTCTCTTCCCTCTCTCTCTTCTTTCACTTCTCTTCTCTCCCTCTATCTCTCTCTACATCATCCTCAACATCTACCGCTGACTACTATTTTCATAGCCACACCTGTTTCATCTAGTACTCTCGCCTGAAATCAACTATCCGATGGTTTTCCTTTCATCTTCACGATAGTGACCCACTTCACGTAGCACTATACATCGATTTCAGAGCGGTCCCCTGTTTCAAGATTCCCAATCATCGATTTCAGTTTCAGAGCTACTCTTTTCGTTGCTGGTAGCACTATACATCAAAGAGTAAGAAATAGTAAGAAAAGGAGAATTCAATTGCTACTTGTAATCCCATTGCTACAGATCTTGGCATCCCATTGTGAAGTGATTCTCGACAACAAACAGGTTTGTAGCTGATGCCTATATAGGGAAGTGTGACAGGGTTTGGCCTACTGACCATATGCTGATCAAATATTGGGATTTTCTCTGGTTATTAAGAAAATACCAAGATTGAGACTTAGTGAATGGAAAATGATTTGGTTGTTTACATGGCACATAAATTTAAGAATGTCAGCTTTTTGTGTTGTTTGAAAAATGTGAGAGCTAGATCTATATGATGTTCTGGTTCCTTGATCGCTGAACCTTGAACCACAGAATACAAGATCCATGTTTATATTCAGAGAACACAAAATGTGAGAGATGGTTGTTTACATGGTTCCTGGGTTGGCTTCTATCCAATCACCCCCAATCTTATGACAATCCATCTACAACTACAGGGGAAAAGGAGAAAAGGGGGAAACTGTAGAAATAAGGGAAACAATGTGTATGATTTGTATGACATGGACTTAAGCTTAAAGGATAAAATTGGCAAGAGGTTGAGTGGTCGGGGTGAAGATGTTTCGAGGTAGATCTCTTTGGAAAGATCAGAGAGGTGGAAGGAGATGGGAAGCTAGGAATTGGTATAGGGGTGTAGAGAAGGGGGTGAGGAGGAGACCGGACTTCTCTTACAGTAAGGCGGTTACGATTGGAGTTTGGCCGAATTTTGGGCAGTCTGAAATCAAGAAGGTGGAGGACAGACAAATGATATTTACAGAGTCCCAAGGCGTAGATGCTAGAAGGAGATTCCTAAGATATTGCTTGGTGGAAAGATTT
The DNA here is from genome assembly GCF_056320005.1 of Nelumbo lutea. Lineage (NCBI taxonomy): Eukaryota > Viridiplantae > Streptophyta > Magnoliopsida > Proteales > Nelumbonaceae > Nelumbo > Nelumbo lutea. The sequence goes on along the minus strand of NC_142691.1, from coordinate 2,372,865 downwards.
CAGTGGAGGGCGGGTTTTCAAGAAGTGGAAAAATGGGTAAATAGATGTTGGGAGGAGGTGGGAGGAGTGAAAGTAAAGAAATTAGCCGATGACCTCTTCTTGTTCATATTCTCATCGAGGTCAGCGATGGCTTGGATCCTTAAGCAGGGTCCATGGCAAATGGGGAGAAATCATCTCTTTCTGGACTGGTGGGGGGCAAGTGCTGGCTGCTTCTATCCGGAATCAAGCGAAGATTCAGACCGTTCAAAAACCATATGGGTGAGGGTGTATGGTCTTCCTCTGATACTGTGGTGCCCGAGTGTGATCAAGAACATGGGGGATGCTTGCGGTGGTTTCGCGGAAACCGATGACTCCTCTGAGGAGCTTTCAACTTGTGAGTGGGTTCGAATGAAGGTGAAAAGGTCTGGGAAGATTCCTGAAAAAGTGGAGGTTGTTGTGGGGGAGTCGGTATTTGAAATCTGTATTTGGCCTGAGTCGTTGCCGAGGGTCCGAAGTTGGACGCAGGAGATTCATGAGAACAATCAGTTCCAATTGCAGGGAAGGAGCTCGGAAATCTCTAACACGGTGGTCCTAGAAGACGAGGGAGAAAGCTCATTGCCACAAGAGTTCCATAAAAGGCCATTGGGTTTCAAACCGCCACTGAGTAGCTCGCCAGAGGTCGACGGAGGGGAAGAAGATGGTCGTGGGATCAATCTGATCTGTCCACAAGCAGTTCCACTAGACGACCAGGATTGTCCTCAGGCTGAGTGCTTTGAATCTTGCATGCCAGAATTAATGAAGGGAAGAAGTGGGGATTTTTCGAGGGTGGAGGATTTAAAAACTCTCATAAAGCAATGCATTAAAGAACTACACACGGAATCAAACGTGGAGGTCTCGAGGTTTAAGGGGAGGGAGGCTCGACAAGGGGCCGGATCGGATTCCAAGGAAGATGAGGAGATTCAGATTTGGACTCAGGTTCCGGATCCGGGTCAAGCTAGATTTAAGTCCTTATCTACTCGCTTTACTCAATTGGCGAAGAAACTTGAAGGTAAAAAGTTTTTTAGTGAGCCTCGATGGCCCACTGGTAGACAAACAGATTATAGTCCAGTTTGGTTGGAACCGACTTGGGTTAGTCTGCCATCCAAACAACAGTTGAATCCAAGTGTTGGTTCTCCTCTAGCCCACATTCCTAGCCCTGATAATATGGTGATGGGTGATCTGAGTTAGGTTGCTACTTCATCTCAAAAAGTTCGGTCTTCTTCAAAAGGTGTGTGGGAGATGGACTATAGGCGACAACAAAGTCAAGAGATGCCTCTGATGCCAGTGGAAGAGATAGTGGAAGAGACTCTGTTGGTGGCGACCCCTATTGCAGTGGTGGGTAATGAGGTTCATAGTGGGAATGTGGGAAATTGTCTTGATCAATCCAAAGAGTTGGGAAATAGTGGTGTGAGCCCCAAGCAAATGAGGAGAAGCAATGGAGAAGTCTTCTTGTTAGGAAACAAGGGGAGAGCGAGTTCATCAGCCGCGGGGGTAGTTAAGGACAGTAAGTCTGAAACTAATCAATCTTCTTGGGTGACATCGAAACTTCTGGGGCTGGGGACTTTCCTAGGAATTTCGATGGAGGGGTTGGAAGCTGATACTATTAAGTTTTTGGAAGGAATTGAATAAAGAGTGCTTATGGAGAGGGGAAAATTGGCGGCAAAAAAGGGGGACTAAAAACAAAGAGAAGCAGAGAAATGATGAGATTAACTTGGGGTCTAAATGATAAGGTGGGGAACAGTGAAGGGGCTGCAAGGGGGTCTAAGAAGATGTGAAGTGTGGGTCCTTTTCTTTAGTTTTTTCTTATGGAAGTGAAAATTCTTTCCTGGAATGTTAGAGGACTGGGTCGGGAAGGAGGAGGATGATGGTATGTGATTCTTTGAAGCAATCAAAGTCTAAGATTGTCTTGCTCCAAGAAACTAAGCTAGAGTGGGTTGATGCTGCTATAATTCGAAGTGTTTGGGGGGGGAGGGTCAGGTTAGATGGAAGGCCTTGGCTGCCTTGGGGAGTGCTGGTGGAATTGTGAGCCTTTGGGACCCTACTTTCTATTCTTTGGTTTCTTGAAGAATTGGTAATTTCTCAATCACTCTGAGAGTGAAACTACAAGATGGAAAACTTATTCAAGTCACAAACGTTTATGGTCCTGTTGATGCTAACTTTCGGGTGGCTTTTTGGGCAGAATTATCAGATTTGAGAGACCCTCAGAACTGTCCTTGGGTAATTGGGGGTGACTTTAATGCAACTATTTCGGTGGATGAGAAGAATACAGGGGGTAGAAGAACTGGTTCGATGAACATGTTTGCTGACTTCATAAACAGTATGGAATTAATGAAAGTCCCAATTCAGGGTAATAGATTCACTTGGACCAATGACCAATCTGTCCAGACCCTGGTTAGGCTGGACAGATTCTTGGTTTCTTCAAACTAGGATGAATTCTTTCCTGATTTCAGACAGCTTACCCTTCCTAGATCGATGTCCGACCATAGCCCTATTCAGCTTGTTTGTGGTCTTCATGAGACAGTCAAATCCCCGTTTAAGTTTGAAAATGCTTGGCTTGAGGAGGAAAATCTTATCCCCTTAATCAGCTCTGTGTGGAATGAGTTGCAAGTGGAGGGCTCTAGTTCTTTCGTTATGGCATCAAAATTAAAGGCTGTCAAGGGTAAACTAAAAAATTGGAGTAAAGAGAAGAATATGAAGTGGGTTACTGATAAGAAGGCTTTGTTGAGCACCATTGTAGAGATTGATAGAGCTAAAGAGGCGGGTCCCTTGTCTGAAGATCTGAGACTTAAGGGGTCAATTGCAAAAATCATATATGATAAGATGGCAGTTGAGGAAGAGAGGAAGTGGAGACAAAGAGCTAAATCCATTTGGCTTAAAGAGGGGGATAAAAATACAAAGTTCTTTCACAAAATGGCAAATGCTCGTGCTAGGTTCTCTTCAATCAGCAAGCTGGTGTGGGAGGACAGGTGTGGTGAGTCTAGTTCTGAAGTCAAATCTGTAGCTACTTCTTTCTATAAGAACCTTTATAAAGAGAAGTGGGTTCAGAGACCTTTTCCCTCCGAGCTCCAATTTAATAAGTTAAATGAAGAGCAGAAAATCTGGTTAGAGAGACCATTCTCAGAAGAGGAAATTAAGGGTGTAGTAAAGAAGCTAGAAATTAATAAATCACCGGGTCTGGATGGGTTCTCTAATCTATTCTATTTAAAATGTTGGGATATTGTGAGGAGTGGTCTGATGCAGGTGTTTTAGGCATTTCACACTAATGCCTCCTTTCAGAGAAGTCTGAATGCAACTTTCATCACTCTTATTCCAAAAATTGAGGGGGCTGTCAATATAAAGGACTTCAGGTCCATTAGTCTCTTGCACAGTTTCTACAAAATCTTGGCTAAGGTTTTGGCTGAAAGAATGAAGTGTGTGTTAGGCAGTGTTATCTCTTGTAAACAAAGTGCTTTTGCCCCGGATTGACAGATGGTTGACTTTGTTCTCATTGCTAATGAACTGTTGGAGTCCAGAAGAAGAGAGGGGACCCTAGGTGTTCAGTGTAAACTGGATATTGAAAAAGCTTATGATCATGTTAACTGGCATTGCTTGGATCTAGTTTTGGAGAAAATGAATTTTGGGCAGCTTTGGAGAAACTGGATCAGAGTTTGTGTTAAGACTTCTAAGTTCTCCATCTTAATTAACGAGCAAACGACGAGGTTTTTTGGAAGTTCAAATGGTTTGAGGCAAGGTGACCCTCTCTCTCCCCTACTCTTCATTTGTGTCATGGAAAATTTCTCTCTCTTTAGCAAGAAGGCTGTTGAGAATGGGCTTTGGGAGGGCTTTGCAATTGCTCTGGGGAAAGAAAAAGTCAATATTCTTCAATTTGCTTATGACACTTTGTGCTTTGTTGATGCTTCTCCTAATCAACTGGAGGTGGTGCTTGGAATTTTGAGTTGCTTTGAGGTGGTGTCTGGCCTTAAGGTTAATTTGAGTAAATCTCAGATTATCCTTGTAGGTCTTGTTACAAATCTAGAAGTTTGTGCAGAAGTTATGGCTTGTCAGACTGCCCATCTTCCGGTCAAGTACTTGGGGCTCCTTTTGGGAGCTAAATATACTTCCTCTCAGATTTGTAATCCAGTGGTTGAAAGAATGGAGAAGAAATTGGCTTCCTGGAAAGCTAAATACCTTTCTTTTTGGGGGAGAGTGATTTTGATTAAGAGTACTCTTTCTAATTTACCTACTTACTACCTCTCCCTATTTCCTATTTCTTCCAAAGTGGCTAACAGAGTGGAGCAACTACAGAAAAACTTTCTCTGGAGAGGTTGGGAGGAGGAGAAGAAGGTTCATGTTGTAAACTGGGATCAAGTGTGTCTTCCTAAGGAAGTTGGAGGGTTGGGAATAAGAAAATTGAAGAAATTCAATTCTGCCCTCCTGTGTAAATGGCTTTGGAGATTTGCAAATGAAAGAAATGCTTGGTGGAGAAAGCTGATTGTGGACAAATATGGAGTGGACTGGGGTGATTGGAGATCCAATTCTCCTATTTCAAGAGGGATAAGTTCCATTTGGACAGGTATAATGAAGAATGCTAGTTTATTTGAGGAAGGAATTGGTTACAACTTGGGAAATGGGGAAAGAATCAAATTTTGGAAAGACTCTTGGTGTTCTGAAGTGTGTCTGAAAGATGCCTTTCCTCTCTTCTATCAAATTTCTGTAAATCAGGACTCCTTGGTGGCTGAGAATTTCAATGTGGATGGTAACTCTTTCAGTTGGAACCGAACTTGTAGGAGGCGCCTCTTTGACTGGGAAATTGAGGAGAATGCAATTCTGTTGGGCCTGCTCCAGAACCAGAGGATGGACCCAAACATGGAGGATGCTTGGAGATGGAAATGGGAAGCTGATGGCATGTTTTCTGTTAAGTCTATGTTCAGTAAGTTGATAAGTTCAGGTCAGGAAAACTTTCTGGATAGACAGATTTGGAGCTCATTCAGTCCTTCTAAAGTGAAGTTTTTGCTCTGGACAATGGCTTTAAATAAATGTTTATCCAAAGTTAATCTAGTGAAACGTGGCATTCAGATTTCGGATATGTCACGTGGCTTATGTGGTGGGGTAGTAGAAACTACTGAACATCTGGCCTTACATTTTCCCTGTCTCGAATTATATTTGGAGGCATTTTCTCTAAGCTTTGGAAATCAGCTGGGTAATGCCAATTTTTGTGAAGGATTTGCTGTTGTGTTGGCAGATTGAGGGTCTCAGCAAGAAAGGTATCTTGGTTTGGAAGACTATCTCGGCTGCTTTGCTTTGGACTATTTGGATTGAAAGAAATAACAGAAATTTTCAGGGCAAAGCTAAATCTTCAGAGGAAATGGTGCAGATAGCTGTGGGTAAACTTCTGTCCTGGGTGTCGGCATCGGTGTTGTTTAAAAATCAGAATTTGAGTCTGTTGTTTAGATCTCAGAACTGGTTGTATCTGTAATTTGTGGTGGCTCTAGGCAGCCTCTAATGGCCTAGGCTCCTTTGTACTGGTTCTTATTTTAATAAATTACCTTGCCTTTTCAAAAAAAAAAAAAATAGAAATTTTCATGTTAGCCTGTCCTCTTTACACTATTTATTGGATGCAACCGAGGTTTGAACTTTGAAAACAGATGTGCCAGCCTTTTGGGTTTGTGATAGTCAGTGTTAGACATTTTATTTTTATGCACGAAAATGAAACATGCTCCTGTATCAAGTTTACATGGTTCAAAAAATATGCTTTGCTTATTTGCTTGAATTGCTGTTTCCACTTAGAAATGCCTCTTGTTTCTTCTTTTATAATTTTTGGAAAAAAATGGCAAACTAAAGATTGTATTAATGATATCAGCCAGAAAAACCTCTGCTTGTATAGCTCATGTGCAGTGTGTTGGGGTGTAAAGGGCCCAAAAGTGATGCTTATTTCTCTGTCTCTGTCTCTGTTTCTGTGTTTCTCTCTCTCTCTCTCTCTATATATATACAGATAGATAGATATTATTTAGTTCTACAAGCTTTATTCATTGTCGGGGTGTTGGATAAATGCAAGTCCTGGAACCATATGCTTGAACATTTGCATCTCTCAACATTTTTCTATGTGTGTAGCAGCAGCCGTCCTTGATATTTGTACTTCTCTTTTGTTTTTAATAAAGAGGGCGCACTTTTTATGTTCAGGGCTGTATTTTCTTTCAAAGAATCATAAGAGTGTAGTCTTCTGTATGCATTGGATTGTACCAGCAAGTCCGGACTTTGTTCTTTCTGGACATCCCCCAGAAAAGAAAAAAATAAACTTCTCTAGTGATGGGCTGAGTTAGTAGCCCATTTTGTGAAGTGGTAGGAGAGCATTTTAGTTTTCCATATCTCATGGCTTTGTGGAGGTGTATCTGGAGTAATTGTTATTATTAATTGGAAACACAATTAGAGCTTCATGTTAATTAATTTCCTAATTACTGAAAGTGATAGAATGAATCACTAGTTACCAAGTTAAAATTCAAATTTCTTTACTGGCCCTGGTATTTGCTATGTGCATTTGTTTGACTCTTGAGTGATGTTGGAGTTCAATGTCAGCGTGTGCCAAAATCAACCATCTACTAGTTTTTCACATCATATAATATGTATTGGAGGTTTTTTGAAATAAGAACTATCAACCACCCCTCCCCTGGGAACCCTATAAATATTAGTTTAATTTTTTGTTAGTAAAAGGAAATTTATTTAAAATAAAAGCAACAAAATGGAAAGATTACACGATTTATATCAGAGCAATGACCAAAAAGACAGAGCCCAGAGAAGCAACACAGAATTCGCAATTACAAGAACACCGCAAGCCCCAGACTTAACAGACTGAGACAAGAGGCAAGCCTACTACCAAGTACCAACTGCAAATAATGATGAAATACCCAACTCAGAGGGGGAACCCCCAACCTGAAAATACCAATTAGTAGCAAACCCAATCCCATCCAAACTGCAGAATAGAGAATGCTATCACCTTATTCCCCTCTCTCATTGCCTCCTCATATATTTTCCTTTGTTACATTCTTTTGTTCTGTCTACAACTTCTGCCGCTATTCAAACTTCGTTCCATCATAACGTGGTCCAGATGTTAACAAGTCTTACTTGACAGGAACTATGGGTTTTACTGTGACAGCTATTTTTTATTTTCCTTAACATCCTTTGGTCATCTATATAATTAAGAGAGGCCTACAGTTGCAAATCTGTGAACATACATTAATATTGACTACTTTTGTTTCAAGCCAGGGGAGCTATCTTATGGAAGATATTCCTTTTGCAGTAAAATGGGGCATTTGGAAGGACAGAAATCAAAGAATATTTGAAGGTCAATTGTGTCTATTGAACAAAAGAATGCTAATACATTAGCTCATACATAATGAATTGGGCCACGGTCTAGAGCTCACAGACTTTCTTAAATTGATACAACCCCAATTCCAAGTTAGGAGTTAATTCAAGACTAATTCAAGGTGGAGATTGTAGTTTATTTTGAATTCATATCTATATTTGTTTTGTGGTTCATTTTATGTTTGAGGTTTCATCCTTCCTCTTTTTGTAATGATCATATATAGATACCATCGCTAAAACAAAATTTGTTATGATGAAAAAACTATCTTCCATGATATTCAGTTTGATTGTTGGTGCCGAGTAGGATTATGTGGTAATCATGTAGAATGATATTTCACTTTACTCATTAATAGATTTATAAGCAATAGCTGCTCATTAATAGATTTATAAGCAATAGTTGATGGTCTAAGATGGAGTTATTGAAGGTCTGCTAATAGAATATAATATTACGTTTCTGATTTTTTATATGGCAGAACGTATGGTGCATAAACTTCACTGTGAAGCAAAAAAAGTGAAGTAGTAATAAATTTAAACGTCATAGTTAACATCTTTAATGTTGACATTGTTAAAATCTTTGTTAGTGTTTACTTTATTGTGCAGCTTCTGCACCATAGTTGAACTCTTTTTATTTTATTTTTATTTATTTTTTGATAAATGAGAGTAGCTTTATTAATTCAAAAAATAGTAGTACATTGAGCCTAGGAAAAGGCACGAGGTGTTACCTCCCCCTAGGACTGAGTCATAAGCACTAAACAAACACAAGCCTGAAACACAGTTACAAAGTGGCCCAAAACAGATCTCCCCTTGACACCCCTTGCTTGGCCAAAGAATCAGCCATTGCATTTGCTGATCTGCTGACCCACTGAAACCTGACTGACATATTCCTTGTCAGCCATTTAACTTTCTTTAACAGATCCCTGTAGCCCCAACAAGCTGTCTCTGGACTTGTCAACCAGCCCACTACTACCTTGGAATCCCCTTCTACTATCAAATTATTCACTCCAAGTTGACTGGCCATCTGTATACCTTGTACCACTGCTAGTATCTCTGCCCTTACAGAATCACCAACGTCCACTGGTCCTGAAAATGAAGACAACATGTTGCTATCTTTGTCTCTCAGAATCCCTCCTATTCCAGATGGCCCTGGGTTACCTTGGCAGCTACCATCAAAATTCAGTTTTACCACTCCATCCTGTAGAAGCCACTGCTGCCCAGTTTCTCCTTAAGTCATCAAACGAGTAATCTGCCAACAAGTGTGAAGATTTTAGCCATGAGACTGTCCTTGTCATTATGCATTCCTTAATTTCAGCAAGACTTCTTTCCTTTTCTTGAAATATTCTAGCATTTCTCTCCTCCCATAAAGTCCACAAGGTAGCGGCTCTGATACATTTCCACATTAGCTTCCCTCTTTTTGTCAATCTCCCAAAGGCAGCCGGAATGAACAGTAGCTTTACTTTGGAGGGCAAGTTCCACCTGCACCCAAATAGTGCAACAACCCAGTTCCAAATATTGGCAGCAAAAGAGCACGATATCAGTAAATGGTTACACAAGAAGCACCAATTTGGGGACAAACACAAGTAAGGTTTCTTCTTTTGCAAGTTTTCCACCGTATTGATCTTACCCAAGTAGGCTACCCAATAGAACACTGCTATTTTAGGAGGAATTGGCCTTGACCAGACCTCTTTAACAGGGAACACCTGAGAGGAGGGATTGGAGCAGAGGGCTTTAAAGAAAGAATAAGCACATTTCTGTTTTTTATTCACATTCCGGTAATGACTCATCTAAGGTGGTGAACTTATGGCTTAAGATGCTATGCATTACCAAACTGGAATGATAGCATTCAATGTGGCTTCCAAACATTCTTTTACCTGGCATGGTTGTTAAGAATAATTTTTACCTGTATTTTTTTTTATTTACATTCTGGTGATAACTCTGTTTCTAACTTTGTACTTAACCCTGGCATGGTGGTTAAGAATTACTGGCAATTTTTTTCCTGTTGGATAACACTGAAGGCGACCGCTTTCTACTATGATTTTCAGGAATTTTTCAACAGTATTTGGTTTATCAAGTTCAAAAGGTGCGCTTGCAGGTAAGCTTATTGCTTTATAATTAATTTGCCAAGGCTTCTCCTATTTCTCCAAGAGCTGAGAGCATGTAGACATGAAATTGGCTTTTAACACATTGGGATCTTGAACATTTCAAAACAAATATACATATACTATGCATTCTTTGGTTCTCTTGGCAGACTGTTGTGATTTCTGCAATGAAATGCACAACTTTTTAATCCTTATTAACTTCTTTTGCTATTTATTAAGAAATGATAAGGATTTCAGCAATGGCTTGTAGCACCCACAAATGGAAGTAGGGGCTCATTTTACTTGTTCAATGGGGAGCCTGGAAACTGCATCTTGAAGATTTTGATAAAAAGGGCAGCCTAGTGTACGAGGCTCCCACCAATGCAGGGTCTAGGGAGGGACAGATGTATGCAACCTTACAAAGAGGCTGCGCATACAAAGAGGCTGTTTCCAAGATTTGAACCCTGGTCACTCAGCTTGCAATGGGGCGACCCAACCATTGATAAGTGAATTTAAGTTGTCCAATCATATTGAGTTGCATTTAATGTTTTAAAACGTGAAGGCCAGATGTAAGGCATTCCACTACCTAGAGGCGTGAGGCGTAGTTTAGAACGTAAGAGGCGTAAGCCTCCAGTACACAAGGAGGTGTAAGCCTCCTTAAGAGGAGGGGGATGAGGAAGACAAGGAAGGAGGATCTTATTTTTCTTTATTTTTAATAAAAAATCTTTTATATTAAGAGGAAGAATTCATAGCACTAGTTGAAGGGGGGGGGTCTTCCCTTTCTTTTTCTTTCCTTTCCGTTTCTGTTTCCCTTTTTTTTTCCTGTTTTCTTTCTTTTTCTTTGTCTTTTTGTATGAAGTGTGCATGAGGTGTACACCTATAGCATGCCTCACGGAAAAAACGCATGAGGCGTATGCCTTAGAGGTGTCAATGCCTTTGGCATATGCCTCGGGGTGTTTTGGGGGTGCTTTGCCTGGAGGCATGCCTCCAGGCATAAACCTCCCACACCTTTCAAAACACTGGTTGCATTTTCAACAGAGGAACAACAAAATAGAATTATGAATTGATCTGCATCATCATCATCATCATCATTTTAGCCTTGTCCCAACCATATGGGGTATGCTACTCCAAGGTCCAAAATATCGATACGCCCGATATGCCGGTAGGTCGTATCAGGGGGGCCGGTTTAGGACGACTCCACCCCCTGAACCGGTCAGACCTCCGATACACCCACTGTAGGGGCATATTGGAGGGGTCCCAGAACGATAAGTATCGGCTGATACGGGCTGATATGTGTTGATACTTTGAACCTTGGGCTACACGAATCCTGTTTCCCCAATCTGTTCCGTTCAGTGCCATATCCATCGTGAATTTAAGGGTGCTTAAATAATTTCTTACTATTTTCACCCAAGTCCTTTTCAGTCTGCCTCTGGCTCTTATAGCCCCTTCAACTTGTAATAGATCACTTCTTCTAATGGGTGCTGTAGATGGTCTTCTATGTGTGTGATCAAGCCACCTCAGTGTACTTTCTCTCATTTTATCACCTATTGGAGCTATTTCTAGGTTCCTTCTATGAAGTGATCTATGAGTTTAGAAAAAAATGTTGTACCCTAATTTGTGGCTCAGGATCCTAGGAGCTACCCCTTCATATTGTTGGGTTGTTTTTAACAACCAGTGGAATAGAAGAATGCACATTAAACAAACTGCTTTTCATTTGTTCTCTGCTCCTTTATGAGTTGATACCTTGCTTTCAAGAAACAAGGATTAGATTGTGAAGTATACATGGTTTTTTAGAGCATTTGTTTTTTTGAAGAAGGTAAAGTATTGTTTTTTTGAGCATTTGATATATGCAGTTTTTTTTTTTCTGTTTTTTTCTTTTCCTTTCTTAATGATTGAATGTCATCTCTTGACATGGTTCTATGCTTTTCATCTTATGTATTGTTGTTGAAAAACATTTAACTGAATGCAGTTGGAAAGGTTCCTTTTTTATTTGCTGGTACTTCAAACCACATGATTAACTTGGTCATCAGTTGAGTTAGTTAACAAGTCATGAAATGTTTGTTCATTTTGTAGGGTTACTATGTTTTCAGCCAGAAGTTGAAGCACATTATTCGCCTTCCTTTTTCCACTGTTGCATATGGTGTGTACCATGTACTTCCAAGCTGTTTTATGGTGGTCTCAAGTCCTTGAAGTTGCAAGTAACAGAACTAAATTGCTAGGAAGATGGTTATAATAGGAAATTTTCTCTGTATAATGGTTTATCTGAAGTTGGTCTTTTTATATTTCACCTTGGCTAGATCATCTGTATCTGTTTGAATTGTTTTCTAGGTTGCTGAGTTCCTTCTTTAGTTTTGTACTTTAAAAATGATCTCTAGTTGATTTACAACTTCAGCTGCCCACAAATCTTTCAAATCAATTTGAATCTATATACAGTTTTTTCTTTGGTTTCAATGCGCATGATGTAACCTGACCTATATTATCAGGATTCTTATTTTCCCTATGAGTCATTTTGAGGTCTCTTGTTCATCCTAAAGTGTCTATTACCTCTCTTGTCAATTTTAAGCTTCATATTGGCATCGTTGTGTTTTAGCATTCTTCAAGAAGAATGGCATAAATTCAAGTGGTGCTTCACATTTGAATATGCTAGGGTATTTGAGGAAATTATCCAATCCCAGCTATCTGGGGTCTTGGAGGCTGGCGGGGTGGACTGGATGTGGACCTAAACTTTGAATTTTTTTCTTTTTTGTTTTTTGTACAAAGTGGCTGCTCTCAGACTTGAACCCACATTCTCATTTTGCAGCTCGAGATTTAGTCCTGGTCTGGTAAGTGCTGAAGCCGTGGAATGATGGCACGGGAAATGTAAGATGAGGTTGAAGCATTAAATGTTGGAAGTTGAGTGGAATATTCTTAGTTTCATGGAGAAGCTTGTTATATATATATATAGGATTTCATTAAGAATTAAAGATTAAACTTAATACAACTGTTGGCTTTGCCCAGAAAAGACTTGGCCTATCTACTCCCTGTTTGGCTGATGCATCTGCTATCCCATTTGCAGTTCTTTGCACCCAGATGAAGCTTGGATTTAATTTCTTTGCAATCACATCAAGTTCCCTTAACACATGTTTGTATTTCCAGGGTGCTTCTTTGAGTTGCTTTGCCAAATGAATTACTAGCTGTGAGTCACCTGATTTCTGTCTTGACTAAATCTCCTAAGCCAGCTGGACTTGAATACATCACAGCCACCAAATCTTGATGGTCTCTAATCACTCCCCCAATGCTTGCTCTTCCCGGGTTGCCCATAGAGCTACCAACAAAGTTCAGTTTCGGTTTACTTTCAGCTGGTGGCTTCTATTCCATTCTCATCTCTTCAGAGTGTCTACCTGTTTGTGCTATTCAGACCAAGTTCTGATAATATCATTGACCGAAATGGCTCTAAATGTCTCCAAGGTTTTTACCTAGTGTGCAGCTCTAACTAGGATAGCTTCCATTAGGTCCTCCTTAGACCTGCTCTTTTCATTGAAGATTCTATTGTTTCTTTCTTACCATATTGTCCGCACCAATGCACCTCTTACTGTCTTCCCTCTCTTTTCCTTGAGCCTTAGGAAGTTGGGGTTGAATAAGCTTAACACTTCTTGTTGGGGGACCCATTTGCAACCAAATAAAGAACAAAAATATTCTCAAAACACAAGTAATGGATTCATCACAAGCCTTACAAAGAACACACATATGAGGAGAGAGGCAAGAATTAAGCCTCTTTTTTTGTAGCATTTCACAGGTGTTGATCTTACCAAGGAACACTTTCTAGCAAAAGCTTATACTTTAGGTGGAATGGATTTACACCAAATTTCTTTCATTGGGAAGGACACCCCTTGGAGGTGGAGTGAACTAAAATGTTAAAGAAGGAAGCACAAGAGAACAAGCCATCAAGGGAGGGGGTCCAAACCCTAACATCAGGTGTATTTTGGTCCAAAAAAAAGTCTCCAAAGAAGAAAGCAAAGAAATGAGTGACTTACATTCATTGTCCTTTAAGCCTCTTCTGAACCCAAAATCCTAGTTAACCCCAGTTAAGGAGGTTGTGCCAAATTTAGAAATAGGTTCGAGTATATAATTTGAAAAGTATTGGAAATTGTTGGCAAAGGGGCAAATCACTTGCCCAGAGATCCTCCCAAAATAAAACTTTATTCCCATAACGCATATCAAACCTAATGGAATCGAGGAAAGAAGGGAGTACCTTTGTTGTTGCTTTCCATTAAGATCTTGAAGAGGTGTGAGAATTCAGTTTTGCATTCCAGCCATTCTCCTCTAAGCCATGTATGCTTTCAATGACCTTGTGCCACAGCCTATATCCTTCTCAAGGAAATCTTTAAAGCCACTTCCCTAGTAGAGCCATATTCCTCTTGGTCAAATTCCCAATACCTAAACCACCTTTCTCCTTTGATTTAGATACCTGCTCCCATTTTATCAAATGATCCTTCACTTCATCCCTCGGCTCCCAAAGGAAGTCCTTCATAATCTTTTCAAGCTGTTTAGCTATTTTGACTGGGGTCCTACTATAGGTGGAAAGGTAGTAAATGGGCAGATTTGCTAATGTGGACCTGATTAAAGTTATTCTTCCCTCCAAAGAGATATAATTCTTTTTCCACATAGCCAGTTTCTTGCCAAGGGGCCACTTGATAAAATGGCTAGTTTGGCAATAAATAATATTTAATACATAAATAATTTAGAAGTATAGTGAAAGTAAGAAAATCAAAGTTTGGAGACCTTATTGAATGTATCCTTTCTTATGATATCTTGTTTATGAGTGCTAAATGGTGGTATGTTGTGGTATGAATGATTAAATAGCTTGATTTTACATGCTCCAACCTATGATACTCAGAATGCACTAGTATCATATCAGATACTGCATGGACACTTCTAGATGTACTCTATAGCACTAACCGTGGTTTCAAATGTTGCGAAATATCGCTAATATCGCCTGACATATGTCAATGTCGAGGCTCGCTGACATGAAAATGGATGGTAATATAAAAATTACATTATTTCGGTTGACATTTCCTATATTTCGGAAATGTCGACCAAATCGGTCCAAATAACCAAAAAAAAAGGCAGTTTTTCCTATGATGTCGACAGGATGTCGATAATGTCGACTAATGTGCATTAATAATATAATATATTAGTATATTATATTATTATAATACAAAATATTAATATAAATTATTCCATTAATAATTTCTATTTAATATTTCAAATAAAATATTTATAAAAAAGAATTAACAAAATATAAAAACAAAAGAATAAATTAATTACTTTATAATATAAGACATAAAATATTTTTCAAGTAATAAAATATTAACTAATTAGCATTTTTTTAAAATATTTATTAAAATCAGAAAATGTTTATTAAATTTTATACTAAATCATAATTTATTATAAGTTTAGTATTAAAAATCATAATAAATTCATTAAGTTTTATAAGAAATCAGAATTTATTATAATCTTAATACTACAAAAAGGAGAATCAGTTTATTAAATTTATAATAAAACATAATGCATTATGACTTTAATATTTAAAAAATCAGAATAAATGTATTTCTATTTACTAGTGTGAAA
The DNA here is from genome assembly GCF_056320005.1 of Nelumbo lutea. NCBI lineage: Eukaryota > Viridiplantae > Streptophyta > Magnoliopsida > Proteales > Nelumbonaceae > Nelumbo > Nelumbo lutea. Next base: position 2,357,824 of record NC_142691.1, on the reverse strand, counting down.
TAAATATATTAGAATTTATAATAAATCAGAATTAAAAATAAGAAAAGAAAATATCAGATAACCTTGTAAAAACATCAAAATGCATAATAAATTAGTACATCATCATTTACTAATTTGTTATTGATCTTAGTTTCTTAGCTTTATATAATGGTTGGGAATTAGATAATAGTCTAGAAATATGTATTAATGCTTCCTTTATCATTTTACAAAATATCATTGCATATTTTCACATATTTCATAACATTTCCACAATATCTCTAATTTTTACAATATTTCCCCTCGACATTTTCGACATTTCTGACATGTCCTATATTTTGGAAAGCGACATTTCCATTGACATCGACATTTTAAACCTTGGCATTAACAGTCTTAAAATATGTGAAGTGATATTTCTTTGAATAGCATTTTCATTACCCAAAAGGAGGGAGACATTCCCTTAAAAGCATTTACAAAAAGGTACAACTCCAGCCATCACTGTCTGAGTAAAGATAAACTAGTCTTATCGTTATAGCCTCTGGAATGTTTGAACAAATTGTACTATAAAAATATCTGCACATCAGAAATTTAATTAAATTTGGCAAGACATAAGTCTAGAGAAATGCTATTTAGCTTCAAAAACTAGATATAAATGCATGATATAGGCATATTACATGGTATACCCATTCCCATATTTGTGTTCAGGATTTTAGGAAATGGAAAGCTGTATTCCCTTTTCCTTATCTATGTCCATTTCTGTATCCATATCTGTATGTAGGCATCAAAAGTTCCAACAGTTCTAGGGCTTTTGGCATATTGGTCAAGTACATAATACAAAATCGAGGAGTAAACTGCATTTTCTTACACCATTACTTTAAGATCTTAATGCTAGGGCGATTCCCAGTGATATTTTATTTCCAGTTGCTCCACCACTTTGCTGGTCATCGTGATCATTGTTGTTAGTTTCTACACGACCTCAATCAAGATTAGTTGAATACTATCATCTTCTTTTCTATGCTCCTGCTTCTTGTTCTTGTTTGCTCTCCTTACTATCCCCACAAATTTTCCTTGTAATAGGGAGGCAGTCCATCACTGGATCACTTCTTGATTCTTTCTCTTCATAGGTTGGTCCATGTTAATATATATTTTAAGAAACATAGTATTGTCTCCACATTTGGATACTTTATCTTGTACCTTAAAAAATACACTAGGATTACTTCAGTATTTAAAATGTCCAAAAGATAGTTTACTTATTGTGTAATTGTAGTTGTTCTAGAGCTGGTGTACAATTGTCTGTTAATTTCTTTTTATCTGCTTAAGTTTGTGCAAATATGATTATAAATGTAGTAATATAAACTCATCTTCCTATTAGAATTTCCTGTTCACATGTTTCATGCAATTTTATTCTAAAAGAAATAAATATGCTTGAAAGCCATAGCATTTTGATCTATAATTTTGGTGCATTTCTGTATATTAGGAACCGCTGCGATGCTACTTGTCATGGTTTGGCAACCCCACATCAATGTCCTTACTTTGTCAGCTCTATTAAGGTATGTTTTTCACTTCAGTCCTTTTTTTAATAAGTAATCAATAATTCTATTAGTTGAAAATTACACTTACAGTAATTAAGATAATGCAAGAAAAGAAGAAAAGAGAAAAAGAGAAAGGAGATGAAAGAAGTTTCAACAATAGGTTATGGAAGAAGAAAAGAAGGGAAGAGAGAAAAGAAGAATTGAACCTCTCTCTCTAGCCCCCTTTCATCACTTTTATTAATAATTCTGTCTGAGTACAATTACTTGGATGCCCTTAATGGGGCATAGATGTCAATCATGCCCAACTTGCTTACATAATGTTGAAGCTTAAAATCTGCTAGTTGCTCTTCTGATGAAATGAAAGGTAAGCACACTTCTCCTGAAGCCACTCTCTAGTCTCTCTCGTATGAAGTGTCTGTCTACCTCAATGTGCTTAGTTCTATCATGCTGAACTGGGCTGTGAGTAATGTTAATAGTAGCTTGGTTATCACAATACAACATCAATGGCTCGTCACATGAAACCCCTATCTCGTTAATGAGAGATCTAAGCCATAACAACTTAGAAACACCATGGGCCATAGCTCTATACTTTGCCTCAGTTGAAGATTTGGCAACCATTGATTGATTTTTGCTTCTCCAGGAAACAATATTTACCATAGCACAATATCCTGATGTGGATCTCCTGTCATCCACATTTCCTGCCTAATCAACATCTGTATATGCTTCTACCTTTATGTGTCCATGTTTAGCAAATAATATACCCTTCCCGGGGGTTCCCTTAGGCAATGTTTGGTTTGAAGGAAAAGGTAGGGAAAGGAAGGGAAAGACAGGGAAACCAATACAAGGATTGTAAAGGTTTCCCTACCTTTCCCTTCTTTTCCCTATATCTTCCTTCAAACCAAACATAGCCTTAAGGTAACATAACACCCTTTCTGTAGCAACCATATGTATGTCTCTGGGAGCATGCATGAACTGGTTGATGACACTTATAGCATATGATTTGTCTGGATGAGTCATACATAGATAAAGAAGTTTCCCCAGTAATCTCTAAAGCATTCCCCTGTCAGCTAAAAGTTCTCCATCATTAGCTGAGAGTTTACGATTCACATCAGTAGGGGTAGAGGCAGGTTTAGCACCAAGTTTTCCAGTCTCAGTAAGAAGGTATAGCATGTACTTCCGTTGAGAAATAAAGGTACCTTCTTGGACCTAGCAACCTCAATGCCTAGAAAATACCGCAACTCCTCTAAATCTTTAATTTCAAATTCATAACCGAAAAACTTTTTGAGAGCACTAGCTTCTTTTGTGTCACTGCCAATAATCACAATATCATCTACATAAATTATAAGATATGTCACCAGAGTGCCTTTTCTCTTAACAAAGAGGGTATGATCTGATTGAGTCTAAGTGTAGCCAAACTGAACAAGAACAACCCTAAACCTGTCAAACCAAGCACGTTGAGATTGTTTCAGGCCATAAAGTGATTTCTTCAATCTACACACCTTACCCTTCATTTCCTTGCTATATATACCATGAGGAAGGGACATATATACCTCTTCAATGAGATCATCATTCAGGAATGCATTCATAACATCAAAATTGATATAGAGGCCAATCATAGCTCATTGCTAAGGATAAAAGAACTCTCACCGAAGTCATCTTAGCAATTGGAGAAAAGGTCTCTGTGTAATCTATTCCCGTCGAGCCTTATTCCTCTCAATTGACCCATCTACACGATACTTGATAGTGAAATCCCACTTGCACCCAATAGGTTCCTTCCCAGTTGGCAAGTCAACAATATCCCAAGTATTGTTTTTATGAAGGGCTTCTATTTCAGTATTCATAGCATCCCTCCAATTTGGTGTGGCTAAGGCTTCTGATATAGACTTTTGGATGGATTGAGAGGAAATGGAGGCTAGAAAGGCATAGTAGGATGGGGACAATAAGCTGTAGGAAAGGTGTTTGAAAATACAATAAGCTATACATTTCCTCTTACCTTTTATCAAAGCAATGGGTAGGTCAAGGTCTAGAAACGAGGGTGCTAGTGGAGAAGGTGATGGACATGTCCTCTCTTTAGTAATCTGGAGTGCCTGAGACTCAACTGGAGGTGTGGGATCAATCTGTGTTTGCCTTATCCTTTGTCGTTAGTACTACCTCTGGAGAATAGGATGAGTGGAAACAACCAGAGGACTAGCAGGAGGAGGGGGAGGAGCAGGAGTGGAAGACCTCAAAGGAGAGGATCCCTCCATGGGAATGGGGGTAATTGTGGAGGGCTTGGCACAAGACTTAACTGGAGTTGGCAAAGGAAGGGATGAAGAAAACAACTCGAGAGATCTCTCCCCCTTAGAAGGATGGCTATAAAAAGGAACTAACTTTGCAAAGGTGACATCCATGGAAACAAACCGGGTGCCACTAATGGGATCAATACAACAATACCCTTTCTGTGTGGAGGCATAACCAAGGAAGATACACTTTTAAGCCTTGGGGTCAAACTTGTGTCTTTTGGAACTTGGAATGTGGACATAACAAGTGCAACCAAAAACCTTCAGAGGATAGAGAAAATCTCAACATTAGGAAAGAGGACTCCAAAAAAAAGATTTTAACCCCAAGACTCGAGAAGATATGCGATTAATAAGGTAGGTAGTTGTTAAAACTACATCACCCTAAAACTTCTGCTACTCCATTTTGTTGTGGAGTGCGGGCACAAGAACTCTGATGAATAACCCCAAACTTCTCAAGATAGGAGGTAAGGTCCTTCTCAAAATATTCCTTAGCATTGTTTGATCGGAATATGTATTAAACTGAGTGAGTATGTGTTCATGGAGCTGTTGCACAAGTTTAGGCACTTCAACTATTAAGTCGAGTGGTGTTAAACCTAAGGAGATTCCGAGAAAAGTGAAAATTCTTGCAAATGGATTGATCTATGTGGTCTGGCTGGCAACATCCATGGAGAGAGAATGCTAGTGTGGCAAACGTTGGTTCATTGGCTTATAGGGGATGGGAAATTACATAAAAATTGTTAAGGCTGCTGGAACAGACCAACAGAAAGCAGTTAATCAGTTTTACAAGAGGAGGCCACGTCAGCACAACTAACCATCCACCTGTAACAACTGTAACAGAAAGACAATCAAGATTGTAAAACAATATAAGTAGTAGAGCAGAAAAGGAATAAGACATTGATTCTTTCAGCATTAAACTCTCCCTCTCTCTCTCTCTCTCCCCCTCTCTTTTTTCCAAGAATTCAGGAGGTTGGCCCCTCGAAGAGCCCTGAGTTAGGCAGGTTCCTAACAATTTGGTATCAGAGCCAACATGACCAACACAAGAAACATGTCAGTAGACACCCGAATGGGTCAAATGGAGGTAGAGATCCATTGAATGTCTTCAGATCTTAAAGAAATGAAGGAAGGTTTCATTGCTGTCCTCCTTTGATTGGAGCAGGGGGCAACGAACAATGACAGAGGAAGCCAAGAAGAGCGTAGCAATGAAAACAACCGCAGAACAGGGGCGGCAATGAGAATAGCCAAAATCGATTTCCCCATCTTCTCAGGGACGACCACTAGCCTTTTCAGCAAGGCCTTAACATCACAAAAGTGGGCCAAATCAGTTTATGAATGAGAATTAATAGCAATAGTCTTAGTAGTCCAACGTTGGCGATCCTACTTGATCGGTAGACGGTTCATAATTTGGACCGACCATCAAAGTCTGAAGTTCTTATTGGATCAATCAGTTCTATCCCCGGAATAACAACACTGGATATCCAAGCTACTGGGGTACGACTATAGAATTGAATACAAAGTAGGGGCTGCTAACCGGGTGGCGGACGCCCTCTCACGACACCCATAGTCATTTCAGTTACAAGTATCTTCCCCAACTTCTCCACTCTTGGATCTACTGCGAAAAGAAGCCCAATCCCATAAGGAGTTACAGCAGTTGAAGGCCCAAGTATTGGCAAATCCCTCACTGCACCTCGGGTACACCATTAAAAATGATCTACTCTTCTTCAAAGGACGCCTGGAAATTCCGGCAGCTTCTGCTCATCTCAGGAAGCTCCTGGAATTATTCCATGCCTCACACACAGGTGGCCACATCGGCATCCTATGAACACAAAAGTGCATCGCCACACAATTTCATTGGAAAGGCATGCGTACATCTATCCAGAACTTCATAGCCGGGTGTGCAGTATGCCAACAAAACAAGTCGGCCACTACAACACCAGTAGGCCTCTTGCAACCACTCCCAATACCAACCCAAGTCTGGGATGATATATCAATGGATTTCATCACAAGATTGCCCGTTTCTGCCAGCAAAACAGTTATCTTTGTGGTAGTGGATAGACTGACGAAATACAATCATTTCCTACCTCTATCACACCCATTTACAGCAGCCACAGTTGCTGAATTGTTCCTCCGGGAAATTGTGCGCCTACACGGGCTCCCCAACTCAATTGTATCAGACAGGGACCCTATCTTTATGAGCCGTTTCTGGGCTGAGCTTTTCTGCCTACACGGGGTTAAACTGTTCAAGTCAACTGGCTACCACCCCCAATCCGATGGACAGACAGAGGCGGTTAACAAGAGCCTCGAAACATATCTGAGATGCTTCGCGGGAGATCGACCAAGACAATGGGTGAAGTGGATCCATTGGGCCGAATGGTGGTACAACACCACTTTCCATAGCGCCGCGGGGGTGACACCCTTCAGAGCTTTATATGGTCGGGACCCTCCCTCTCTACTTCCTTATGAAAAAGGAACCACCACAGTAGTGGCCGTTGAAGAACAGCTAACACAACGAGATGAGGTGCTAAGGGAACTGAGACATCATCTCTTACAGGCACAGCAATGGATGAAGCACACCTATGATAAACACCACAAGAATGTCCAATATGAAGTAGGTGATTGGGTGTTTCTCAAATTACAACCTTTTAGACAGATTTCAGTTGCAAGCCGACAGTGGAACAAACTCAGCCCGTGCTATTTTGGCCCATTTAAAATCCTGGAGAGAATAGGATCAGTGGCCTACAAACTAGACCTTCCGGCAACATCAAAGCTGCACCCTGTATTCCATATCTCCTTACTGAAGAAGGGGCCGAAGTTAGGAGTCATTACAAGTGCAACCTTTCCCACATTTTCAAAAGAAGGAAAAGTGCAGACTGAGCCAGCCCGCATCATTGATTTCAGATGGGTGCGCCGGGGTGGCAGAGTCATACCAGAGGCGTTAGTTGTTTGGTCTAACCTCCCGGAAGAGGATGCAACCTGGGAATCCTACTTGGATCTGCAATCAAAGTTTCCTACATTAGACCTTGAGGGCAAGGTCGCTCTAAAGGAAGGGGGATTGTTAAGACTGCTGGAACAGACCAACAGAAAGCAGTTAATCAGTTTTACAAGAGGAGGCCACGTCAGCACAACTAACCATCCACTTGCAACAACTGTAACAGAAAGACAATCAAGATTGTAAAACAGTATAAGTAGTAGAGCAGAAAAGGAATAAGACATTGATTCTTTCAGCATTAAACTCTCCTTCTCTCTCTCTCTCTCTCTCTCTCTCTCTCCCTCTCTTTTTTCCAAGAATTCAGGAGGTTGGCCCCTCGAAGAGCCCTGAGTTAGGCAGGTTCCTAACCAAAATGGTCAAGTAGAGGCTGAGTGAAGAAAAAGTAATGGGCAAGGGTGAAAAACTTTCTAGCAAAGGAGGTGCAAATGTTTCTTTTTGATGAATAAAGTAAAATTTTATTGATATAAAAAATAATAAGTAACAGTTACAAGCATCCCAAGGAGAGGTGTGAGGTGCGACCTCACACTTGAAAAGAAAAAACATCAAAATATTTATAACTGTGCCCAAAACAACTGATCCCTCATTACCCCTTGCTTGGCTGAATAATCAGCCAAATAATTAGCTTCCCTCCCCACCCATTGTATAACCAGATTCATATGTTATGTTAGCCATTTGAACTTCTTCATTTCATCTCTATAGTACCATATCACTGAATCCGGATTCTTTATCCAGCCCACCACCACCTTAGAATCCCCATCTGTGTTGAATAGAGTGCTATTAGATTTCCTTCCTTATCTCTTATGACCCCTCCAATTCCAGAAGGACCTGGGTTGCCTTGATTACTTCCATCAAAATTTAGTTTCAAACATCTTCAAATGGAGGTACCCAAGCCAACCTTGTTCTGGCCTTCTGCACTGAGGATGAAGTGACCGAGTACCAGTTCTTCCAAATGTCATCAAAGGAGTACTATTTAAACAAATACAAAGTTAGTAAACAATGTATAACTCTATTCGTTTAACAGTCTATAACTTGCTATTTGCTTCTCTCCTTCTCTTGGAAGATCCTAGCATTTCTTTCTTCCCACAAGGTCCAAATTACTACCGCTCTAATATATCTCCATATTAATATTCCCCTTCTTTTCGGCCAAGAAAAAGTTGAGGAATCAAACATCTTAATCTCCATTGGCACATTCCACCTACACCCAAACAAAGAAAGAACCAATCCCAAATCTCTGCAGCGAAGGAACAAGAAACTAGTAAGTGGTATCAAGATTCACCATCAGATTTATAAAGAGTGCACCAATTTGGGGAAAAAGTAATACACAGAAAATGTCTCTTCTTTTGCAGGTAATCCAGAGTGTTAATTTCCCCATACACTATTTCCCAGCAAAAAACCTTAATTTTAGGGGGAATCAGCTGACACCAGACTTCTTTACAAGGAAAGGATTGGGGGGAGGGAGACTAGTCATTTGCCCAAGCATTGACCAGTGGAATTAATATTTTGAAGCATGCATAGAAAGGGTCCAATTTGAACATGGAGCTGAAGGAGATGAAGAGTCGCGGAGAGGAGTTTAGGGTGAAACAGATGGGGGAGCTGAACCACGTGGATCAATTAAACCGAGACCACTCGTCTGACACATTAATTTGTCATGTCAAGCCAGTTGGTTGATGGGCCTATTAGCTCTAGGCTCATAGTAGATCAAAGTGGACCATTGTTTAAGGTTAAGCCCAAGGTGGTAGTGGTACATGTTTCTTTAAAACCTCATGTGAGTAGTGAGGTAAGGGCCCACTTCCCTAAACTGGCTGTTTCCTGTGATGTGGTGACCCCAGAAGAAGTAGAATCCTTGGAAGCCATAAGGATACCACTCTCTCAACACCCACGACCTTAAAGAAATCAATTTGGACTGCTGAGATTCACCAATCACAGCTCCACAACACTAGGGTTCCAGATTTCATAGAGGTTTCGGTCCACATATACCATGCTGAAGTGAGAAAACAGTCTAGATACAGCTACTACAGGAGTTACATTACTCCTTGTGCACACAGGTAAACAGGAAACATACCAATTAGGTCACCCCTACTGCATCGGATTGTTACCACCTGTTCTCCTTGGTGTTACGATCAAGGGAGAACACAGAAGACCAGAAAGTGACACTTATCTGATCAGCCGATTAGAGTTCTCCTCTACTCTAAAGTCAAAGAATAGAATTCTGGGAGAAAAACACAGATCTGAATGCTCTTAGTACCCTACTATCAACTCTGTTACCATGTTTTCATTCAAGACTTGAACGAACAGTGAATCAAAAAAGAAGAGAGGAGAAAGGGTAAAGAGGAGAAGGGAAAACAGATTTTAGAATGCCAAAATTCTGGGCTGGCAGCGCCCCAATCTCTATTTATACTAGGCTGATAAAAATAAAAGCATTACAATTACAGATTTGTCCCTAGCGGCCAACACTACTAAAAGAACATTCTAAGAGCACTGTTGCTCTGTTAACAGGCTGACAACAGGCTTGATTGGCCATCATTTGATTCTGAGGCAGTGAGATGGATGGAGGAGAATTTTGGAGAGGGGGAAATAAGGAGGCCCTCTTCTCAATGGATAGATCTAAGGCACTAGGAGCAGATGGATTTATTGTGGCCTTCTACCAGAATTGCTGTTATCTGAAGGGTGAATTTGCAGATAAACATTTTATCAACCTAGGGATTAATGCAACTTTCCTAGCTCTTATTCCATAAAATTCAAATAGTAGCCACCCTAAAGACTTTAGGCTTATTGTTTGGTTATTAGCATCTACAAGATGATAGCCAAGGTCCTATCCCAAAGGGTTGAAGTTCTCCCTTCCATCATCAATCAATATCAAGGGGCTTCATCCGATAGAGATTGATAATTGTTCAAATTTTCATTACTAATGAATGTGTGGTGGAGATGAGAAGGTCAAGATGCAAGGGCTTTGTGTGTAAGTTGAACCTAGAGAAAGCCTATGATTTGGTGGACTGGACCTTCCTAATTGAGGTAATGAAAAATTGTTGCTTTGGGGAGAGATGATGTAATTGGGTGGGTGGATGTTTATAAACTTCCCATTATTCCATATTGGTCAATGAAGTGATAAATGACTTCTTTCTAGTTTGTTGTTGACTTCTTCTTTCACATCCCATTTAATTTGAATTATGGCCAGATTCTTTTCTTTATGAATATATCATATGACTTTTCTTGGTGCACATTTCCATGGTTAAGAACTTAATATTTGTGGTCAAACCCTTCATATATTTTTATATGTGGAGATAGTGATTCCACTAATGTTAAAGTAGCTGAGATAAACTAGTGGTTCCACTAATGTAAAAGTAGCTGACATATATTCATAGTGATTCCACTAGTGAATATATATGCTTGCTCAATTAGGAAGCAAAGTTTCAATTTGATGGAAGCTCTTCTATAAATCTCGGTCCAGTTATCCAAGATATCCCTTGGTGGATCCTTTTTGGACTGTGTGTGTTTGTATATTTGTTTATATAAACTAACCTTTGCCTTTTTTTTCTTGATCAATAAGCCTTTGCCTATAAAAAAAGACATTCACTGTAGTCTGTCTGGATTTGTTCATGTCCATGATTTAAATGTTAAACGTTACTGACTGTTCTGTAATTTATGACATCTTGACATGTCTGTCAAATCTGCAGGATAATTATGTTTATTGAAGTCATATGTGCTGGATCTTTTATGAGCATCTACATTGGTGAGTTTAAAGTCTGGGTAATCTAAAGTTGTGAAACGCATTACTATGACCATTTAAAATTGTTTCTTTGAGTTAGGTGAAATGCTCTCTCTTTCTGTGGTTGTTACTTGTTTTTCCATGAAAGGACCACATGCACTGGAAATTATCTTTATTCTCCAGCTGTATTGTGGAGTAGATTCCAATAAAAAAAAGGTTAATGGATAGGGTGGCACTATAATGGAGAAAAATGTATTCTTGATCCATTTATGCAGGCTAAAAATAGTTTCTGATTAATACAAGTCAATGTCAATATACATTTCTCACAGGGATGAATTGGATTATCTAGAATTTAAAATGAGTAATTTATTTCTGAGAAGAGGAAGTAACTTTAGACTTAGAAAAGGAGCACAAAATTGCCCAGAATTTTTGTCAGTTCTACAATGTTGTCAATAATCCAAATGGGTGTTGAATATTCAGATCAACTCAACTAAACCTTGTCTCATTGGACTCTGTTGTACAATGTTCTTGGCTACATGTATCCTGTTCTACCATTGCACTCAGTTTAGTGCCAAATCTAATGTTAAACTATGGTCCCTTAAGTTGTTTCTCATTTCAATCCATGTCCATCTTGATTTGCCGGCCCCTAGTTCATCTAGACTGTTCAACTTGCAACAGATTACTTATTCTCACTGGTGCTGTAGATGGTCTTCTTTGCTCGCGGCCAAACCTTCTTAATCCAGTTTCCTCATTTACCACATATTAGAGCTACTCCTAGGTTCTTTCAAATAAGTTCATTTATTATCCTATCTTTTCTTGCTTCTCACTCTTCCATCTCAATATTTGCATTTATGCCACTCATTTTTTGGACATGTTGACTGTTCAACACTATGCTCCATATAGGGATTAAGGAGTGCCCAACCTCTTTAATTTGTAAAGGAAAATAAGATACAAATTGAGAGGTAGCTATTCCCATTTTGGGGAGCCACATCTTCAATAAACTAGTTTTTTTCCATTTGTTCATCTCAATAGTTGCATTCCTGCCATACTCATTTTTGGGACGTGTTTCTTGACTGCCCAACACTCTACTCCATACAAGGAGTGCCCTATCCCTTTAATCAATGACAAGCAAAATTGAATATGAATTTAGAGACAATGATTCTCAGTTTGGAGAGCACAACTCTACTAAGCTATGCAGATCTGAAGGGCCATTAGCCTCCAATTCAAGGATGACTGAATTAGGGGTGGACACGAGTCGAGCTTTTCACGATCTATTCTAGCTTGACTCATGAAAAGCTTGATTTGGCTCGGTCTAAATTGAGCTTCAAGCTGGGCTCGATCCCTATAAAGCTCAACTTGTGAGGCTCATGAGCCTATATATAATATACATATAAATAATAATATAGAAATAAAAAATAAAATATTATATATAATACTTTTATTTTTTATATGTGTAATAATAATTAGTTTTTATAATTCTTAATTTTTTACATGTAAAATAAAAAATGAAATATAAATTTTTATATGTATGGTATTTTATTTTTATAGGAAGATTGGCTCATAGTCAAGCTAGAACTTACGATCTTGAGTCAAGCCGAAGTCGAGCTCAAGTTTCTAGCTCAAATTGAGCTCGAGCCTCATAGTTCTTTGGTGATTCAAGCTCGAATAGCCAGATATTATGCTCAACTTGGCTTGAATCCACCCCTAGACTGAATGACAGAAATCCAAGAGAACTAGTAGTAAGTAGTTCACTTTTCAAATCAGTCTTTGCTATATGGAAACCAAGATTCTTTGAGTATGGAGCAGATATATGAACTTGATGATGCTATTTTTATGAAGAGAGTGGGTGTGCTAATCAGGTCACTTGGTGAGATTTTGTGAATGACCTAGGAATCTTCATCTGTAAAATTAATCCTCTTCTTATCCTCTGTTCATGGAAAAAAGTTTTGGCTCAAAGATCTTGTGACACGTGCAATGTAAAGCCTTCTCTTGTTGATAAATTTTATATTAAAGAATTAAACCTCTGAACAGATAATACTAGTTATAAAAATATAAGGTGGGGTGTGAGACTAATGTGAAGTTGTGAACTGTGAGCATGAACATGCCCAATAAAATTGAGACCCTATCTGAGGGATGGTCTGGATCGGCCACACGATTCCTCCATGTTGCACAAACAGGTTGGTTTCTGTATGAAAGGTAGTACTGGGTTATTTTGAGACCTTTTTTCATTTTTAAATATTAAGTATGCTTCTTTGCCTTGCTGGTTTCAAGCATTCTATTTAAATTCTTTGGCCTTCTTCTCTTCTTGGTTTAGACTTCATTTAGTTAATATCACAGTTTCAGTTTTTGTTAGTTTTTTTTTTAATGGGTAAAATGATTGTATATTAATAGTCACAAAAAATAACAATACAAGCATCCCATAGAGAGGCACGAGATGTTACCTCTCACTCAAACATCAGAATACAGAAATCAATTACAATTGAGCCCAATACAAGCTGTCCTTGTTTACCCCTTGTTTAGCTAACCCATCTGCTATAGCATTAAGTCGTTCTCCTAACCCAAGTTATTCTCATGTTCAGGTTCCTAGTTAGCCATTTAAATTTTTTCATCTCATCCCTATAACACAAAATTATCAACTCTGGATCTTTCAACCTGCAACTAGAGTTATTCTCATGTTTTTGTTAGTTTTTCAAATTGGTTATTTTTTCAGTAGGTGCAAATTGGTTCTTAATTCAAGATTAAGCTGAATTACAAAAGACAGTATTGTCCCTCATTAAGGATGGGACACATTACTTAAACTTGAATAAAACAGACTATTCACTCTCTCAATTAGATAGACAAAGGATCAAAATACCTTTGTACTGTCGACTCTAACAACCTATTTGGGGCTTCCTTTAGAGGCAAACCCTCAGGAGAGTAGCTTTTGGTGCCCTGTTGCAGAAAAAAATTAATAAGAGAATGGCTTTGTGAAAAAAGAATTACATTTCAGTGGGGGGTAGAATCACCTTGATAAGAGCTACACTTGCTAATCTAGCAACCTACTTCTTGATTGTCTTTAGGATCCCAACTAGGCAAGCCAAGAAGCTGGAAAAGTTAATGAGAAACTTTTCTTTGGGAATGGGGGAAAGTAGAAAAGATCACTTAATTAAATGGGAGGTGGTATGTTGGAGTAAAGAGGAAGGGGGCCTAGGCTTAGGGAATATAATTCAAAAGAATACAACTTTGTTCGGGAAGTGGCTGTGGCATGGCCCCTAGAGAGAGAGAGAGAGGTGTTGTGGCATGAGGTCATAAGAAGCATTCATGGTCACTTAGAGAATGGATGGGATATTGGTGTATTATGGTGGGCAAATCTAGCAACACCTTGGAAGGCAATTCCCAGTATTCTTCTTTAGTTTCTCAGCTTTGTCAAGTATGACGTGTGTGATGGCAACTCTGTCCTCTTTTGGGAGGATATTTGGGTTGGAGATGTCCCATTGAAGGACCTTTTCCCTTATTCTCTATTTCTCAGTATAAAAAAGTGTTTGTTTCAAAATTTTCTCCCTGTTGGAAACTCCTTGGGCACCAAACTGGGGTTTCAGGTTTTGTAGAGGTTTAAGGGGTGAAGAGATTGAGTGTTTATCTAATTTGTTGAGCCTTCTTGATGAAGTCTGTTTAGCTCCCTCTTAACCATACGAATGCCTTTTTTTTTTTTTTTTTGAGAAGAGATAAGGTATCATTTCATAAGAGCAAACAACAAGTACAACCAGCAGTTGTACTTGGTGCAGGCCTATTCCCCCTAAGGTTATTGCTTTCTGTTGGGAAGTGTATTATGGGAAAGTAAACACCTTGGATAATCTACAAAAAGAGAAGACCTTCCTTTGTATTTCACCTAACTGGTGTATCTTTGCAAGTCTCAAGCTGAGGATTGTTACCATTTACTAACTTCCTGTTCCTTTACTACAGAGTTATGGGATTGGCTTTTCATTATGTTTGGGTGCAGGTGGAATGTGCCAGCACAAATAGGCATGTTATTTACCTTTGGTTGGTAATAAAGAAGAGGTAGAATCATGTGGAAGTTGTTCCTTTAATGATATTTGGAGGAATTGGCCAGCAGTAGCAAGTTGTTCCTCTTTCAAGGTTAGAGTAAGGCACAACCTGGGCACCCCCTACTGAAGGTTTCTTGAAGCTGAATTTTGATGGAAGCAGTCAATGTAACCCAGGCCCTTCTGTGATGGGAGGGGTCATGAGGAATGAGGCTGGAAATGTGGTAATCTTCTTTTTGGGTCCTTTAGGAATTGGAGACTCTACTAGAGCGGAATTATTAGCTTCCCTGCAAGGTGTACAGTTTGCATATCGGCTAGGTGTGGAACAGCTAATAGTTGAAGGGGACTCCAAGGTGGCACTGATCTGGCTGACAAGGAATTTGTGTGTAAGAGTACAATGGGTGGGGAGATCTGCTAATTCTTTGGCTGATTGTCTAGCAAAGCAAGGGGCATCTAGGGAACCGTTGTATTGAGCAAAATTGTAGTTTGATTTTGTTCTCTGCTTTGTTGGGAGAGGACACAGCTCGCACCTCTCCAAGGGATGCTTGTATTAGCTTATTTTTTTATCTAATAAAAGGATTTATTTATCAAAAAAATATTAGTTGTGGAATAAAGAATGGGTTATGTACAACAGGTTTCTAAACAATCATTGAGAAATATCTCCCCAAAGAAACTGGTTTCTGTTTAGCCCTTGTTTGGACATTCCATCAGTCAAGTTGTTTCTTGATCTTTGGATCCATTTGAATATGGTTCCAAATTCCCTATCCAAGTATTTAATTTCTATCATAATATGTTGATATTGCCATGATATTACTGTTCTTTAACCACCTCACTATTACCTGAGAGTCCCATTCCACCTCTATATTTCTGAGATCTACCCAGCCTCAGCCCATATAGGACTGTTATCAACTTTGCTCTAATTGAGTCTCCAATGCCTATGGGTCCTGAGAAGATGGCTAGAATGATCCCATAACTGCTGAACACCCAATACCAGAATTGCCAGGGTTATCAATATTATATCCATCAAAATTTAATTTGATTTTATTGGAGGCTGGTGGACACCAATTCAGTGAGGCAATGGTTCTAGCTGAAGATGAATGTACCACACACTGCCACCCTCTAATAATGTATCTACTAAAAGGGAGCAAAAACATCGTAGTTTGTTTAACCAATGCACCACTTAACCAAAATATTTTCAAGTGGTTTGTGGTGTAATAGATGATAGTGTAATGAAGTTATATGATTCATCAAATCGTGTTACACAGGTGTAGAATCAATATCTTGTTGCATTGTGTCAGAGAAAGGCTGGTGGGCACCAATTCAGTGAGGCAATGGTTATAGCTGAAGATGAATGTACCACACACTGCCACCCTCTAATAATGTATCTACTAAAAAGGGAGCAAAACATCATAGTTTGTTTAACCAAGCACCACTTAACCAAAATATTTTCAAGTGGTTGATGGTGTAATGGTTGATAGTGTAATGAAGTTATATGATTCATCAAATCTTGTTGCAGTATGTCAGTGATACACAGGGTTATCAGTATGTCAGAGAATCAATATTGTGTTACACAGTAGACCAAGCTGCTTTGCTTCTTAAAACCCTTGACCCAGTTTGTTTAGAACACTCCAAACCAGATGCTAGAATTTGGACTCCCAACTCTTTTGGGTATCTTTTTGTGCTCTTCCTTCTTTACCCAGTTGTGTACCCCCCTAACCCTCAATCTTTCTTTTGCAAAGAAATTTGGTCTAAACCCATCCCCCCATCCCCCTACCCCACCCCACCCCACCCCACTCACACACACCACACACACACACACAAAAGAAAAAAGTGGGAGCTCTTTGCTGGGAAGTTTCTCTTGGGAAAATAAACACCTTGGACATCCTACAAAAGAAAAGACCCAACCTTCTTATTTCCCCAAATTGGTGTATCACTGTATCCTTTGTAAAGCTAATGGAGAAAGCTGCTACCGCATGCTAATCACTTGCCCTTATGTTGTGAAACTTTGGGGGAGAAGATTTTTGGTCTTTTTGGTTGCAGGTGGACCGTTGCCCTTGCAAATTGGGGTCTCTTTGACCCTACAAGCTTTCAGTGGCCTAAGAGGAGAGGGAGAGTTTTGTGGAGATGTGTTAGGGCTGCTTTGGTATGGACAGTTTGGGAGGAAAGAAATAACAAAACTTTCAATGATAAAGAGAGGGATGAGGATTCTGTCTGGGAGTGCCTGCTAATCAGGGCCATTAATTGGGCTAAAGTATCAGAACTTATTTCACATTTCTCTTTAGCTGACTTGTGGAGAAACTGGGGAGTGATTGCAAACTTCTCTTCTACTAAGAACAAGCCAGTAATTGCTTGGAAGGCTCCTGAAGAAGGCTTTATCAAGATAAACTTTGATGGTAGCAGCCTTGGCAATCCTGGGGCTTCTGGCATTGGAGGTGTGTTTAGGAATGCAGAGGGTCAGGTTGTCGCCTTGTTTTCTGACCCAATTGGAATGGGTGATGCGGTTAATGCAGAAGTCCAAGCAGTTTTACAAGGGGCACAACTGGCAAAAGATTTTAACTTTACAAGTTTGGTCACTGAAGGAGACTCTAAATTGGTAATTGGGTGGCTGAATGAACCGGAGACTGTAGCGTGGTCATATAGGAGGGCGATGAGAAGACTTAGGTAGCTAACCTCCAATTTAATAGTTACAGTTCAATGGAAAAGGAGATCAGCTAATGGGTTCGTAGATCTTTTATCCAAGCAAGGGGTGCATAGGGATCATTTATTCTGGGCTCAGTTGTAATTTTGCTTTGTTTCTGAGGCAGCACCTCGCGCCTCTCTTTGGAAACTCTATCATGTACCTTATGTTGGCTCATTTATTCTTAATAAATCACTTTATTTAGTTCCTAAAAAAATTATTTATTCTTAATAAATCAATTTATTTAGTTCCTAAAAAAATAAATCACTTTATTTAGTTCCTAAAAAAACTCTATCATGTACCTCACGCCTCTCTTTGGAAACTCTATCATGTACCTTATGTTGGCTCATATTATTTATTCTTAATAAATCAATTTTTTTAGTTCCTAAAAAAATTAGAGTTCTACCTACTAAAATCCCTTATTTACTACAGTAGAAAAGTTTGGACAACCTGTTTTGATATAAAAACTGTAAAAGAAAGAAGAAAAGAAAGAGAAGAAAAGGTTTCAGCTAAGAAAGAGAGAGAAAAGAGAGAGAGGGGAATGGGAGAAGCTCAGAATTATTGTAGAAGCTAGCTGGAAGGTCTATATACACCTCCTCCTACAAGTCCCTATTGAGAAAAGCATTCTTCACATCAAGTTAGAAGAGTGGCCAAGAGTATGTAGCTGCTAGTGATAGAAGAATCTAAACTGAACTCATCTTTTCCATTGGTGCAAAAGTTTCTCCGTAATTTATGCCATAAGTCTTGAGTATATCCTTTTGCAACCAGCCTCACCTTGTACTTCACTGTATAAACCCATCTGCATCCAACTCTCTCCTTGCCATTAGGCAAATCCACAATCTCCCATGTTTGATTTTTAATCAATGCTTTCATTTCCTCCTGCATAGCTGTCTTCCACTTAGGTTTGGAGAGAGCCTCACTAACACTCCTAGGTATAGACACGGAGTCAAGGGAGGAAAGGAAGGCTCAGTAGGAAGGGGATAATCCACTGTAAGAAAGATAGTGTGAGATGCAATGAGTAGTACACTTCCTCTTCCCTTTTCTGAGGGCAATAGGGAGATCAAGGTCATCTGCAGTGGTGTTAGGAGCAGGGGTAATAGTATCAATGGAACTAAACCATCAGGGGAAACAAGAGGCATACCTGGGTTTGTGTCACTCAAACTTGGAATATCCAATGAGCCAATAGGGAGTGATGTGGGTTCCTCTACTGTGGAATCGACCTCCCTGTGTTGTCATAGGCACTGTCGTGTAAAACGTTGAGAGGCAGAACACAATGGAGGTGGCACAGTGGGTGAGATAGGTAGGTCAAACACTGGAGTAGACAAAGGAGCTGGAATAGGAAGTGGTATAGATTGCTCACTTCTCCAAAACACTCCCCCTGAGAAGAACCCCCAAGAAAAAAGGTGTGGACTCAAAAAAGGTGACATCCATAGTAACATATCAACTCCCGGAGACTGGATTGTAACAACAATAGCCCTTCTGATTTCCTGCATACCCAAGGAGACACACTTCTTCGCCTTAGAATCCAACTTTAAGCGGTGAGGACCAAGAACATGGACAAAGCATACACATCCAAACACCCTTAAAGGAATATGGAATGCCTCCCCCTTAGGAAAAAGAAAGCTGAACGGAGTGCTATATCAAAGAACATGAAAAGGCACCTGGTTAATCAAGAACACTGTTGTAAGAACTACATCACCCCAAAAACGAATTGGAACTATAAAGCTCAACATTATGCTTCTCGCTACTTCCACAATATGTTTGTTCTTCCTTTTTGCTACACCATTTTGTTGTGGAGTGTATGTACAACTGCTCTGATGGATAACTCCATGCTCCAATAGGTATGATGCCAGGTTTTTTTTAAAGTATTCCTTGGCATTGTCTGATGGATAACTCCATGCTCCAAGTCATCACCATGTAGTTCTCCTGTACCCACTGGAAATGGTCAGTTTCAGGTTTCTTTTCCTCATCGGTGATATACCCCAATTTTCCATGAGCAACAATTGCCATATTTGCAGATTGTGACCATTCTAAGTAGTTTGTAGCATCCAACTTGACTGTAGTGATGGTTCTGGCCCCGAAGAGGTCTTCAACACCTCCTTCCCTGAATCCCATTTCTCTTGTAAATTTGTTTCCAACTCCACAACCCTCCATAACTCCCATAATAGATTAGAAAATCAATTTGAGATGAAAATAAAGGTATTTATCTCCTTTAGAAACTTTAAACACCCTCTTGGAACCCTAGAAGCCCCTCCCTCCAAAGATTCCTTTTTTCTGTGAGAGTGGGAGAAGAGAGAGAAGAGGTTGTTGCTCCCTCCAGAGACCTCCAAAAAGGCTGGGACTTGAACCTCTCCCTTCAAAAAACTTCAAGGAACCCTAGGAAACTAGAGCACCACTTCCTAGATTGAAGAGTCCTACTAAAACAAGATTGTCCCCCTTTCTCCAGTTCTTCTTGATTTTGGGGTAAAACCCTAGACCAGCTACAAGGGATTGCAATTCCACCAAAAAAAAGAAATCCAGAAACCGAGCTTACCTGAAGTCTTTAATCAGCCCTTTGCCTTATCATGCAGTTGGCCGATCTAGGGCTGCATGATGGAGCAACTCAAGAAATCTTTAAACTTGCTCTGATACCAAGTTGAAAAGTTTGGACAACCTATTTTGATATAAAAACTGTAAAAGAAAGAAGAAAAGAAAAAGAAAAGGTTTCAGCTGAGAAGGAGAGAGAAGAGAGATAGAGGAGAATGGGCGAAGCTTAGAATTAGGTCTGGCCACCCCTTTCATTAGATTATGTACTCATAAATAAAAGAGAGTACAAAGACAAGTATGCCCTTAGTAAGTCGGCTACTTGTGAGAAGTTAAAAACGCTCTTAACTTAAAACATAAACTAATGGGCCTAAGGCCCAATAACTCGCTAACTATGCTATGTAAATAAAAAACATGTTATTATCAGCCCAAAATCAACAACTACATTGGAGCTCCAAATTTTCCCTTCAGTTATGAATCATGCAGTCCATTTTATTATCAAGTGATTCTTCTATTGAATAATATTCTTATGCATGTGTTGGTGGTTGCAGGGTGTGTCCACCAGTACAATTCATTGAACTCTCAACCTGATGTCTTGAAATCATTGTATTCTGCTCTTCAACCATCAAGTTCTTTGGAAGAGTTAAGGTAGTGGTATGTTTTAATTTTATTGCAAATTCATAAATATATATGATTTATCTACTTGATGATTATAATATCAGTATTTGTTAAACTGTAATAAGTCAATAGTGGCATTAATACCATTGATGCAAAAGTTGAACTCCACTTTCAAATAAGCTTTTGATAGTGAAAAATATTACATCAATTTCTGTCAAGTATTTGAACATTTTGGTTCATCAGGTATCATGATGGTGGTCGACTCTCTGATCAACAAATGGCTTTGTTGCAATATCAACGAGAAAATCTTCATTACTTGAGTGAAGAGGTATATATTGCTTTAGAAACAATAATTAATTTAGGTGAGGTGGTACATCACATCATAATTAGCAATTCCTTGTAATGCTGCTACCTTATACTTTTTGTTTTCATTTTTTGGTCCAAAGATCTGATGAATTGTAAGCTGCACCAATTTAATTGGTTAATTTATAGCATCTAATTTACAATACGTTCTATCCCTAAAGATGATCTGAATGTTTAGACTGGTAATGTATGATCTTGAACCATGTTTCTTCAGATTCTTCGCCTACAAGAATGCTTAAGCAAGTATGAACGCTCTAATGATGGAAGCACACCACAGGTAATCTTCAACTTGTAAAGTCTGTTGTTCAATTTTAGAAGTATGCATTATTCATTTGGTTCAGTTTGGAAGGTATTTTTTTTAAATGGTTTTGGGGGGTGGGAAGGAGGGATCATCTATGGCATCTTATAGGAGCTAGCACAGCAAAGGAACTTAAAGTAGGAAGACAATGAAAAAGTTCCATTAGGTTTCGATACATAACCCAACTTAAAGTGTAAGGGTATAGATTTATAAAAGACCATGAACCCGGTTCAACCTGCCTAAACAAATGGCTAACCCACTTTAGGTAATTCAAGATAAGAGACCAGTGGCAAACAGCTGACAAATAACTGGCCACTACTTGTTGACATGGCAAGAAGATTCTAGAAAAGGGCCTTTTAGGTTAAAGGAAAAAATATAAATGGGGGACCCATTTCTGATTGGGGCCCCAGATTTTGCTCTCACATCCAGACCCCAATCTCTCTCTCTTCACACCCACCTACCCATCCACCCACCCTATATATCATTGATTATATAGAGAAAAACAGGTTTACAATCCAGGGTTTAGTACCTGGAACACCCCCCTATGGTATTACACAGCCTAGAACAAATGGTCCCTAGATACCCCTTGCTTGGCAAAGAAATCTGCAAATCTGCCAAGCTATTTGCCAACCTTCTCACCCAAGAAAATGTTGCTTCAAACCCCCTGAATATGCTTTTAATCTCTCTTGGGCCTTGTCTATATGTCCATACTCATTGATTACCACCCTGCAATCAAGATATTACTAGCTTTGAGTCCCCTTCTACCTCCACTCTTCTGAGTGTATGGAGAATTCAAATATTCCTGTATTTGTCAAGTAATATATAATGGATCATAGAGTCCTTATCACATAAATTCTTGGCACAGTTTGATCTGATTATTCAAAAAGTTGGATTTAGGCCCTAATAATCATGCTCAGACTGGCAATTGTATAACCAAATAGCTGTGGATGCCCCTAGTCCACAGCCCAAGCCCATGCTTTGACTATGGTACTTCCGCATTTTGTTTATATCCTGCAGTAATCAAATTGTTTCTAAAGCTTGGTGCTGGTAAATATATAGTTAAAATTCTTAACTAAGTAATGCTACATGTTTCTAATATGTACATCTCTTCATTTTTCTGATATAATTTTAAATCCCTTTATTGTGGAACCATTTTGTCAACTATTTGATCCATGTTTAGAATGACCATTTGATGATATGGACCTTTTGTTCTGTACCCCCTTTATGTAGGTTGATCTTGCCCATCTATTAGCAGCTCGTGATCAGGAACTACGAGCACTATCTGCTGAGGTAATACATTAGCTATATGAATTGCATCCAATAACTCAATGCTCTTATGGTTTCCCTGTATAGTTACTGTTTATGTCCTTTCTTTGTGTCATTATCATTAGTATACCTTTTTTCCTTTTAGTTTACTGAGTTCCTATTCTCCTTTATTTAATCAAGTTTTTGTTTCTGGATGTTGATGCAGTCTTAGCCACATGTCTAAGATTATCCCTTGTAGGTGCGTTGTTTTTAAATTAAGGCATTAAACCTTGGATAACTAACATTATTCAGGAAAAGAAAATATCTTTGCAAATTACAAGGTGGAGTATAAGGTAACAAGAAAATAGGTATTATTGAAATCAGCACTGGCAACTATTTCTAAAACATCTCTAAGAAACTGATGGTTTTCTAGAGTCTAGACAATCCCACCTTGAAAGGTGTCAACACCTCTGAAGGGTCTGGCATTGACACCAAAGAAATAAGGCAAAAGCAGGACTTTATTCCAAATCCCATAATCCTCTTCTACAATGGTATTATGGACCTTATATTGCCTTAAAGACTCCCATAGCACAACTCATTATGTATGGATTGAATGATTTCGAAAGTGACTAAAGCTCCTGAGAAAACTTTTTGAGAATAGGATTTTTATCCATTACATGTTTATGAAATTTTCTAAAGACAAACCTTTATAACCAATAGGAAACAAAATAAATCCTTGAACTGAAATTCTAACTTGAGAGCCTAGATACGATGAAAAGAGGGTGGAAATGCTACTCATTATCGTCCATGAATTGACTATAACTTGCTCAATTTTGTTTGAATAGTGTGATCTTGGAGTTGTTGATAGGTAGTCAAACAACCTTCCTGGTGACACTAAAATCAATAACAAGCAAATTTTAAATCCCCCATCGTCAGATTTAGGTCCTAAGTAAAATTACAGATCAGGATGATTCTCTCTCCAATTTTGGATATCCCACATTAGGAAACATGTTCAGTATGATTATTAGAACTAATAAAATGCCTTATGAGTGAAAAGCACAATTATCTCTATATACAAGGGCATAGGCAATATGCAAAGTTGTAATAATTAGCTTCATTAAGCTTATGAGCCATACTATAATACTTCTTTTTAAAAGGTAATGTATTAAACAAGAAATAAAAAGAGTACACAAGAAGTATACTATAAATAAAAAAGAGTATACAAGAAGTATACTATAAGATGAAGCCAAGGCTGCTTCAAATTATAAAAATCTTTGCCAACAAAAAACCAGAAAAAAAAAAACACAACTTGGGCCAAGACCAAAGGAACCCCTGCGCCCCCAAATAGGGATTAGGCCTACAAAATAGCCAAAAGCGGGCCAATGCCCAAACAAACAAAGGAGCACACAACAAAACCTTACATACTAGCCAAGCAGAACCACAAAAACCAAGTGAAAACAATCACCCCAGAGAAGGCAAAAAAAGCCTGAACTACCTAACCCAGGAGTGCTAGCCTTCCTCTTCCTCTCCTGCCTCTACCTTGGATGCTTCTGCCTCTCCCTTTAGGAGTTGATCTTTTCTTTTTGTGCCTACATGAGCCTCTCTACAAAGGCTCCACAACTATAGCTCTGTAAAAATCGGATAGTTGTCTAGCCCTTCTACTACCGGGAAGATAATCTAACTGTCATGGAGCAATCCAAACAGAGGCTATCATGATCTGCCTTTGGAGTCTAAGATAGAACTAGCAGCACAAGACAGAACTTCGTTCTTTGGCAAAACATTCTCCTTGGTCCACAGCCACTCTTGTATTTGAGCCTCTTGATCAACATCAAAACTCACCCCAAGGAAACTACCAAAACTCAACATATGCTCCACTCGATCCTCAGAGGCAATGGAAGTCATGGGACCAGCCTCTTATGCTACTTCAAGTCTCCCTTGACATGAAGGTACAACATGGATTGCTGGATCTAAACTAAAAGGAGAAGTCTATGAGAGAAAAGGAACAATCTCAGAAGCAAGGAGAATGTCTGCAGCATCCTCCATAGCTGCATCCGTAAGCTCCTCGGGCTCATTGGTGTATCGCCAAGCTTGCTCAGAGATGGGAGTACTCTGAACACTATGAGGCCCCTTAATGGCCTTTAGCCTTTGCCAAATAGAAGCTAGAGGGACTAAACTAGGGTCTTGAGACAAGTTTGGCTTGGAAGTGAGAAGCGGGGTAGATGCAGCACCTGTACAGAAAACAAAGGAGATAGATGCGATCGGGTCGATTTTCAGCATTGGAGTCGGATCCAGGTGGCAACCTGATCCAAGAGTCAACAAAATTGCTTGCAAAACAGAAAAAGATGGTGCCTGATCAAAAAATGAATCACGCATCAGAAGATAGGATGAGATAGGACATGAAACTGAAACAATCTGAAGCTCAATCACCAAATGTTCAGGTGGAGTCAAATCGTCCATTGCCACAACAGTCACCTTGGTGCCACCACCACCAGTGAGAACAGAAGAGGGATGGTGTTTCCTCCTCCTAGGTTGATGTCTCTGGTAATTTCTGAAAACACTATTAATGTGATCCATCATAGGAGAATGCTTGCAAAAATTGTGATTAAAGGCCACCCTAGAGTGATCAATGTTGAAAAAAGTATTTTCTAAATGATCTAACTCCTTGCCTTAAAGTGGGGTAGGAAAGGATCCCATTGAACTACAACCCCTGCATGGGTGAGCATGGCTGGCCTCTGAGATCTGCACCTCAACACCTTCCACTACTAAACGAAGAAGATAGTGAACCCCCCCTCCTAACTACCAACTCAGTGACTTTAGGAATGTTGTGGACTGCTTTGCTCCAAATCAGCATGTGAGTGGACTCAACATTGTTCCAGGCAAAGCTCACTGGATCTGTAGAAATGAAACCCCCAACTGCATCACCAATCTCCTTGAAAATTGGACACCAGGCATCAAGAGGATTCTAGACCCTTGAATCCACTATCATTTGTAACCACAGAGAGAGGCACGCTGCCCATTAACAGAAGAAATGCCAGAGTGCAGAGCACCATGGGCTTCCACCTCAGAAGAGAAGCAGAGGAGCAATTTACATATAGTTTCCTAACAATTGTTTTCTATGAAGTACACCAAGTTAGGAGGCCCACCTCTCGACCTCCACCACATCTGGGTAGCAACCAGAAAACTGGATCACCAGGCAATAGCGGAGAAATTCTTCTCGCTCCCAAAGTCCAACTTCTGAAACAAAAACCTTGTTCATGGTCCCTTGCACATGAATGGCAGTGCAACCAATCTCCAAAACACCTAAGTCTGCCATGGTTCTAGGAAAGAAGACTGAGATGACTAAGAAATCAAACTACCATATTGAAAAACTATGATGGGAAAATCAATCATGGAAGTTACACTTTGCTTAGGAGATTTGAAAAGTTTAGGGAGCAGAGGAGAGATCTCCACTTGGTATTTATTGATTTAGAAAGAGCATATGATCAGGTCCCTAGAGAAGCCATTTAGTGGGTTTTGGGAAAGAAAAGGAGTTTCAAGTAGATATATTAATATCATCAGGGATATGTGTGTCTTTACCAAAAAAATCAGGGATATGTGTGGGCAATATACCCAGTGTGAGAACTCAAGAAGAGGAGATGATAGATTTTCTAATCACAATGGGTTTACACCAAGGATCTGCACTTAATTCATATCTTTTGGCATTAGTTATGGATAAATTGATGAGACATTTACAAGAGGAGGTCCCATGGTGTTTGTAGTTGCTAATAATATAGTATTGTTTGATAAGACCAAGGATGGGATGAATCAACTGGAATAAAATAAGGATGCTTTAGAATTAAATGATTTTAAATTGAGTGAAATTAAAGCAGAACAGGTTGCAACTTTAATAAAATGGAAAAACCAGGAACAGGACCAGTTCCAGCTCATTGCCTGGACTTGTTTTCAAAACATTGGTCTAAAGTAGGAGAAATCAGTCAAAATATCGATCATGTAGAGGACAACAGGGTTTAGTCCATCACCTCAGATGGTCTTTTCACTTGTGCTTCTTTTTTCAACTTCTTAGTTCAGCCTTCAACCTTGGGGGTAAATTTCCCGATGAAAGGAATTTGGAGTAAGCCAATCCCTCCTAAAATCCAGGAACTTTGTTGGGAAGTTTTCCTTGGAAAGATTAACACTTGTAATATGTTGCAGAAAAGAAGGCCAAATAAGTGCCTATCTCCTCACATGTGCTTTCTGTGCAAGAACAACGGTGAAACCATCTCCCATATCTTTTTATCCTGTCCTTCTGTACTTTGTATTTGGGAGCATCTTTATTCTCTCTTTGGGTGCAGGTGGACTCTTCCTCAGTATGTGGTGGATCTCTTTGACCCAAACTTCTTGAGAGAACCAAAGAAAAGGGGAAGAGTTACATGGAAAGCAGTGAGAGCTGCCATGTTATGGACTGTATAGGAAGAAAGGAATGGGAGGACTTTTAGTGAAAAGAGTAGAGCAGAAATGGAATTTTTGATTTGATGAAAATTAAAGTGGCACATTGGGTGAAGACCCTGGAGGATTTCCAAGGTTTATCAACAAATGACATTTTGAGAACTTGGAAGGAAGTGGCTTTATTGGCTCAAGCCAAGGAAAGAGTAAATATGGAATGGAGACCCCCATCAACCAACTTTGTTAAACTCAAATTTGATGGGAGTTATATTGGTAGTCAGGTTGTGACTGGGCTGGGAGGGGCGTTCAGAGACATAGAAGGAAAGGTTTTAGCACTGTATTCAGGGCCATTAACAGATGGTAATGCACGGAAGCAGAACTGTGGATTACTCCATGGGTTAAAATTTGCTAGGCAATTCGGTTTCCACAACTTGGAGGTGGAAGGGGACTCTTAGGTGGTCATTTCATGGACAAGATGTAGCCCCTAATTTCCATTGGTCTATAGACATACTTTTCAGCAAATAGAAAGCATATCAAGGGAGATGAATGTTGTTTTTAGAGAAGATCAGCAAATGGGATGGTGGATGTTTTGGCCAAACAAGGGACGGCAAGGCACCAAATGTTTTGGGCAAAATTATAAATGATAAGGTTTGTCTTTAAGGTAGAAAACTCCACCTATTTGTAATATTTGAACTCGATATTAATAAAATCATTTTTACTGATAAAAAAAATATATATTGATCATGTGGTTTCGTCCCCTCTTCTTTTCTGGCATGTTAATGATTGGGAGGATGATTCCTTGGTAATTCTTTTGTCTCACCCGAATAAGTTAACCATTCAACTTTGGAAGGATACAAGATTCCAGCAGCTGATCAGAATAGTGTATTTTCTATCAAGTCTTCCTATGATTCACTCATAGGCCCAATGGTGAAATTCTTCCCAAGTTCCCATGGAAGTTCATATGGGAGGTCTGTGTTCCGAGAGTGTCCTTATGGAGAACCCCTTGGATAAGATCTTGACAATCAAACATCTGGTTTCTAGGGGAAAAGTCTGGAGATCGAAAGCACCCTTTGTGACCAGGACCAGGGCTCAACTTTCCATCTATTCAACAACTCATAGAGAGCCGCCCTTATCTTTTCACAGCCATCAAGTGACTGGTAGCAGGGTTAAAATCCTATGGAATCTTCTCTGTTTCACCCTATATATGGGTGTATGGAACGAGAAACAGCAAGATCTTTGACTGGAAAAAGGTCTTCATCTGAAATTATAACTGGAACAACTGAAAGATCCTTGGTTAGGTGGGCTTCAGGCTTCAGCATTAAATGATTTTGAAGGTTTTTTATTCCAACATGTCAGGCAAAATTCAGAAATTTGATTTCTCTTTTGATGTATAGAATTGATTTGTGTTGCATGTGCATGTTGACCATGGTTTCATTCAAACTAACCTTGTATAACTTTTCGTATCTCTTAGGATTTTCCCCTTTTTGCTGTAGCATATCAGTATCAATCTTACTATATATTAAAAAAAGTCAATAGAGCTAAACTGATTGATGACTTTGTTTATTTTTGTGACACTGAGTTGTGTAAACATCAAGCTGTCTTGCATTGTGTGTATCTACATGCAAGTGTGTTGTGAAAACATTTGTTTCTCAAACATGTTCTGATGATACCAAATACGTTGGCAGATATTAAGATCCTTTTCTTGTTGCAGATGAATCAAGTGCAATCAGAGCTACTACTTGCTCGTAATCTGCTTGCTGAGAGGGATACTGAGATCCAACAAATTCGCACCACCAACAATCAGGTATTGTTCTAAATATCAGTGCTCAAGGGTACGCAGTATATCTGTTTTACTTATACCTCGGGGTTTTGGTCAAATACTATAACTTCTGCTCAGGTTTCTTGTTAATGTACTCATGTCATCCCTTGTTTGGTATTGAGTGACTTATCCCACCCACTCACTAACATGTCTGTTTTAGTCAAGGAAAATGCTCAGGTGACATTTAAAACTTTTCAAAAGTCTATTTACCTATTTTTGCTACCTTGTATATTATATGAACAATAGTACCCTCATTTGTATCTCTTGGAGGGACACGCTTTTTCCATCATAGTGTTAAGGTGTGAATTAAAAATTCAATACTGGTTTGAGAAAAAATCAAACAAAACAAATTTTGATATAGTAGAACAGTAATTAGTGCTTATTAATTTTATAATATATGTTAGAGGCAAAACTAGTATTTTTTATAATTAAGGGCAATTTGGTAAAATATGTATTTCCAGTCTTTTCTGTTAAGAAGCCTGTGGTCTGAGGGGGATACAAGTTGTTAAGTAAAGCTGAGAAGCAGTATAAGCATTTGACTGAAACTCGTCATATGAACACCTTTTTATTCAATTAGTTCACTTCCTAGATTTTTGTATCTTTTTCTTAGTATGGTCATTTGGTTTTCAAGATCTTTCTTTTTCTTTTGTTTTGGTTGAAAATGCTGTAACAGTATGTTGAGGAGAATGAAAGGCTTAGAGCTATTCTGGGTGAATGGAGTGCTCGAGCAGCAAAGGTACTAACTACTCGGTTATGAACTTATGATCGTTGTTCTTCAATTATTCTAAGAGGTTAATTACAAATTGAATCCTCAATTCATTATTGCATGCCCTTAAATATGGTTTCCTCAAGCCATTTGGAAATGGATGTCGGATGGTTCAGTTGTGTATTATTTAACAGTTGTTTTTTGCTATTTTATTATTAACAGCTTGAACGTGCATTAGAGGCAGAGCGAATGTCAAATTTGGATTTGCAAAAGAAGATATCAAATCTAAGAGACCAACCAACTGAATCAACAAAAAATAGAGGTTAAGCACTTCGGGTTGAAGTAAACGAATCTGTTGTGCCTTTGTTTGTACAGTTCTCTTCTTTCTTTTCTTTCCCTCATTTTTCAGTGTTTAAGGAAACAAGAAATTCACACTAGCGTTCTCATAAATGGTAGAGAAATAGATGTAAAAATCATGAAATTATTTTCTTATTTGCAGAACATCAAAATTTCCCTTTTTCCAACATAATTTGATACTTTATAAGTGGGTATATACGACCTTGTTCTGATCGATTCTCCATTTTAAGTCTTTCCTGGAGACAAATGGAGTAATGACTCTGATTTTCTAAATTGTAAAAGCTTGTGCATCTGGGATTCTGGCTAAAGAACAATATAAATGGTTAATAATGCAGATTATTATCAATTAGGATAATGTCAAATGTGTAATCTTAATGTCCAATTTCCAAAAAAAAAAAAAAGATTTGGAAAGAACAATAATTCCAATCTTTGTAGTAACTTGATTGCTAGTCAAACTATGAGTTCATAATTCATTCGATCCGTCAGTGAGGCCGATTATGTGTCATTGGCCTAACCAACTGAATTTATCATACAAATGTTTTTAAACAGCAGGCATGGTGTGTTGTTAGGTGTCGGCCATAAAGCACACTGAAAGCTGACGTGCTTGTCAGGTTTTGAGCTTACTCATTCCAAAGCAGGAAGCGCCCGATGTACTTATAGCAATTTGACTTGCAAGAGCTGTAACCCTAATTCCAGTACTTATAGCAATTTGACTTGCAAGAGCTGTAACCCTAATTCCAGTATAATGCCAACGCTAATTCCAGTATGTTTCATTTTTTTCTTTGTTTTGATCAATAACAGAAATTTTATTAAGATGAAGCTTTAGGTACAAAAAGGGGGAGATTAAGAGTCTTATCTCCCCATCAGAAAATTGCAATGAAAGAAGATTAAAAAATTAGCCCAAAAAATAGCCTCCTTATTCACCCCTTGGCCAATTTGGCGAACTTGGCCAAACCTATCTGCAAAAGAATTAGCAGTCTTTTTCACCCAGCTCAGTTGTATCTCAATGCCTTTACATAGTAATAAGAATTTTTTCTTTTTATTGTTGCAACTCCACAAGCCACTGTTCTCTTTCTTCAACCAGTTAATCACCACCTTTGAATCACCTTCCAAAATCAGTTGACTGATATTTAGTTCCCTTTCTCTTTGAACCCTTTTCAAAACTGCAAGGATCTCAGCCTTAATAGAGTCTCCTTCTCCAATAGAGCCTGAGAACGGAACAATAACAATCCCTTCCTCATTCCTGAAAACTTCCCCAATCCCAAAGGGCCTTGGATTCCAGTATGTTTTATGATCATGTTCGTGGGGTTGGTTTGAAGCAAAAAGTTTTCCTTCTGCATGAGCTCACCATCTAAGCCTCTTATCCTGCCTTGTCCGATACTGTCTTTGGTGTCATTTTAATCAATAAATTAATCGGTATCATCACCAGACTAAAGTGATGTTTAGAGAAAAGATTTCTTACATTAACAACTTGTGCATTCAAATGGTAGCTGAATCAGCGCTTATTTTTTTGGGGGGCCAAAACGAACTAGCTGAGCCAGTTGGCACCTTCACAGAGCTGCATTTCAATAAGCATTATTTGTGGACTATTTTTAAACACGAGACAGCAACAGAAATTCTATTGAGAATTGTAGAGCTGGAAATGGAGCCTGTATACAAAAGCCTCGGGATCTTTTCATCTTGGTTTAGGGGGAGGGCAGTCGAGGCTTCCGAATACCAAATTCCAATCCCGCGGTTTAAGCTCTAAGAGGACGGATCCGTTGGGTCAAACAAAGGTTGTGTTGCTAAATGCTAATTAATAATTTGTTGGCAGGTAATAGCATTCAAACCTCCAGAAAACAAAAACCCATTGCCCAATGCTGAATTGCTGACGGCGATTCCTTCGATCATTTCACTGTGCCATAGCTTGTGTAGGTCAGTTGGAAGCATGGTTTTAGCTTTTCAAACTTTAAGCCTTAGTTTTATGTTTTAACTCAATGGCAGTCTCATTAATGGCTTCCACAAGGGGGAGAGATGATGGACTTGGTTTTGTTGGAGCATGAAGTAAACAAAATTCTCCATCATTTTAGTACATGAACCTCAAATCTCAATGGATCGATCCTCTCGTTGTCAAATCACCTAATGGCTAATTTTTGAGCCAGTATGACAAACAGAGGCCTAAACGGGTTATCATGTTGCTAGATATCTCGTCTCCGATAAAAAGCTGGCAATCACTCCATGAGACTTCATCTATATTTATTTACGTGGATGAATTCAAGGCCCGACACGATCGATCCACATGAAACTCAATTTTTAGTTCAACAGATCCTGCCTCAAAAAAAATTGGGCGATTGGCGGTATAAATTATTCGGTAGGGTTAGAAACGGTGTGACATTACGTGAATCAACTAAACCCTACCTTGATGAATCCAGTTAGTCATTGCTTGATCCTCAGGGCAGTAAAGAACCACAATGCTGTTCTGTACAAAAATATTCCATTTATATTTACAAGGAAACAATTGTGGGAGCTTATATATCATAAAATATAAATAGGTAGGTGTATTAGGGTCAAATCCACCACCAAGCCCTACCGAAAAGCCCCTCTGCTTGACATGGTTGAGCCACGGTCATACATTCGTTGGATCTCTTCCCTGTACTCAGTCAAGTATTTATCTGGTATGGCTGGGGTCAGCTCCACTACATCCCCCATCTTCAGCTTGCGAGTTGCGTCATTCACAGGTTCATTGTTCAATCTAGGTCTCAGCTCTTCCTTAACGGAGAACCCATACGGGTTCCATTGCGAGCTTGCACGCCCGCCTCTCTCCAGCAGATCCATCACTGTTGAGTTTGCTAGAAACTCCTGCACAGACATCTGAAACACCCAAGGGTTTCCATTCTTAGACCGAGCCTTCTGTAAAAGATTTTGAGAAAAAAAAATACAATACCAGAAGCAGAATGAACCCGATTGGTAGAAAATTGATAGATAATTTTCCGAACTGTTCAATAAGTATGAATGTATGATAGTGGGCAATGTACCACCACCACCTCTAATGCACGGTCCTTGCTAAACCATATAGATGCAAGGAGCGGTAAGTTGAAAGCCTATCTCATCCTCCGCATTAAATGATGTGCAAAGAAGTCCCAAACCAAAATTTTCGCAAACCCAATAAGAAGATCAAATTGAAAAAAAGCCACCACCCACCTTCTCGTTCTCCATCATGATGACAAAAATTGGGCCATCTTCTCCACAGTGAGGTGTATAGGAATATGGGCAATCGTTGGAATGACAAGGATAGGGACAAGGGGGCCTGATGGAAGTGGCATTCCCAATGGATGATGTCTGATCCTTCCCCAAAGTCTCGCATTGCCATGTTATTACCCACCGGGCCCACTCCACCATCTGAAGTACAAAGGCGGAGTGCTTACAGTCCCCTTCCTTGTACCGCCAATGAGCAGCAAATCCAAATTCTGCCTGCAAATGCATCTCCTTAGTTCGGATCTGGACTTCCAATGGAACCATATCTTCACCCATCACCACCGTGTGAAGAGATTGGTACCTGCAGAACAGAAGGGGAATTAACATATTGACAAAGGTTTAGCTGGCACAATGCTGCACTTTCCATGATTATCCCTAACATACATACCCATTGAATTTGGGATTGGCTATGTAGTCCTTGAGTTTTCCAGGTACTTGAGGCCATAAATCATGTACAATTCTTAATGCCGTGTAACAGTCTTCCTCATTCTCGACGATCAAACGCAGCCCATGAATGTCATGGATTTCATCCATTGTTAGCTTCTTTCTGCAATGTATCTCAACCATCAACTTCCCAATTATACATCAAGTCATAGCATGTATAATGTTAAAAGCATGTAACAATTGGAGAGAGAGAGAGAGAGTACTTTAGCATCTTGCAGTAAATGCTGTACAAGCTCTTGTGTCTCCCAGACAGAACGTGATAAGGAACTGCTCCATCCTTCAGAGCTTGCTCCAATTTCTCTCTAGCTGAAGTGATCATTGCATCATCTAGGGACTTCACAAGTTTTGACGAGAGTTCTTTATGCTGATCTGGGTTGAGGTGCTTAAAACACAAGTTCTCCAGCTGCTCTTTCCAACTTGAGATCCCAAGACGGTTGGCCAAAGGAGCAAATATCTCCAGTGTTTCCTTTGCAAACCTTTGTTGCTTGGAGAAAGGAAGTGCTCCCAAGGTAATCATGTTATGCAGCCGGTCAGCCAATTTTATGAGAACAGCTCTAGCATCTGCCATTGCAAGAAACATGGTATGCAAACGATCTGCCTCAACAGTCTTACTTGCAGTATTGTTTTCACGTGCAAGCTTGCTCAACTGGCTTAGCTTTGATACCTACATAAATTAATCCAAGCATAAATACTTCAGATCTATTTAAAGGGGGAAGGATGAGCCAATAAAAAAAACAATACAGTTGACTTGTTTGGGAAAAAAAAACTTACTGTTTGCATTATCTTTTTTTTTTTTTTACTTCCGTGTGAATAAGTAGCAAGCAAATCTGAATTCAACCCATCGGTTACATTTTTCAACTTTCAAGCCATACACCATGAACAAATCAGCTCTGACTCATCTTATCGAATGCTCAATAGAACTTCCCTGACCCATAACCATGGAAACAAGGTTTGACGAAGTTTGGGTCCATACAGGCCCAAAACCAAAATAGAAAAAGCCCCTAGATTTTTTTTTTATTTGGGGATTGATAAACAAGCATATTGACTCATAGATCTGATCTAGTTGCGAAAACGCATTTCATGAACATTTTCAGAATATGCTCATTTTCTGCAAAGCGAAAGCAAAATACATGGTGGTCGTGGTATAGACAGTCCTAAAAGAAAGAAAGAAAAGATCGGTGCAATTCACTCACTAGTCCTGCCATGGGCAGTGTGGACAATAATGAAACAATGGAAGCACTTCCCTGGTAATGGTAAATCACCCAGCCAAATCAAGTCCCAAGCAAAAGACAAACCTCTCCCCTTCGCGTTACCTATACATACCATACCTTGTACTGGAGATTTACCCTACCGGTACAAACTAACAAACTTATACGCTGTGATCGTAAGAATATAGAAGCTTATTAAGCATATATAATATAATTTGTAATATTTTAAATTGTAAAATGACTCCACGTCAGTGCCGTGCACTACATATAGAAGTTTTCTTCTTCCAAATTCTTACCACCATCTTGGAGCAAGAACTTAAAGTATTCGCGATTCCCAAGAGCATATGCTCGATCTGATAGCATTTCATTACGTGTTGGATAAAATACTGGAAGTAGAAGGGAGGGAGATAAACAAATGAAAGAAGGAAAAAATAGAACCACTGCTTCAGTTATAGCACTCATTGTTTGAAATCATTAACACTCAAATTACCAAGTAAACAACAGTTAAAACTAAGATTGGTTTCCACAGACAATCAACAAACTTATCCAGTTGAATTTAAAATCATGAAATAATCGCTCGATTACAGACTATGGTGAGAGAAAAAGAAGCCTGCATACCCCTTCAACCAAATCAGCAACTCCAACGCCGAATGTCCGTAGAATATAATCGTAACTCATAAAAGAATCGTCAAGCGTGTCGTGCAGAAGGCCTGCTGCTACGACTGTGGAATTAGCACCAATTGTTGCAAGCAGAACTGCGGTTTCAACGCAATGCTGCAAATATGGATCCCCACTGGCCCGCATCTAGAAGAAAAACCCAAAGCTTCTCAACCCAGTGGACAAGAATTCATACTAAAAATTTGGAAACGAAATTCATAGTCTAGTTACCTGCCCCCTGTGAGCTTTCTCCGCTTCATAAAATGCCTTAACAACAAGGTCATCGTAGAATATCTTATGCCTCAATTGCGCACCCAAAAGCAACTCTTTGGCATATGGTTCGCAACTCACCTCCGTGAAATTATCTTCCATGTTGAAGGTAAATTCGTCTACAACTGTCACAGAAGAATCTTCGTCAAGGCCACCGGGCATGGGAAAGCTAGGAGAGTCATAGTCGAGGCAAGAACCCAAGGCGTTCCGGACGAAGCCATTGAAGAGGCCATCCCTTCCGGCTCGATGCAAATCCAGGCTCCGGTCACGGGCAATCCTCATAGGTGGGCTTCTAGAAGAACCGACACCACCACTGCTACAGGAAACCGGGCCTTGAAATACGGATACAGGGCTCTGATCTCTACATTTGAGCGAAGAGCTGAGAGAAGAGTAAGGCGAGTAACAGAAAGAACTACTCAATTCCTCCCCTCTGTCGTGCCATAGAGCTCCCCCAAGATCATCTCCACCACCAGAGAAGCTTGACGATGAGGCATGCCGCACGGACGGTGAAGAAAATAGGCAGGAAAGCCCACCAACAATTGGCTTCTGCGCCGAAGAGGTCGACGAAGACGTTGAAGACGGAGGCCGAGGGTTCAATTCATAATCAGAAGAACCGTAGGAATTGATCGAACAAGGATGCGGGGTCGAGCAGACGCTACTCGGCGGGCTCGCATAGAGCGCGATCGTGGGTACCGCCATGATCGACAACACAAAAAATAAAGTTCCCCTTTGCCCCCGCCTTTCCCGTTTATCAAAGGTCAAATTTCAGATCAGAATGTTAAAAGGTTTCCAGAATTCATATAAATCAGCCGGAACCCTAATTTAATTTCCGAGGATCCAAGCAAAGAACAGATCAAAAGGATAGAAAATGAAAATGAAAAACAAAAAACGAAATAAGAAACGGCGTAGAGAAAATTACAGAGATGTTTGAGGAGAAGAAATCGAGTAACAGTATGTACAGATTTATAGAGAATCGAAATGGAACTCTTTAACTAGTTAGACCTAGATAACAACGGTCCAATGAGAAAAATAGGAAACCCTAAAAGCCTCGAAAGCGAAATGTGCTGAAGAAAGGATCGAAACCCAAACCCTAATTTTCAGAGAAAGATAGTCAAAGACGCTTAGAAGACAAAGAGTGAGGGTTTCGTTGCTTCTTTCTTCTTCTTCTATTGTTTCTTCTCTGATGATTGGAACGCTTGCTTCTTCTATATCCCTCTCTCCGCCCTTTTCTCGTCTCTTCTTGGCTCCCTCATTGCTTACCGGCCTGGCAAAGCAACAGTACAATTACAGAAATGTCCCCGACCGTCAACCGAAATAACGGGCAATACACCTGGATGCTTCCCAACATGGAACCGATTATTGTCCTTCATGATTACCCTTTCTTTTTTCGGTTTTAT
Organism: Nelumbo lutea; assembly: GCF_056320005.1. Classification (NCBI taxonomy): domain Eukaryota; kingdom Viridiplantae; phylum Streptophyta; class Magnoliopsida; order Proteales; family Nelumbonaceae; genus Nelumbo; species Nelumbo lutea. Next base: position 2,321,085 of record NC_142691.1, on the reverse strand, counting down.
TTGTTAAAAAATCTTCTTTCAAGTCATTTAGATATTAACTAAACTAGGAAAAATAAAAAATCATGCTTTATTTATTTGGAATTTTAGATAAGATCCAGTATTCCGTGTTTCTTCACGTAGGATATAACCCTATGTTAAAATGAGTCTTATGAAAACGGTTAATCGGGATGAGTTGATTCCGTTTCGTTTGAGCTGTGAGCAGATTCGTTGTAGCAAAAGCCAATTAGCCAAGGAGGCGAGGGTACATGGAACCGGACAATCGGTGCGGCGTAAAATGTTGAAGCAGTCAAATCCTGTCAAGAAGGGATGAACCGCTGGAGCCTAGAGGTGTCAAGTGGCCTTTGCTGGATTCGATTCGAAATGGATTTGCTTCAAGGAGGTGGAATGGAACGGAATCTGCCTAAATGACAAACGAAGGGACCCACGTGCCACGTACGATGATATGAAGTGGCAAGTGGGCGCGTTACTTTATTCGGATTGGAATCTATTTAAGTCCCATATCCTTGGCATGGATACCAATCGAATGGTTAAGATAATCCCTTGTAAGTAAGTTGCAATATAATCCATCGTTTTTCTGGTAGGAAACGGCAATCAACAGAGGAGGGGCATTGTCGAAATATTTTCGAAATCATGTGGTCGTTGAGGAATTAGACGGGGGAAGGGGAATGAATATCTCTCAATGACATGACGGAGACAACCTACACTTCTCGAAACTCGAGTAATTTCCGGGGCACGTGGCTTGATGAAAGCAGCAACTGAAACACGTGTCGAAGAACCGACACGGCACGTGTACTGCAAACGGCGAGCTTAACAGCGTCGGTTGTTTGGTTCAGGACAGTCCGAGTCGGAGCCGTCTTGGCACGTGTTTTTTGAGTGCCGCTATGTCTTTGGGGACACCATCTATCGTTAGGTGGTGGTTCACTGACCTGAACATCCGCGAGTCAAGGCGCTTCGATGATGGGAAATCAGAATAATTTTCGGATTTATAGAACATTATTAGTGTCTATATAAGTAAGTAAAAGCTGCAGGCGGCCACGGTAGACTTTTTTAGGTGGATCCTTCATTGTTGGCTAGAGAGAGAGAGAGAGAGATTCCTCTCCTCTTCACTAGAAGGCCAAAGGGGTATCTCTCAAGTCTCAAGTCACAACTCTCAATTCTACAGGTGAAAAAAACATGTAGAGATTACTGGGTCAAAGTTCAACTTGATTCAATTGACTGTAACTTATGAACAACGAGGGAGTTCCTTCCGTCTTGGGAGTGATATGGGCCCCCATATTTTTTTTCTTCTTCAAATTAGGCTAAAATGTGGAGCTTAAACTTTCTCGTTACCTGGGATCTGACCCCGGCAGGATGAAGCAGTTCTTGAACCAAAATGAGGACAACTTTTCTGTAGTGTTTTCGAACCCTCGTTGATTTAGATGCTCGAACCATTCGGCGTGGAAATCATTCACACAACGAATCCGTTTTTTTTTTTTTTTAAATTGTTGACTTGATCAGTGATTCGTTGATTTAAATATTTAAATCATTGATGTGGACAACAGTTTTTAATTGTTTTCGTTTTAATTATTTATTTTTTTAATTTGAAACAGGCAGTCCATTTAAATCAAACAATCGAATCACTAACCTAAAACCGGTAAAAAATGGTTTTGATTCCGAGTCGAATTTTAAAACTTTATTTTTTACATATACAATATACAATAGATACAAGATATATTTGAAAGAAAGTGCTTATAATTTAGGAGGGTATTTTTTTCTTTTTTTTCTTTTACGTTGAAATGCTTTAAATTGCTACTAACAAAGTTTTGTGTAGAAATAATAAGAAATTATCTATTTAATTGAAATAAAATTCATGCGACTGATTGACAAGGCTTAGATGATGATATTCCGGTATTTGGGCGGCGGCCATTTAACGAGTGGCTCAGCTCGTTCCATTGCTCTCCTCCTCTTACATCCTTGGAGGCATGGTTTGTCTTCTCACTTTTGTGGCCATAGGTCTAAGCTGTATTTGTCTTTATGTTGTTTTTCGATTCTTTAAATTTACTTTTTCAACTATTTAAATTTATTTCTCAATTAAGGCATCAAAAAAAATGTGATTCATTTTCTCATGAAATATCATTTTAATCGTCCCACAACTATAGGCCACCTAAACACGGTCAGTGGCCTTTGTGGTAACAAAAAAGATTGACTTTCAGTATCCATAACATCTTTGTGTCATTTAATGGGAGTGTTTATAATGAAAAATTGGTATGTGTGTGGACTAATTCATAGACTGGATCAGAAAAATCAAGAACAGTTATCTTACTGGTTTCGTTTTACCCTAAATTTGTTTTTTTGACTAAAAACTATTGATTTGTTTAACGAATCATTGACCTTAACAATAGTTTTTGATCATTTTTTGTTTTTTAAGTTTTTTTATTTTTCTTTAGAATGGCCCATCTCTTCAAACCAAACAATCAGATTATTCAACCCATGGTTTTTAAAATCGACCCAGTGGTCGAACCGGTCAGGGGTCCGGTTACCGAGTCAAATGGTTCGATCGTTCGAACTAAATACTTGGCATGTTCTAACAAAAAAATAAAAAACGATCAAAACTATTTGAACGATTAACTGATTAATTCAGTGAAAAACGGGTATAGCAATGACCAATTTGAAAACTGGTCCTTGGGGGAAAATCTGATTCTTGAGAAAAACAAAATTAATCAGGTGACCAATTTTCAGTTTTTTTGATCTGACCCAATTTTAAAAAGCAGGGTTCAACCTGGGAACCAGACCCAAAACGGTTCTCTATCGGATCTGATTTTAGAAACCTTGATCACACGGGTGTAGCAAGGACCAATTTACACCGTATAGCGATAATTGCGATTCTTCTGAATTGTTAATAAATTATGTAGATTGAAACTGTTTTTCAGATGTAGTGTGGAAATGCGTGATATCGGCATTGGTGCAGGAATGTACAAGTCACTATGTGGCCTCATGTCATCATCATGGTCATCGCACAACCATAGGTAAAATGAATCCCTTTATCATGTGTAAGCCTGTAAGGGCTGAACATGAGAAAGGTGCACATGAGGCCTGCTTGCTATCCCATAACGAGCCTGCGGTTCCATGGATTGATTTGATCCTACGTATATATATGAAGAGGTGCCATGTGGTCCATCTTTTGATCATGGGTCATCGGAAGAGTAGAGATGCTATTTTAACATATATATATATATATATATATAAAAAAGAAAAATATTTAAGAGATATTTTGGGGTTAAATATGAGATATGAGATATTTTTAATTTAAATTATTTTGAAACTTTTTATATGAAGACCAATCTAAGGCATGAGGGAATAGCCTTTTTAGACCATTAGCAAAGTGCTTGAGTTTACCACTTTGGTTCCACCTCTCCTCAAAGCATATTCCTCAACTCAAATCCTTTTAAAAACATGATTTGGATGTAGAAGCATCATATGTGAGGATTGGGAACTCACAACTTGTGATTGTGAGTAGAATGCACATTTAGTAGTAAAAAGTAAAAGGGAAAATTCTCGATCAGTACGACTTAAGTGACAATTTGGTACCTGAACTTTAAAATACGATAATTTAATATCTGAAGAGATTAGAATTGGGTAATGTTCAATTTTTTGCCAACATTTGGATAGTTGATAAAGAGAATTTAGATGGCAATCGAATGATAATTTTGACTTTTCAAATGACACTTAACGGCAGATTAACAGACCGGTTAATGGTAGATACTGGATTGACACATTTTGAAAGTTCAAGCACTGGATTGTTGCATTTTAAAGTTTGGAGACCAAATTGTCACTCAAGCCAAAGTACAGGGTATTGGTCGTTGATTAGTGATCGAGAATTTTCCCAAAGTAAAAAGTACGTATTTTTCAACTTATATAGATGTTTTATACCAACCGATGGTGGCTCAATTTATAGGTTTTCTAACTCGTTGAGTAGAGACCTGGGATCCCCTAGGTTGTGTAGCTCATGAAACAAAATAGTAACTTGCTTGATAATTTATAGATGGGAAATTACTTTTTTTTTTTTTTACTTCTTTGTTGACCAATTTATTTATTTATTTTTTGTTTTTGATAGAAAAATAAAAGAAAAACATTAAAAATGGAGCTTTTTAAAATCACCCACAACTAAATTCAGTTTCCTTTTAAATGGGGTTATTTAAAATCACCCCCAACTATTGCTATTGGTACAAAAAAATGAGAAAACACTAAAAAGGAGATTTTCTAAGATTATATTTTTTTTCCCATTTTCATGGTGTGGTCTGAGAACCTTTTTCGCAAAAATGCCAAATCAAACATGCACCGTTTTCTCCAGCACCAGATCTCCTATGTGGCACCAATCTGATGGTGTTTTTTGGGAAAACAGAATCAGTTCCAAACATGTTACTTATTTGTAGCAAACCAAATAATGCTCATTTAATTGAGTTCTATGACAGTTAAAGGTTATATTTGGTTACATGAGTGTTTATTGAAAAAGCTCTGCCACATAGGCGTTGGCATTTATTGGGGAAATATTAAATTCTCGTTTACCCCAACACTTGGGTATTTCTTGAAATGAAATGATGATGTAGCACACTTTAAGGTGAAGTAGAAAATAACTTTACGTGGTGTTACTTCAAACTCCAATAAAAATCTCAACTAAATAGAAAAAAAGCAAACAACATTTAAAGAAGCATTTATCTGATAATCACTCCCTCGATAAAAGCCCACTAAGCCAGAGACATACTAAATTGTGTTTGAATAGTTATGGTGTCAGAAATTATATGCAGACTTTGCTAGTTCGAGCTGTGATTAAAGTGGGTCCATATTGTGCCAAAACTGAGTACAACCATGGAAGTGGGTTGCTAGGTGTAGATGATGCTAAGTCATTGTAGGGTAGTTATTTTAGTTAGTTGAATCAATTTAGCATATGTCCATGTTTTTATCCGAGGGGCTGCAACCATGGTTGCAGAAGTTGCAGAAGAGAAATTATAAAGCATGCCCAATGAAACAAATCAACAGGCCAATAATTTTTAACATGAAAATCCCTCAGTGTAAAGGTTAAAATTATGGGACTGAAGTTAAAAATCTTCCACTAATAATAAAATAATGTGATTACAACCACTCTTAGATACACAAAATAATTATCAATGTAATATATTTCAATCAACAAATAAGAAAGAGTTCATCAAACAAGCCTATAAAATCTCCTTCAAATTAGCCAATGAAGAGCCAGAAAACCCACCATACATTTGATGGAATAAGCCCGAAGATGCAACCAAACCGATAATCGATAGATGCCCTTTTTCTATTTTCAAGAAAGAGATAAAACCTTCTTCTTTTGTAAAGAGGAATAGCTTCTTGCTTTCTTTCTTCCTTTCTCTTGCCTTTATTTTTTTAAAGACCAAACATATGGAATGCCAAAAGTCTATCACATCTCCAAGTTGTAAGAGGCTTGTAGAGAAAGACAATAGAGAGTAAAGTATAGGTTTCACCATCTACTAACATAGAACCAAAACAAAAATTATACATTTTCTTTGGTTTCCCAAAACACTTCATGGCCCAAAAAGGAAATATAAGCCAAGGTTTTTAAAACTAAACTGGACAATGAATCGGTTAGGAGTCCGATTCCTGGGTTGAACAGTCTAACCGTTTGAATCAAATGAGCGGTTCGTTCTGACAAAAAAAATAAAATAATAAAAATGGTCAAACCGTTAGATGGTTCAAACAATTTGACCGCCCAAATCAATATTTTACTGACCAAATCAATATTTTTTGACAAAATAACAATTCTAAGGTAAAACAGCCTAACTGATTTCCAGTTTTCTAATTCGATCGGGTTTTGAAAACCATGATGCATGCCCTACACTTGAGGAGGAACCACCTCTAACTAAAACAAAATAAGGCACATTAATTCAAATGGTGATCAGCCTCTTAGTGCGTTTTTGACCTAAAAGGTTCAAAAAGAATAAATTCGATCAAAGAATCAGCACAAATGCACCATTATCCAGAATGCCATTCTTTGCTTGTGTTTCCTCACAAAAGTCTTTTTGCCTTGTGTGACGTGTATTGAGTTTGGACCTCCAGCCATGGAAATAGGACATGCCAATTTTTGGGTTATACATTTAGGCAGTGAAGAGAGAAAATAAGGCATTGATGCCTTTTGGGTTATATACATCAGTGTAAAAAATACACTGTGACGTTTTACACTGAATCAGAAAGTGACCGTTGTTTTTTTGAAAATAGTAATGAATAGAAGAGTGTAAAGTTTACATTGATAAAGCCTCTGTAATTTTTACATCGATTATCAATATAAAACTTTAAAGGTGATGAAGTTTTACATAAAATTACATTTCATTCAAATGCATGCAAAACTGAATTGGAGTATAGTTTCACATCGATAAGAATTACACTCTCTTTCCAAATGCCTACAAAACCGAACCAATATAAAATTTACACCGGTTCTTGATTTACATCGCATCCAAATGCAGCCTTAGTGACTAATATCTCCTTACAAAACTCTCTCCTTAGGCAATGATAAAAGTAAGAGATTGAGTAAAGTTACCATGTTCTCCTGTGGTAACGAGCAAAGACGGAAGACGGGATTGGCATTAGTTTCTTTTTGAAAAAAGAAAGTACAAAAAAGTAATTTCATGGGCTGGGCCAAGTTTTACACATGTAATAAGGGCTATAGCTTGGATCCGGGTTCAATCTGGCCTAGGCTATGGATATAATATGGTGTTTTATTTATTATGTGATGTAATATGCATATAAAATTTATTTTATAGTGTATATTGGGTAAATTTTTTAAACTACCTTGTGGTTTAGTTAATTAACTAAATGTACCCGATGGAGGTAGATTTGGCCCGACCCCTTAGTTGTGCGACACGTGGAAGAAACCAGGTGTGACCTAGCAGGAACGCCAGCTCGACACAGTGACATAGCAACAACCATATTCCAAGAATAGGCCCGAGCTTCCCAAAAGAAACCCACACTTCCCGAGAGGTGAAACCCGAGCTCTCCCTAAGAATCCCCAGGCTAACAAGGAAACCCGTAAGGGGCAAAGCCTGGACTAGCCCACCTCGGGTCATTCCGGGCCACACTCCAGCACCTCGGGACAGTGGGACATATTCTCATCCGAACTCAAGACTTCACCTCACGCACCACTCTGGCACCTTGGCTCTAGCTCGCGCGACTCTAAAATCGTACTGACAGAGGTACGTACTCTGAGGCAGCGCGCCTGACTGGTCAGGATTTGACAGATGATAATCACACTGTAACGTCCACCTGCTACTGCCACAGAGGTGGTTATGTCTGCCCCCCCACAGAGGCGGTTACACCTGAACTGGCAGAAGTTTGGGAGTGAATGCACCAGGTGGTTATAAAAGACCTTCTTCCCCCAAGAAAAGAGGTATGCGATATTTGTGATTTCTGGTCTTAAAATCCCTTATTTTCCTTGCCTTCTCAAGAGTATTAACTTGAGCTTGGAGTATTCCCACCGGGTTCCTCCCCGGAAATCTCTTATTTTTTCCTTGTTTCAAGCATCTTCTGCTCCGTCAGAGGCAAAGTTACCGGCAGCTAAGACTGACGAGATCGTGCATCACCAATTGGCGTCGTCTGTGGGAACGCTTCAAAAAGCCTCCCCCAACCTTTAACTCTCTTCCAAAGAACTTAGCATTCATGGCTTCCTCTGACAGTGACAAACGTAATGCCAACCTGAATGTTGTAGGGGAACACCCTCAGCCCACCACTGTATGCATCGGACAATTCACCGTCCCCCTATCGGCGGACGGAATCCCTGGCCTGAATGAGCCATGAACAGTGACGCCTGTGAATGTTCCCCTTCCCTCCTCTATTAAGACAACATTTTCCGAACCGACCGTTGTCCCTCTGGTGACCAGCCAGAACCAGCTTGATGACTTGATGCAATGCATGCGGGCGCCTTCACCAAGGGGAAGCTTCCCAGGCTCAGAACCCCTCCAGAAGCCAAGCCGCATCCCCTGGTAGGAGGGAAAGACTAACTACCCCCGCTTCGCAACTCGTTGGTGGATCGGGAACCTCCTAGCCAATCAAGTCAGCACCACCTCAACACTCTAAGTTCGGGCTCCCGCTCGCGGAGAACCAGTTCGGCACCCTAGCCGCAGACAATCACCAACAGTCCGGGCCCATTGAGCTCAGCAACACCGAAGCAAGTAGCACCAATACCGGACCTTCCAAGCAGCAGCAGAGGCGTCGATGAAGTTGCCGAACTACCACCCACGTCCTGCCCGAGGTCCGAGGTAAAGAAGAAGCAAGCTCGGACGAGGTAAAGGTTGCTCCTATTCTTTCAGTCCCTTCCTCCTATCATCAGAACTTCTCGTTGTTCCCATGCCCAAAGATTTCAAACTCCCCTCGCTAGACAAATATGATGGGCCCTTCGACCCCAGCGATCATGTTGATGCTTTCCAGTCCCAGATGCACCTGGCGAGGGCCAACGAGTCCTACATGTTTGTGGCCTTCACTACCACCTTCAGGGGAGTGGCCCGCACCTAATATAGGAACCTGGCCCTCGGGTTGATAAGGAGCTAGACCCAGTTTATGCAATTCTTCACCGCGCACTTTGTCACCAGCAAGCGTTGCCCTCGAACCAAGGAGAGCCTCCTCGGGATAGTCTAGAAGGAAGGAGAGTCCATCTGGGGGTATATCAAGCGGTTCAACGACGCGTGCTTACAGATACCGTGCCTAAACCCCATAGTACAGCTCGAGGCGACCAAGAGGGGTGTGACGCACAAGGAATTGAAATGGCACATGGTGGTCAGCCAGCCCGCGGCCATAGCTGAATTCCTCAAACTCGCGGACAAATTCATAAGAACGAAGGGGGAGATCAACCAAAGAACTGAGGGCGGGTTTGAAAAAAGGAAGAGGGAAGGCAAACCTCCCAACCAAGATGACAGGAGGAAGAAAGACTCAGCTCGGGGAGTGAAGCCGAGCCAGCCGTTCCGAGCTCCCATGGCAGATCGGGCAGACTATACGGTCTTAAGCGCGAAGTGGGCTGAGATCCTGATGATGATCAAGGACGCCCCGTACGTGAAGTGGCCACCTCGTCTGAAAGGGAAGCCGGATGAGAGGAATAAAAATTTGTACTATAGCTTTCATAGAGACCACGGTCATAGCACTGAACACTGTAAGAATCTTCGCAACGAGATAGAGGAACTTATCCATCACGGGTAATAATAATAATAATAATAATAATAATAATAATAATAATAATAATAATAATAATAATAATAATATTAATAAGGCAGGTCAGCAGGGGAGTGCAGCAGAGATGCCCCCGAATCTAGTAACCAGCCTGTAGAATAGTCACAGAAGCAGCCCCCAGAGGAAAGGCCAATTTGGGGAACGATCCATTTGATCATTGGATGATCGATTGTAGCAGGATGCATCTCGGCAGTAGCTCGACATCAACCCGTGAGGCTGCCAGAGAAGAACAAAATCCCCCAAAGCGACCGAGGATGAAAGACCCCATATTCTTCGCCGATGCGTACTCATCGACTCCGGCAGTTCGACAGACATCCTTTTCAAAGCGGCATTCGACAAACTCTTGTTTCAAGAGAGTGACTTAAAGCCCGTTAACACCCCGCGGGTCGGCTTCAACGGAGAGGAGGTCAGACCCCTGGGAAAGGTCACAATCCTTGTGGAAGTTGGCACATGGCCTAGCACGGTAAGACTCAAGCACGACTTCTTGGTAGTTGTGACCCCCTCCCAATACAATGCCATAGTAGGTCGGCTGATCACCCACACTTTAAGGGTTGTGGTGTCCACCTACTATTTAGCCATGAAGTTCCCCACAGACTTCGGCATTGGGGTAGTATGGGGCAACCAGCTCGAGTCCCGTAGGTGCTACGTCGCCACCCTCGAGGGAAAGATCAAGGTGACTAGCAACCTCGAGTTGGAGTGATCCGAGGAATAGAACAAGGAGCGAGTTACGCCCACGGAGGAGACTGTTCCCATCCTTGGAGGAGCCCTTGCGGTTCGAACTAGTACGCTTTTTACTCAATAACTTAGACATTTTCGCTTGGTCCGCGGTAGAAATGTCTGACATAGACCCTAACCTTATAACTCACAAACTCAATATTGATCCTATAGTTAGGCCCATTAAACAGAAGAAATGCAACCTAGCTCCAAAACGATAGAGGGCGGTGGATGAGGAGGTCGAGAAGCTCCTCACAGTAGACTTCATAAGGGAAGTTCATTACCCGAGCTGGGTAGCCAACCCCGTTCTAGTAAAAAAGGCAAACGGCAGGTGGCACATGTGCGTTGACTACACCGACTTGAACCAAGCTTGCCCGAAAGGTTGCTTCCCCCTCCCCAGGATCGACCGCCTAGTGGACGCGACCTCATGGCACTAGTTGCTAAGCTTCCTGGATGCCTACTCGGGCTACAATCAAATTAGGATGGACCCGGCCGACGAGGAAAAAACCGCCTTCACAATCGAGTTCGGCCTATACTACTACAAGGTTATGCCCTTCGGACTCAAAAATGCCAGAGCAACCTTTCAAAGGCTTGTGAATAAGCTATTTCAACCCTTGATTGGTACTAAGATAGAATGTTATGTAGACAACATGGTCGTCAAGACACAATTTTCGCATGAATTAATACAAGATTTACATTATGTCTTTCAAATTCTGTGCTAATTTAGCATGAAACTAAACCCAAACAAGTGTGTATTCGGTGTCACCTCGGGTAAGTTCCTAGGGTACATCGTCAACCGATGCGGTATTGAGGCCAACCCGGACAAAATAAAGGCCATCCTAGATATGAGACCGCCCCGAAAAATAAAAGAGATTCAGAGGTTGAATGGCAGAATAGCCGCCCTGAGTCGTTTTATGTCCAAATCGGCAGACCGCTGCCTGCCCTTCTTCAAGGCAATGAAAAGCAAAGGGTTCGAATGGAACCCAGGATGCCAACTCACGTTTGACGAGCTCAAAAGGTACCTTGCCAGTAACCCAGTTTTGACCCAGCCCGAAGAGGGTGATGTTCTAGAACTATATCTTTCAGCAAGCGACGAAGTGGTCAGCTCGATACTAATAAAGGTAGTAGATCGGGTCCAACGACATATCTACTATGTTAGTGAAGTGTTGCAGGGAGCAGAGACAAGATATCCAGAAATAGAAAAACTGGCTTATGCGCTGGTCATTGCGACCCGCAAACTCTGCCCGTACTTCCAAGCCCATACCATTATTGTCTCACTAGCAAACCCTTGAAGCAAGTATTGCTTAGGCCTGAGGTCTCTAGTCGATTGACAAAGTGGAACATCGAACTTAATGAGTACGACCTCCAGTACAAGCCACGAACTGCCATCAAAGCCCAAGCCTTGGCAGATTTTGTTACGGAATGCACATTCAGCTCCGAGGTCCCTAGCCTGATTGAGCACGAGGCCCCAGTCCGGGTGAGCTCGGTGCTCCCAGGCCGGTTGAGTCCGAGCACCATGAGGTCGCACTTAGTTCGGTATCTCTCCTGGTTAGGCCAAGCGCGAGCTGGGATGAAGAGCCCTAGATCCTTCACATAGATGGCTCTTCAAATCAGCAGGGTAGTAGAGTCGGTGTAGTTCTTCACGGCCCGAGTGGCACAAAACTGGAGTACGCACTACGCTTCGAATTCGCGGCATCCTACAAAAAGGCAGAATACGAGGCATTGATAGCCAGGCTAGCCCTGGCACGAGAGGTAAAAGCAAAATACATAGTTATATACAGTGATTCCCAACTTGTGGTCAACTAGGTTAAAGGCGAATACGAAACCCGCAAACTGACTATGATCGCCTACTTAGCAAAAGTAAAGGAGGCTCTATTTGACTTCCAGTCACACTTCATCAGGCAAATCCCGAGGTCAAAGAACACTGAGGCCGATGCCCTGTCCCGGTTAACCAGCACCAGTGACAACACCATGAGAACTGTGTACATAGAGGACTTACCTCGGCCTAGCATTCTTAGGGGGACAGAGGAGGTCGCTCCTATTGCTCAAGCAGAGCCGAACTGGATCGATCCGCTCGCAAGCTTCCTGCTACATGGAACCCTCCCCGCAGACCACAACGCCGCCAGGAGGGTAGAGCGTCAGGTATCCAAATACGTCATAATAGACGGACAATTGTGCCGAAGATCCTACACGCTACCCTACCTGCGCTGCTTGCGACCTCCCGAAGCCGAGCTTGTACTCCACGACATTCACGAAGGCTTGTGTGGTGGGTACCTGGGGGCAGGGCCCTCACCCAAAAAGCACTACGACAAGGGTATTATTGGACAACAATGAAAGCAGACGTTGTTGAATTAGTCAAGGAATGCGATAAGTGCCAGAAGCATGCCAATATTCACCACCAGCCCACTGCCGACCTCAAGTATCTCACCAGCCCATGGCCCTTTGCGCAATGGGGCATCGATCTACTCAGGCCATTCCTGTGAGCAACTGGTGGGAGGAAGTTCCTACTAGTGGCGGTAGATTTCTTCAGAAAGTGGGTTGAAGTTGAACCTCCCGTAACAATCACAGCTCGAAACGTCCAGAACTTCTTCTGGAAGAACATAGTGTGCCACATCGGTCTACCTTGGATACTGATTTCCGATAATGGCAATCAGTTCGAAGACATCAAATTCCAAGAATGGTGCCAAGAGATGGGGATCCAACAAAACTTCACATCGATTGTGCACCCACAAGCAAACGGTCAGGCAGAAGTCACGAACAGAGCTATTCTCCGCAAACTAAAGGCCAGGCTAGACCGAGCTAAAGGGTTATGGGTGGACGAGCTGCCCAGTGTTCTATGGGCATACCGAATTACAGAGAAAACCGCCACCGGAGAAACTTCCTTCAACCTCACCTATGGCACAGAGGCAGTCATCCCAGCCGAAATTGAAATCCCCTCACTTCGATTGGAAGCAGCGACAATACCAATTATGATGAGCTACGTACCAACCTCGACTTGCTCGATGAGGTGAGGGACCTCGCATACATTAGGACCACAGCATACCAGCAAAGGGTGGCTCGGTACTACAATGCTAGAGTTAAGAAGCGAAACTTCCGCGTCGGCAACCTGGTTCTCCACAAAGTCATGGTACCTGAGCCCGGCGTTGGCAAACTCAGGCTGAATGGGGAAGGACCCTATCGAGTAAAGCGAATATTCGGAGGAGCGTACGAACTCAACACCCTAGTGGGTAGGCAAATACCCCAAGCATGGAACATCGTCAACCTAAGGCGATATTACCTGTAAGTTACCAAATTGGGCAGACTGTGAGCCGCTCACAGAGCCCAAGGACAAGAATATCGAGGTAACAAAGACCTCGACACTACAAGACCCAGTCGCCTCTCCGGCATGGGCAAAACCTAGGAAAGCATCCTAAGGGCTAAAGTGTCGAGCTAAAGATGACCTCGGGACCTCATCAACGCAAACCAAGTGGTAGTGCCAAGAGAGCAGGCAGCACGGGTATGAAACTCAAAGTGTATAGCTAGCTCCAAAGTTAGGCCTGCTGAACTGATGTTTCCTTTACCTAGGCGGAGAACAGATCGGGCATATAGCCTTACTATGTTAACCCGCCTCAAGGAACCCCTTCATTTCGGGGACCTAATTCTATGCAACTCGATAATTCTATACAGTCACTTCGACAAAAAGAGAATAATTGCACAACACTTAAGCAAAAAAGGTACTTCATTACTGATGTTTACTTTAGAGTTCAAAAAAAAATGATGAGCTCACAAGCTTGATACATATCACTTCGGGCTCGCAGGCCCAGTACACATCACTTTGGAACTACATCCCCCTTGCCCTCAGAAAGGACTTCGGCAACCCTTGGGGAGTCAACCTCGTCTTCAGAATCTGGATCTTCATCAGCTGCACAAGCCACCTCCGGAGTAATACGCGAGGTGGTGATGGCACGAGTATCAAGTTTGGGGTAGGCGTGCCTTATCATCCACCGGCTCAGTTTGAAGCCTCTCCGGTATGAGCCCACCATCAAGTCGTCGAAGTGCTCCGACGCTATGTAATCGTTCACGACCTTCACCTTGGCGTCCTCAAGAGCCTAGAAGAAGATCTCGGACTTCTCCTTGATGTCGGCCTTGAGGTATTCCACCTCGTGCTCCAAGACCCCTTTCGAGGTCGCGAGGTGTTTCACGACAAGCCTCAGAGCGCCGTTCTTTCTTCAGAGTCTCTCCAACTCACTCCTCTGAGCCGAAGTCTCACCCTCAAGACGCTGGACCCGCTACCGAGCTGATCCCAAAGCCTCTTTAGCAGTTTGCGCCTGCTCTCGAGCTGATCCCAAATCCTCTTCGGTAGTTTGCGCCCGCTCCAGATTTCTCTCTGATTAGATGATCAGGGCATGATGGAGGAGTTTGCCTGCCAAGCAAGGAGTTAGTTCGGCAAGAAAGTAAAAGACGAAGGAAAAAAACACAAAGGAAAAACCATGTCGACTTACCACCATAACATGAGATGCAACACGTGCGTCGATGTGGCCCGGAGGAAGTTCGGACCACGCCGCAACCTCGCCTGGATAGAGGGCCTTCTGGATCTTCCGAAAAGCACAACTCGGAGTCAGCACACTGCTAACCCCCTCTTGGCTCCCCGAGCTAGAAAACACTGTCTGTGCTCGAGAAGCCTTTATAGTTTCAGCTTCCCGAGCCTCTGTGACCACGGGCTCCGCCGCCATTTCCGGGATTGGCCTAACCACGTCAGGTTCCCTGGGAGAATCCATGTTGATAATCGGAGGATGGCTCGAGACTTCGGACTCCATGGCCCAAGGAGACTCCACACGGGCTCGCTTGGTGACCCGCTTCCTCCTCTTCATTCTGTTAAGTAGGTTGACACCACGGGTCTTCTCTGCCTCCATGATATCTGCGAAAAGAGTTCGGTATCAGTAAAAGAAAAAAGGGGGGGACTGAGTAAAGAAGCCTACCCGAACTCAGACCGGCCTGAATAAGCTTAGCCTCTGAGAGGTAATCTTCGCACTCGAGCCTGACTTGGGCCCAAGACTGAAAGGTCTTTGCCATGTTTTTATCTAACATGACGTCGGGATCAGGGACAGCCACTGTCTAATGAGTAGGAAACGACCACCTCGTAGCACTTCGGACCTTATTCGGAAGCTTATGAAGAAGTTTAAACCCGGCGCGGGGAGACAAGTAGTAGGCCCGCCTGTGCTCGAGAAGGAAGCTCCCTTGCTTCTTGAGCATGAGAAGGGCAGAGAAAATTTCTAAGTCTAGGGTAAGAACGCACTCGCAACAGAGGGATATGGTCCTGATGATGTTACGGATGGAGTTCGGGTGAAGCTGACCAACTGAGACGCCGAAGTGGCTCAATACTTCGACGATTAGGGGATGGAGAGGAAGGCACAACCCGGCAATGAGCTACTCCCAGAAGATCATGATCTCATCCGGACCGTGCTCCCAAGGGAAGTTGCCCGTAGGTAAGCTATATGCGTACTCCCCGGGTAGGTTGAATTGACGAATAAGGGACCAAAGTCTCTCAGACGTCATAGTGGAGGGTTTGAAAGTATCCGACATCTAAACCCGACGAGAAGTGGATTCCATGCTACCAGGAGTGACCCAGACTGAAGACCCTACCTCGGGATCATCTAGAAGGCTATTGAAAGAGGCAGCCTGACCCGAGGTCTCTGCCTCAAACCCTTCTAAAAGGTTATCTAAACTACCCGAGCTACTCGAACTAGACATTGCAAAAGGAAAGGGAAGGAAAATGAAAAGGCTAAGGGGACTCACCAAGGGAACGCTACCAAACTAGGGAAGGTGATGCGAGCTCAAGAAACAACCGCTTTTTATTGACAAAGGAAAAAGTGACCAGGGCCCCCACTATTTATAGTTGTTGTACCCGTGCATCAACGGTCGAGATCAAGGCTATCCAATGTCTCTCAGGAAAACCAGTTGCACGACCCCCATGGTGAAATAAGTTTAGCACGAATTTTTTGCGTCCGAAAGCTGATAAATCATTTGACGTCCGTGCATGAGCAGTACGCGACCTGGGTTGACTCTGGTCAAGCCGCGCTGACCCTGGTTGAGCCGGGAACATAGGCGGGTCAGACCGGACGATCTTCGAACTGGACAAAGCACGTCGCGGGGCAAATCCATCCGTCAGTCTGTGAACTCTCCGCATTGGGTCAAGACCCCGGGCACGGGGAGTGGGGAGCAATTGATGGAGGTAGATTTGGCCCGACCCCTTGGCTGTACAACACGTGGAAGAAACCGGGTGTGACCTGGCAGGAATGCCAGCTCGACACAGTGACATAGCAACAACCATATTCTAAGAAGAGGCCCGAGATTCCCAAGCTCCTCAAGAAGAAGCCCGAGCTTCTCGAGCTCCCTAAGAAGAGGTCTGAGCTCCCCAAAAGGAACCCACACTTCTCGAGAGGTGAAACCCGAGCTCTCCCTAAGAATCCTGAGGCTAACAAGGAAACCCGCAAGGGGCAAAGCCCGAACTAGCCCACCTCGAGTCAATTCGGGCCACACCCCAACACCTCGGGACAGTGGGCCATACTCTCATCCGAACTCAAGACCTCACCTCGCACACCAATCCGACACCTCGGCTCTAGCTCGCGCGACTGTAAAACCGTACTTGACAGAGGTCCGTACTCTGAGGCAGCGCGCCTGACTGGTCAGGATCTGATAGATGATAATCACACTGTAATGGCCACCTGCAACCGCAGTATCAGTTGTTGCAGGGGCGGCCCTGACAGAGAGGACAATGGCGGTTATGTCTGCCCCCCATAGAGGTGGTTACACCTGAACTGGCAGAAGCTTAGGAGTGAGTGCACCAGGTGGTTATAAAAGACCTTCTTCCCCCAAGAAAATATGTATGCGATATTTGTGCTTTCTGGTCTTAAAATCCCTTATTTCCCTTGCCTTCTCAAGAGTATTAATTTGAGCTTCGGAGTATTCCCACCGGGTTCCTCCCCGAAAATCTCTTATTTCTTCCTTGTTTAAGGCATCTTCTACTCCGTCAGATACATGATTATTGGCAACTAAGACCGACCGGATTGTGCCTCATCAGTACCCTTACTCTTTGAAAATTAACTAACGCTATCTGTATTGTTTCTAACAATTGACTAATACTTTCGTTACCGTTAGCGTCCGTTAAAAGAAAGATAAAAAAGATTATTTTATCCTTTATTCTTTTCATATTTTCAAAATAAAACCTTTACTCTCCATTACTTCTACACACGTTCAGCAACCCAAATTCAATCCCTTAAAGTCTATAATTCTCTGTGTTGATTTTTTCGTTTCTTCTCTTATTTATGCTGAATTATCAATTCTACCATTGTAATCGAGAAGCTCATTTAACGGCACTTAATAAAAAGCTCATTTAACGGCAGCCATTAAATGAAACAAACGATCAAATAAAAATAAGCTCACTACTTCAGATATGAGAAGATGGGGTGATAATAGGATTGCCTTCGTAACCAAGGAATAGGGGATAAGAGCAGTTTGGAAATAGTCGCCGACGAGATGAAGGGGAAAGGGGAATGTTGGAAATGGCCAGTGACCATTTCGACTAATAGATGGCCACATCAAAAGAGGGAGGGAGCGCCATCCATCGACGCGGCCATCACCATCACCATCACCATCGCCAACGACGACGTCGCTGCAACTACCGAAGGCGAAGCGTGCGCAGGCGGGCGGAGATCTTTGCCGCCCTCCCCCTCCTTCTCAATCTGATCCTTTCAGATTACTTGTCCGAGCGCCATTTGGTTTGATGGACGAGAATGCAGAGGGCCTATCATTCATGAGCGAATGTTATTAGATGCCGGAGCCAGATGTTAACGGGCATAGGTCAGGAGCGAATGTTGTTAGGCATCAACGGAGAAGACAAGAACCTGTCGTTCATGCGCAGCCCAAAATTCCTACCCAGTACACCCACCCATTACCCGAAAGGCACCAGCCTCAGCCGCCGGTCGCCACGCCTGTAAAGCCTTCTCCTCATTCCCTTGTTCATAAGCAAGATAAGATCTTGGAAAAGCCTTCGAAGATATTAAAGCTCATTACATGCTCGGAAAGGAACTGGATAGAGGTCAATTTGGGTTGATGGACGAGAATGCAGAGGGTAATGTTTGAGGGGTGGGTTTCAAAGGAATCTCGGTCTCCCTGTAAAACCCAGACCCTTTGAACCTTTGTCTGAAATCTCACAATTTTTTTTTCTGGAGATGTCTGACGGTCTCCGGTTCTCTCCTTGTGTCCAATCTCTACGGAATGGGAAAGACCTGAGAGGAACAGAAAAGGCAATTGCACCTGTGACGGAGATCTCTGCCGTAAAGGAAGGCAGCTGCAACTACCGAACGGCGGAGCATGCGTAGGCCGATGGAGATCTTTGCTGCCCTCCCCTCCTTCTCTCTACTTTAGAAATCGGATCCTTTCAGATTGCCTATCCAAGCGTCGGTTTGGTCTGAACGAGAATGCAGAGGATACTTTGGGTATTATGTCAAACGTGTAAAACGTCTTGGACGGATAGTTAATGTCTAGGGTAGAGCTAAACAATTGTCAGAAACAGTAAAGTAGTGACAGTCAATTTTTAAACGGTAAGGGCACAATAAATTTATCCTTGTATATATAACATAAAGTTTAATATATAATATGAATTATAAGTGTTATATTATAATATTTATATATTTATATATGTATATTTATACAATAGCCACATGATTAGTTGCCATTTTTATGGAGCCAGTTGATTGGTTATAAGTCTTTTTTTTTCAGTATCATATCTTTCTAGAAAGACATGAATCCAGTTTGCATATAGGTATTCTAAAATTTGGGGATAGTCTCACTTTTATGACCTAAAATGACACTTCAGTAAATCTATAAAAACAATTATTTTCTATTTCACTTTTTTCACTATTAGTGAATGAACTCGGGGGAATTAATTATATATATATATATATATGAATAGACATTAATGATTTTTATTATAAACTTTTATTACTATTTATAAATTGTCATTTTTAAGACATTCATACAATCTATGGGTTCACATGAATTGACCCTTATATGTCAAATCCATAAAATTATACGGGTTATTAAATTCAACTTGAACCATTTATTACATTAATTTAAGCATTCTTATTCTTATTATTATTAATTTATTTTAGTATTTAAGTTAAACTTTTTTGTTATATAGTAATAATAATAACTAAAATTGTAATTATTTAAATATTTACTTAAAATTATTTTTTCCATGACTTTCATTTCCATTCTCATTCCTGTGTGAACCAAACAGATTATAGGAATGGATCATTCCGATTCCAATTCCAAAGAATTTGAACAATGGTTTTTTATTTTTATTTTTTACTTTTTAAGTCAAAACGGACCATCCATTCTAACAAGATGGTCGGACCATTCAACCGCAGAACCAATCTTTAAAACAGTTCCGTGTCTGATCCGGTTTTTAAAACCAGCACTTCCAATTCAAATGTCAAAAATTAATTACAACAAAAACCTAGACCCGCACAATTCAAACAACCTGCTCTCTTACTTGCAAAAAGCCTAAAGAATTAAGGCCCCTTTGGTTCATGGGAACAGGGGTCTGAAAACGGAATCGGAATGGGTTATTCTGAATTTCCGATTATTCTCATTCTTATTGGAATAGCACTCCTCCATTTAAGGAAATAGCCATTCCTTGTTCCTTTCTTGGAAATGAAATTCCATTCCAAGTGACTTCCATTTCCATTCTCATTCCTGTGTGAAACAAACAGATTATAGGAATTGATCATTTTGATTCCAATTCCAAAAAATTTCGATTCCGATTCTAACTGTTAACCAAACGCACCCTAATATGTCAATAGCTAATTAAGCGTCCAAATTCAAGAAATCATTTGTCACCTATAAAGGGCAAAACAAAGGTTTTATTAGTTGCATACATAGAAAAGGAGTTGTTCGCCTATAAAACAATGTTTTTCAAAATCGGACCGGACTGGATGGTCAGATCGAAAATAGGGAACCAGTCACTGACTGGTTCCATTTAACCCCAAAACCATTTTTTGACCAAAAACCATTGATTTGGTCGCGAATTGTTGACCCAAACGGTCGAATCATCAAACCATTTGACCCGGGAATGATTCTTGGCCACTTTTTTGGGGTTTTTAATGAAACTACCGAACTGTACGTATTTGTATCTGTAATTGTACCCCTTCCAACTGAGCCTAATGATTTACACAAATTTCTAACTTCATTTCCATTTTAATTTCCGTTTTTCTTGCTGAAATAAAGTTTCTCCCCTTTTCCTCAGGATACCTGTTCTCTCTCTATTTATGAATTCATCTAAATACCATCTATCCAAATCTAGAACACACACTTTGATCAATCTATGGGCAGAAAGTTAAATACAGAGAACTCATTAAGACCTACCTGATTTGATTATCTATCGACCAGATTCCCATCTAACTAAATCACAGCGCTGCTTGGACAACCAATACAGAGAACTCACTATCTGAAAACTCTGTTGACGCAAGTGTGTCGCCGAGCACCCCAAGCTCTGTATTCTCAGTCCAATCTGCCATAGCTCCATTGTGCGCCCTGCACGTCCCATGTCGTCTCCCCACCATCATAAGTTGGTGGTCACTCTTTAGAGATCGAATTAAACTAAAAGCTTGATCCATATCATCCACAACCTCCTCACGGATCTGGGAAACTTCATTGTTGATGTTCTTAAGTTTAAATTCGTATAGAAGTGAGTCGTCGAGATGTCTATCCCTGTCATTCTCCTTGTCGTTCGAAAGTAGAAACCTTAAGATGGTGACACTCAACCCCGGGTGTGTGGACATTCGACTGCACAACGCTAGTGTCTCACGGTCATCCGCTCCGCCCAAGAATATGAGAAGCACGTTGTAAGAGTAGTGTCCACGCCCGGCGGGACGGGAGTAACTTCTGTAACTACTGTGATCGACAAGGAGCCCCACCGAGCAGGGTGCTCCGGCCAGTACGTTGTGGGTAAGGCTAGATATGGCAGCACCACTCATTATGAGGTCGTTCTTGTAGAAAGGCAAGAGAATTAGAGTTGCCCTATTGGCATGAGCTAGCCAACAAATATCCTCGTGCACGGTTTTACAGGGGGTGATCACGGTGAGAGGCTGAACGTTGACAGTCCCATTTGAGCAGACGGAGTACTTGTTAAAGGCACGCACGATTTGATCAGAGGTGGTGGGTTTACAGGTGTCCCAGTTGTCAATGGTGCTGGGGTCGGCTACCACAGGAAGAGATCGGCCAACCAGCTCGACCAGGTGGAGCACATAGGCATATATTGGGCTGTTTTGGGTTGGATGGAAAGCTTCAATGACGGAGATGATGGCATTGACGCTTTTCTCGTCGGTGATGCAGGCAACGATTCGAAGTTCATGGTTGGTTCGTGCAGTTTGGATTGTTCCTGCTGCGTCTATCCCAAAATACCTAGGAGGCTTGTAGAGGGTTGTCAGCACGGGCATTATTAGGGCTGTGACCAGGAGGGAGGACAGTACCAATATGGTCAGACATTCGTCATCAATGATCTGCGTACACAGTGCATGAAATTAAATTAATCCACGAATGATGAATCAGTAGCTAATTATAGTTAGATTGAGAATAACCAAATTGTATTAAAGAAATTTGAGTATCACCTTTCTTGTTCTCCACTGTATGAACACAGTTATGTTGATGAGGCCCTTGATATTCATGATAAGAGCGAGGGAGAAGGAATGCTGAGTGTTGAGTTTGCAAGAAATCATCGTACCCACCACCTTCCCTACATGTGCAAGCAACATGATGAATTGCAGGCAGGCAAAAGTGGTGTGGTTTCGTATCTTGAACAGATCTGTGTACAAGCCACAACGAAGGAAGAAGAAGGGAAGAAGAATCTCTGTGATTATGGTTTCAGCCTTTTGGACGAGGGTTATCCCCAGTGATGAGCCCTCCGGTATAACTATCCCTAGGACAAGAGCCCCAGTGACAGGAGACAAACCTATAAGGTCGGAGACGAATCCCGTAGCCACCGCTCCGACTAGTATAATCACAATGTAAGATTGATCCACTTCTCCTCCGATACGAATTCTCTTGATAATCCACATTATGCACGGCCGTAGAACGTGGGTTGCACAGATGATAAATGCAGACAAAGACAGGATTACTCCAAATGAGTCTGTCAAGTTTCTCTGGCCAGTAACTGTAACAATTGTTATGAAGACCCATCCGATCATGTCGTTCACCATTGCACAGGACATTGCAAGCTTGCCCAATTCGGAGGTGAGGAGATTGAGTTCGTCCATTGCGTGAGCAGTAGCAGGGAAGGCACTGATGGACAGAGTTAGAGAAAAAAACACCAGAAACGATGCATCGTTGGGTATTGGGAGAAATTCCTCTAGGAAGACGGCGGCGGTAGAAACCAGCATGAAAGGAAGTAACAAGCATGACAAACCAATCTTCAATGCCCTTCTACTAGGTTTCAATATTAAATTCGAGTCCATTTTCACACCAATCAAGAAGAACATGTACATCATACTTACCTCTGATATTGTATTCAAAACAACTCCTTCCCTCTCAGGAAACACCACATTCCTAAGCCTCTGGTTGCGCCCTAAGAAGGTGGGTCCCAACAT
This sequence comes from Nelumbo lutea, assembly GCF_056320005.1. NCBI lineage: Eukaryota > Viridiplantae > Streptophyta > Magnoliopsida > Proteales > Nelumbonaceae > Nelumbo > Nelumbo lutea. Next base: position 2,298,511 of record NC_142691.1, on the reverse strand, counting down.
TATACCACCCTTTTGGAGCAGGATCATGATCATCACATAAATGCCAACAAAAAAAAAAAAGCTATTATTGTTTGTTTCATGAGATTTCATATTATATTACAATGAATTTATTTATTTTAATTTAGAAGAGGAGGGTGGAAATCGTGTAATCGATGGATGAGGATGTCGGAAAAGCTTACTTACGATCATGCTGGCGATGAATTTGGGTTGTCTGAGAGGGCTGAGGAGAAAGTGGACTACACGGCTGACCACGACAAGCAGGAAGACCTGAACAATCAAGGTGGGTAACGTGTAATTCAGAGGATTTTGTCCGCCCCAAATCCCTTTGGAGTGGATTCTTGGATCTCCTGGTTCACACACCATGCCTTGTAAAGGCGTAAAATCCAATTTAAAGTGGTCTGTTTGATTTTGGGAACCCATCTTCTCCCCCTCCTCTCCTTTCGTCCCTGGACGAAGGATATAGCCCGACGATGAGGAGAGGAGGAGGCGGTGGTGGTGGTGGTGGCGGTGGCGGGAGGAAGCGCAGAGAGGAAGAGAGCTTTGGTCCATGATTCCGTGGTCTAAGGGAAGGGCCCTAAATACTTTGAACTTGTCTTCAAGCACTCCGGATTTCTTGGTTATGAGCTTACGACCAATAGCCGTTATTTTCGTTGGAAAATTTTAAAGATGAATGAATGGTCGGTTGGATCGGTTTACTAGTTTTTTTTTTTTCAACAGATCCTACCTGCTCTCATTATCTTAAAATTAAATCGATCCTCTATTAAGTAAAACCGATTCGATGGTTTAGGTCGATGGTCTGTTTGGGTCGGTTTTGATTTAAATATATACATTTTTGAAATAAATATTTCAACTTTAAATATATATATATATATATATATATATATATATATATATATATATATATATATATATATATATATATATATTTCAAAAATATATATATTATATATAATATTTCAGAATATATTTTCTGAAAATATATTTAAAACTGATTTATACATATTATATATAATATTTCGGTGAGAATATATTTATAGATATTCGGTTTGTTTCAGTCATGTGTAAAAATCAAAACTGAACCGAATTATCGATTTATCCATCTTTCTACTCCGAAACTGACCGGTAATGAAGAAAAACCAACTAAATCAGGTTAAACCGGGCCAGGTTGATCAATTTGGTCGATTTAGTTGATTTGAATTTATTTGTGAACAGCTCTAATTAAAATAACTCGATACATATGTGGGGGTCCAACAAATCAACGTATATTATGTTGGGTGAGCAATTCGTTTCTACATATTTAAACGGTGTCTTTAAAAGAGAATCTTCAGAGGCGGGATTTGACAGTGTAACAGCCTAACAGGTATCATGTCAGGTAAGAAAGAAGAAATAAATCAATTAAAACCTCTCACCAAAAAAAGGGTAAAATATAAAAACCTCCCCTAAAGTTTATGACAATCTTAAATACTTCTCCTATAATTTCCTTTTAACAAATACCTCCTGAATTTTTCAGAAAATTGACAAAAACCTCCCTTATATCCCTTGTGATGCACCAGTTTTTTTTCAAATACACATTCTACTCTTTTATAAATTGTTTTACATACAAAATTACTGAAATAATCCCATTTTAACTCAACAAAAATACATATTTCAGTAATTTTGTATGTAAAATCACTATGATGATCGTTAAAAGAGGTTTTGTTTGAATTAAAATGGGGTTATTTCAGTAATTTTCTATATAAAATAATTTATAAAAGGATAGAATGGGTATTTCTATATAAAATAATTTTTGTTGAGTTTCTCAAAAGTTCAAGGGAGGTATTTGCTAAAATAAAACTATAAGGGAGGTTTTTATGATTGGTAGAAACTTCAAGGGAAGTTTTTGCATTTTACCCAAAAAATCAAAGGTGAACATGGCAATAGGGTGGGACTTGGAGAGGTGGAGGGAGTGAGTTGAGATCTTCTTCCAACAAAACAAGTTCCAACCCTCTACCAACTTAATCTAACACCACATGTCTTACCATAACATTGAGACCTATCATAAAAGTTAGACTCGTCATGTATGAGATGTGTGGTGTTAGATTATGTTGGTAGAAGGTTAGAATGTGTTTTGTTGGTAGGTGATTCAGACTCAAAGGGAGAGATTCTATGGCTCATTGTTTGGTAGACGTGGATTTGGTGTGTGTGATTATGGGTGCAATTTAACGACAATGTTGTGTTTGATTTGAAAAAAAAAAAGGAAAATGAAAAGATAAGGTACCAAAGAGCTTTAACCAATCAAAACCCACCTTTGAATTTTGATAAATACCACCTGATTGGCTATCACATTTATGATACTTGTTGACCAGTCACAAATTTTTTGGGGCCCAACCCAGGTCAAGCCTGAATTCATCAATTAGGCTCAACCTAAGGATATCTTATGGGTTTGAAAATTTTATTTTGTATTTTGTCTTAGGTTTCAAAAGACTTACAGTCATTTGTTTATTTTAATTTATTTGTAGTTTAATTCATTTTAAAATAGACTGATTTATAAATATTTTAAATTTTAAATGAGTAGTATATGATATCTTTATCAATGCAAATGGCTTATAAGCAAGTATATTTCAATTTTAGGCCATGTTTAGGAGTGCTTAAAAATAAATGCTTATTTGGGCGGAGACCACACCATTGAGTACTTATTGGTGTTTGGGAAATAAGCCTGAAATAAATGCTTATTTTAGAAATAAGGGCTTATTTTTTAAGCCCAAATTTCCCGCTTTTTTTAAGTGCTCATTCGATAAGCACTTATTCAATTCTTTTCTCCCATAATTGTCCCCAATGAATTTTTAGAATACCAATTATACCCTTTTACAAAAGTACTTTATGAAAATACTTTTATGAAAGCACTTTTACGAACGTACTTTTGTAAATGTTCTTTTACAAAAGCACTTTCATAAAAGTACTTTTATGAAACCCTTTCTATATAACTATTCTTATGAAAGCAGTTTTATAAAAGCACTTCTATAAAAGTACTTTTAAGAAAGCTCTTTTATAAAATCACTTTTACGAAAACTTTTATGAAAATATTTTTATAAAAGTACTACATAAGTACTTTTATGGAAACACTTTTATAAAAGCACTTTTACATAAGTACTTTTATGGAAACACTTTTATAAAAGCACTTCTATAAAAGTATTTTATGGAAGTCACAATTTCTTATTTAAGTGCTTATTGGAAAAAAATACCACCAAACGCCCGATATAAAATAAGAGCTTATTTTTTAAAGTAAACAATTAAAAAAGTTGGGTGCCAATTGAAAATAAGTGTTTATTCAAATAAGCACTTGTTTTTAAGCACTTATTCAATAAACACTTATTTTTAACATAAATACTCCCAAACATGGCCTTAATTTAATAATCAAGTACATCCAACACCTAATTAAGAAAGGGTTGGTGATCGACTCTGGTTTTTGTTTGTCATCTTCCCTGAGTGGTTGGCCACCTGTTTAACCCTAGTCTATATTGATCGGTAAGTCTTTTGTGGAGTCTGGTTAGGTGTCTTCTCTTGGCTAGTTAGTCTAAGGGTCCGTTTGGTTCATAATCGGAATCAGAATCAAAATCCTCTGAATTGGAATCAAAATTGTCCATTCCCATAGTCTATTTGGTTTAGACAGGAATGAGAATATGAATTAAAATCAGTAGGAATGGGATTTCATTCCCAAGGGAGGGGCAGGGAATGCCATTCCAATAGAAACGGGAATGGGATTCCGATTCCATCCAACCAAATAGTTGGAATCGGAATAGCCCATTCTGATTCTGATTCCAGACCCCTATTCCTTCAAACCAAACGGACCCTAATTTTGTAGCTTTGTATGTTGAAGTTTGTTTTCTCGTGTTAGTTTTTGGGTTGTTATTGTTCTTGTAGTTGAAACACATTTTAATCAAGTGCAACCATTTATTGTTAGGAGGATATCACCTTCAGAAATCAGAATGAAGTTGGCCCGAATAGATCTCAGACTACTTTTATGTATGTAACATAATTGAAGCTTTGAATTTGATGTCCATTTGATTGAAAAAAAAAAAATTATAAAGTACAAAATTTTACTTTTTATTGTAAATGTTTCTTAGGCCCCGCTCGTTTTTTGGTAAGTTACTTATTTATCTTGGTAAATGCACTTATCTGGATAAGTGTTTTGTAGGAAAAACTTATCTGGGTAAGTGCATTTACTCATGTTCTTTCATTTTCCATATAAATAAGGTAATGGCCATTTTAGCCATAAAAATCAATTATTAAAAGGGTATTTTTGTCCCATTCAAGTGTTGACAACTTTCTCACTAGGTGGAAAAGTTGTATATTTACCCACCTAGGAAGGAAAATAAAATTTTCCTATTCATCACATAAGTCTAAAAAAAAAACATGGATTTTTTGTCAATGAGAATCAAAATCCCATTAACCAACTTTCCCCTCCCTCAAAATCCAAAAAAATAAAACAGAACACCCTCTTATTTTCTAAAAACTTTTAAATATTAAATTGAATGGGTTTACCATCTATCATGAGAAAGTGAAAGTACGTATTGTATAAAAGTAGTAAAAGTTATTATATACTGGTTCCGTGCATGTTCATCTTGTTAATTTCCATGTGCAGGAAAGCGACATGGAAAAAGACAAGAATATCAAAAACGTTCGAATAATAGAATGGATGGACCACTCTGATCGGTGTATATCATCCTTAAATTCTCCATCACTTACATACATAGTTTGACGAATTGAATTAATATTTTCGTAACTACTGAAATTGTGAAATTGTTTATAGTCTTAGGCTGCATTTGGCATTCTTTATTTTAAGGATTAATCTCCTTTTCATTGTTAAAATGCTCCTATAAACACTGAACTTTTAACTGTAAAAGAGAAAATAAAGAATGCCAAATAAAGTTTTAGTAGCTTTGTTTCTCGGCTGTGCGTTTTGACTCTTGTGTGGTGAGCTTTTGAATAATACTTCACTTGGAGTGCAAGAAACCAGCTTATTTTTCAGAATAAGAGCATGAAATTACTCCGTGTTGTTCATAAAACAAATTAATTTAGGAGAAAAATAGTGCAAATTTCACATTAAATTTTGGGATGAAAATGTCCACTGCCAATATGAGTATAAATGAGGCAAAAAGTGCAACATTTGCATCAAGCAAAATTTCGAATAATTGTTCAAGAAAAACAGAGCCAACTGAAACGAAAGCTAAGATAGAGGGTTAGAGTTCTCTTTGCCCGATGCTCAAATATTAAAAACTTGGATGCCTAAGGCCCTTCATACTTGCCTCCAGTAGAATGTAACAAGTGAAAGAGGATTGAATAACTAATTCATTTTCTTAAATTATGTTTGGCAAGCTTGAATGTCCAGGGAGGGAGATTTTTTGTAAGCAAGGCCGTTTATGTCCTCCACTATTCTTAATTCACTTGTTTATGAGTTTGAATTAGTAAATTTTAAGGTGGTCTCTCCACCTGGAATAAAATTTAGGGTTCAAAACTAGAAAAAAAAAAAGTTGGGCTGGTGAATTTTGATCTTCTTAAACTCAAAGTTTTGTGCCAAGTTCAACACTAACCAATGAGAATTCATTAAAAATTGATGGGGTGGTTTTGATTGGTCAGGCTCAAAAAGTGAGATCTGCTGCATAACCATCCACTCTAACTTTTTAGAGCTTGACTGTCAAAACCATCCCCATGAATTATGACGAATTCTCATTGGTTAGTGAACAGTTTATCACAAAACCTTTAAGTTTAAGAGATCTGCCCCATTGGTTGGTAATAGAAAGCAAAGATGATGATGATGATGATGATGATGATTATGATTATTATTATTATTATTATTATTATTATTATTAAGGCTGTATTTGTTTGCGGTGTAAAACTGATGGACTTTTGCATCAATGGAGCTTCACACTGACAGTTTAAAATTTCTGATCCGTTGAATTTTGAAAAACATGATTCTCGATGTAAAATTCCACTCTATTCAAATGCCGACAAATTTGAACTGGGAATAGAGTTTTACATCAATCAAGGGTTAAAGTATCGGTGTTGGGTATCGTATTGGACAACTTGGATACGGATACGGATACGCTTGGATACGTTTAATGTCAAAATAACTATAAATAACATATAAATACATAGGAATTGTATATTTTAATGGTATATCTGAAGAAATATATTATTATTGATATAACGAGAAGCATAGATATTATATAAATTTATTGGTAATGCATCGATTTTTATTTTTATTAAAATCCAAGGTGCAAAAATTATGCAAACATTATATTTGGATTATTATATCAATTATTTATTTTACTATTTCAAATTTTAACATTAACAAAAAAAAGCAACCAAAAATAAATTTGCAAATGTTCAGTAAATAATATTTTCACTTTTGTTAACAATAAATATCTTTATATAAAATGTAAATGAAAATTTGAAGATTCATATCATATGAAAATTCATAAATTTTAATTACAAAAATAATTATTCATCATTAATATTTTTATTTTTATGAATTTTTTAAAATAAAAAAAATATATTTTTTATTTAAATGTATTTTAGTGGATTTGATAGATTCAGTTTATATTATATTCTCAAATATTTTATAAACAATATTTTATCTTTGTAATAATAAATACATTTTTATTTAATGCAAATTGAAATATTAATTAATAATTTATAAAATGATTATTCTATTAATAATATTTTTATTTGTATAAATATATTGAAATTAAAAATCATTTATATATGTGGGTTTGATAAATTATTTATTTTATTGATTTATAAAATATTAATTTTGAATATTATTCTTGTTAATTTGACTTGGAGTTATTGAACATTTTTTTTTGTAAATGAGTTATTGAACATTTGTATAGGTTCTCCTACCTTTTCTTTCAAACTATACATGGCCTAAGAGCTCACAAGTTTAATGCGGCTAAAGATACAGCCTAGCCCCAGGGTTAGCTTATCTTGATTCTTGATCTCTATTGGAATTTGGGCCCCATTCGTTTTTCGGTAAGTTACTTACCTGGGTAAATGTAATTACATGGGTAAGTTTTTCGTGGGAAACATTTACCCGGGTAAGTGCATTTACCCAATTTCTTTTATTTCTCAGGTAAATAAGGTAATGACCATTTTAGTCATAAAAATCCATTATTAAAAGGTTACCCGGGTAAGTGCATTTACCCAATTTCTTTTATTTCTCAGGTAAATAAGGTAATGACCATTTTAGTCATAAAAATCCATTATTAAAAGGTTACCCGGGTAAGTGCATTTACCCAATTTCTTTTATTTCTCAGGTAAATAAGGTAATGACCATTTTAGTCATAAAAATCCATTATTAAAAGGGGCATTGTTGTCCCATTCAAGTGTTAGCAACTTTCCTCTTAGGTGGGGAAAGTTATTTACCCACCTAGGAGATGGGTATTATTTATTTGGGTAAGTTATTTACCAACGTGGGTAAGTGATACCCAGGAAAATAAACTTTCCATGATCCCCACATTAATTTAAAAAATGAATATGGTATTCTTGATCAACAGGAACTAATATTTCATTGACCAACTTTCCCCCTCTCAAAATCACAAAAAAAAAAAAAATGCTCTCTTGGCAGATACTTCCAGGGGCTTGGCCTTGCCCTTCGGGACACAAGAATGGGCTAAGGGCATAGGTAGTGCCAGCCCAAAATCATCAACCTAAGTACCAAAGAAGCTCCAATTGATAATGGGCTGGGTTTGGACGATGTGGCAGGTCAATGTGCTTTTAAGGTGGTCTTGATTATTGCACATAGGCAAACAAAGGCCTGGTTTGTGCCAAGCCCATTAAAATGGGCCTTAATATTAGGCATAATAGACTGGAATCGAAGTTTGTAGCACCATTTGGAATTTCCTACTCACTTTTGCTACACATAATAGAGATATGTAATTCCAATTCAAGGCGAGTAGAGAGTGAGTAGGAAATATGGGCTCTTGTAGCACTAGCCTGTTACTACAACAGTCGTACTTGTACACACCATGGGCCTTGTATCAATTTCAAGCAAGACCGATTACAGCCATAAACGAAATATCAGTCGCATCATTTAGTGGGTGGGAGGGGGGGTGATCCCCAATGTGTCTGATTTTGCTTCTCATTGTGCAATAAACGTTGTTTCTCATAATAATATCCATACACATTACGCAACTATATTTGTAACTAATTAGATACATATATGAACAATGTTGAAGCCATCATGATCGGACCGGTCTCACAATGTCGAAGGCTCAGCCAACTCGACCATAATTAATACAAGATATCTTCATCAGAATACTACACAAGATATTTGTTGCAATCCAACATCATCATCCCATCGATACACATGCTATTTCATCTTACATCAACGGAGATAAGCAACTTCATTTCATGGATAGCACTCTATGCAACGATTGGGTAGGATGCACACGTGGCAATACCTGCAATCATGTCATAAATTATCAACCTTTAGCATCACCATGGCCTATATAGGAATAGGAAATAGGAGATTTGAAGTAAACCAACAGCCAACCATCCAAATTTTTCTGGGGATGTAGCTTAACCTTTAGGCTCAGTTCGGAAGGTGTACAGTATAAATACATACAAAATATAAGGTTTTGCACTCTGTACTCCTTCCAAACTGAGCTTTAAGTGCGATAGGCTTGAGTGAGCTGTGACAAGGGAAAGACATAGAAAGGGTTTACCAAAGAAGCTGGCTTACCACACATGTTCTTCCCCAGCTCCATCTTGAAGTAGCCATTGTCGCCCCAGCTTTCTCCCCATGAGTTCTTGATAAGCCAATAGGGAACACCATTTTCTGTTCCGTATCCCACGGCCAAGACGGCATGGTTAACATCCTGCCAACGACACTCCAAATCTTGTAAGGATATATAGTTATCTATGCATTCTATACTTAAATTCTATAGAAGCAATGCTTTATCAGATAAATCAATCATTCACTTGATTCAAGTCTCTTTTCTTTTTCTTAAAGGAGAACCACTCACCATGGGAGTGCTGCCACAAGTTTCGCTGGTGTAAACTCCTTTCTTGTAGAAGCGGAACCCTCTCACCACCTCGAACGCGACACTCACCGGCCGAACAATTGCAACAGCATGCTTCAGTTCATTTTCAGCACCCTACATACATACACGTGATCGAAAATTCGAAATCAGTAAGTAGGAATCGTGTCTCTCCAAATCACAATTCTCCTTTCCGTGTCCCAAAGAGCGCAAAGGTGCAAGTACAATTGATGAACATGAATAAGATCATTTCATGGTAAGAGAGCTTACATACCAGTGTGATATTGACGGAGTCGAGAACTTGGACACCAACGTTCTCCGATGAAAATTTGCAGACACCATCTTTTCCGGTGTAAGGGTAGGCTTCCTCAGTGTCCAGACCGCCATTGTATTTGATGTACTCAAAGGCTTGCGAAGGCAACCCGCCGTTGCACCCGAAGTTATTGAATGCTCTGGCACAGTCCACAAGCTGCTGTTCTGACAGAGACTTGCTCTTCCCAAACGCCTGGGTGTATGCCGCTTCCAGAGCTCCGGTGGTACTGCAATTAGATATTTGATATTTTGACTTATCATGAAATAATTCTCCATAATTATATTTAAATAAATAAGCAAATAAATAAGATCATCCTCATGTTGTGATGTAAAGCACTATTTCACCTGAATGTCCAGCAAGATCCACAATGGCCTTGATTTTTTACTGGGCTGACTATGCCATCTTCCCTCCAATCTTTCTGTACAGGGCACCAGATATTCAACAATAGAAAACGTAATTATATATATGATTGAGATATAATCTAAAGCAATATTTCATTTACCAGCGCAACCAATGATTCCAGAGAACTAATCAGTAATCACAAGAGAAAGACAAGAAACGAGCACAAGTTTCAGAGACAAGAAATGGAAATGCATAACAAAAAAAATGCTGTACTGTTTCAGGGAGCAGATCATCAGTCAGCTTGTGGCTGCCCTTTGTAGTGGCGGAACAGTTTTGAGCAGCTCCCAATCTCTGAGCGCGGAATTCCTCCCAGCTCCAATCAGCAAACTCTGTCAAATTTAACATAATATTTGGATTTACTAGCTTAATTTAAAAAGAAAGAAAGTTACCAAATCAATTATTTTTTTAGCATAATATCTAAAGATATCATGTGGACACAGAGATTCAAGTGGGGAATTAAAATGGACTCAATAGAAGAAAAGGAATCTAAACAGAAGAGAAGATCAAATAGATTCCACAACGAACGACGTCGGATGGACGGCGAGCCCCACTTGAGTATAAGATATGACACCACTGATGGTGCCGATTGTTATTCCGGGTGTCTGATCTTCCCCTTAGACATTCGAGATGTTAACACATCATCAAATGGGGAGATCGATCCTCCGGATGAAATGAATGCAAGTGAATGATAATGGTCCACGAAAGACCAGATTGGACGGTTCGGAGTCAATATTCCGGAATCCCAAAATATCTGCTCTTGTGACCCAATAAGACAAACCACGTGTCTTTGTCAAAATAAAAAATATTTAAATATTCTAAATTTTTATTTCAAAACTGACTTGTCAGTGTCTTACTGGGGTCTGCTTCTTACAGAGCGCGCCTCACAATAACCTCACAGCACTGTGAGGTGTGTAAGAAGCAGATCCCAATATTTGCATATGATTTGACCGACCTCAACCTGAATGGCCAGCAATACAACACCCACCAAGAATTGTCCAATTCAGTGAATACACGAATAATCTGTATTCAGTTACATAAAAGTGTCAAGCCATCCATCTAAAAATGTTGGACTCATGAGAATGAAAATCTACGGTTGACACTTTTGCTCCTTTTAAAAAGTAGTAAGTAGCACTTGCTACTTTTAGCAGTGGATATTAAAACCACGTCATAAAGTTATATCGAACAGGAGAAGAATACTTTCGGTTGACAGCGCAAGGTACAAGACAGCAGCGGAGAGCCAAAGACAGTAAGGGCAGTCTCTGATCCCGATGATTTCTAGCTACCGTGAAACTCCAGAGCATCACAGGCTACGATCTGAAACCTGTGATGTTCCCTCTTCTCTCCTTGGATGCACAGTTCGACAAATGTATTGAGTATTGACCACGGAAAACTAGAAAGAATTAACGAGGGAAAAAAAGGAAGAAAGAGCACTTACCGTTGATAGCTAGAGTGTAAGGAAGGCCCTTTCTGTTGGAGGATCTGATCAGCTTCAAGTTCTCCACAAAAATCTCAAATCGGAGTTTCATCTCATCCATAGTCTCGTACCGTCTCCCGTACCTGGAATCCACAACCCCGATTTTTCAGCGATCAAGTCTGAAATTATTTTATGTATATAACGGGCGAACTTGTCGCCAACAGATTAGGGATGGAAGCGACGACCCAAATCAGGATACATGATACAGGAGAGTTTTTTTTTCTAAAGATGAGGAGCAAACCTTCGAGCAAAACGTGCGAAGGAGAGGGCGTGACGCGTGCCGCCGAGAATATGGAGGATGGAGGATTCGAGATCATGAAGGCCGTCAGATACCAATCGGATGGGGTTGTTATCGTCGAAGCTGGAGCCGGCGTGTGTGCTGATGGCACTGCAGGCCAAGAAAAAGAGGGCGAACGAGACAAAAGTGAAGCGAGCCATCTGTCTCTGATCTCTCTCTCACTCTCTCTCCTCCCAGATCTTTGGCCGGAGCGAGCGGGATCAGAAGATAAGGGAGAAGAGCGGCTAACGTGGGAATTTATTGAGACAAACGGGATGCGGATTCGATGATTGATGCTCTTGACTACTCAGTGGCGATGGAGGTTGTATTACTGTACGTATAATTATACGGATGACGTAGATGATGACGTGGCTTGGAAAAGATTCCTATGGACGAAAAAAAGCGTGAAAAAGTAGAAAGCAACGTGAAACGGTGAACATTGGAAAAAGTGGCTGCGGCCTGCGTGGGAAAAAAACAGCGTAGGCTGTCTTAGTGTTTTAAGTTTCATATACATGACACGTTAGCATAGATTGGGTAAAAGAGTAATTGCAATTAATATTATTTTTTATTCAAAACAGCCGAGCTTCTCTCGAAAATTAAAATAACGAAAAATAGTTTCTTCAAGGTAATTATAGCCCAACATCTACGGTTCTAAAGATGGGAGGTGCCTATTGACAAACGATCCTGATCGTTCCGTTCTTTAACGGACAATTCAAACAAGACCATCATCCCTAGCGATGGCCCATGCCCATGTCCCCATGATGAATTTGATGATGAAATTAATTTGGGCCCAGAATACATCGAAAGGTCATGACTAGGTTTTAGCCCAAAGGCTACGCCGGATTTCACGTCTGATATAAGTGTAAAGTGTATAACGTATAAGCCCCCACTTCAATATTATTCCATGAAATACTTATTTGTTTGTTGATTTGTTTATGGTGAAAAAAAATTAGTTGATTTGTTTTTTTTTTCAAAAAAAAAAAAGAGATTTGTTTATGGTGGCGTATGACGACTATCCAGAAAACGTGAGATTACATTATTTGTCTCCTTTTGTAAACGCTGGAAATAATTGAAATAATGGGAAAACAGTGAATGCAAGAATTAAAGTATTGGTATTGAGTATTGTATTAGATAATTTAGATAAGTATATGTTTTGAAAACGTATGAATACAGATTAAAAATAAGATATATTAAAGAAATACATAAAAACTTCATAAATATATTAATAACGTTAAGTTTATGGTCAAATAGCCATGTATAAATATATAAAAAATATATATTTAATAGTGTATATAAAAATATATTATAATTAATAGCAGAATGCATAGATATCATACAATGCATTAATTAATAATCAAAGATGGACTTATTATATTTATTCTAATTATTATATCAATTATTTTATAGTTTATTATTTTTACATTTTAACATTAACAAGAAAAAGTTAACTAAATATTAAATTCTCAAATATAAATTAAATCATCATTTAATAATTTATAAAATATATAATTTTAACTTAAAATATATAAAATTGGTTAAAATTTATAGGATATATATCATATGCAATTTCATAATTTTCAATTATTAAAATCATTATTTCATTATTAATATTTTTATTTGTACAATTTTTTTGAAATTAAAAATCAAATTTTCATATAAATGTAAATTAGTGGATTTAATAAATTCAATTTAATATTATATTCTTGAATATTTTGCAAAAACAAATACTTTTCGTAAATAATAAATATATTGTCATTTAATGTAAATTAAAGTATTAATTAATAATTATAAAAATATATAAAATTTGCAAGATATATATCATGTGCAAATTTATAAAATTTAAGTAGTAAGGTGATTATTCAACTATTAATATTTTATTTGTATAAATTTCTTAAGATTAAAATCATTTTTTGATGTAAATATATTTTTTTGTACTCCTTTTGATGTAAATATAGAATTGATAGATTATTTATTCTATTTGTTTATAAAATGCTAATTTTAAATATTATTTATTTTAATTTTTAATTGAGATTGTTAAACATAAATATTGATTATTTATTTGGATAGACATTAATAAAAAAATGTGTTATTTCATTAAATATCACAACGCATGGCATGGCCAAGTCGTTTGATGGAGAATTTAAGGTTTTCAATGCCATGTATGCGGTATTCTAGGTTCAAATCACTCTATTAGTAGTGTTTGCATTTTTTTTTAATCGAAGATGGTGCATATCGGTTGGTATTGGTGTGTGTCAGCCAATACAATGTGATATGGGCCGATATGCACTTGTATCGGTCCAATACGCACATACAAGATGTCTTTCTATTAGTAATGTATCTTGTATCACCCTAATTCAATATCGTATTTAAATCCTTGAAGTGATGTATGTATTAAATAGAAAAACCAAATAAAAATATGATATAGAGAATATCATCTCACAATTAAAAAAAAAAAAAAAAGGAAAAACTAAGGTTGGTCAAGTTCCTATTTATCAACTTGTATTTTATAAGTTATATAGCATCATTACTTTTAGACATCAAATGACCAAAAGCACCCTTAGCGAACCTCATCATTATAACAAATTTAGATATGATAGTAGTGGATATTTTGGTCTTTTAAGCGTTTCTTAGACTTCGGGGCACAACAAACATAATATACTTATATATACATGTAGTGGTATCAAGTTATCAACAACTGGGTTTGCAGAAAAGCCAAGTTACCTTCTTTGTTTAATTTTTTTTTTTTTTTCATGTCGCTGTCTACCGTGCCGTGCCCCACTCATACGATCAAAATGAGGTCTTCCTTTTAGAATTCAAAAATATCTGGTCTCAATTGTCAAGATAAGATTAGCTAAGTTCATCTTGATTTTTCCACGTTAATGCCAAGTAAACTTTGTAAGTATATGAATAAATGCGCACAAGTACTTTTCAAAGATGAGTGTGGTACTGTGGTAGATGGTGTAGATGTGAAGTGTTTTTCAAAGGAGGAATCGTTGGTTATTGGTAGACTGGCAATTGGGTTGGGTGGGTCGGGTTCGGGTTGGGTCAAGGTACTTTAGATTTATTTCGGGTTGGGTTGTTAAATGCTAAACCCTAACCTTAAATATTTGGGTTAGGGTTGATTCATGTGTCAATTCGTGTCATCCCAAAAAATAATTGAAATTTAAAAAAAATTAAAGAAAAAATACATGAAAAATGTCAAAATTAAAAGAATTAACCTTAAAATTCCAAATATAAAATAAATAACTTGAACATTTAACAATTTAAAGAGTAAATAATAAAAAGTAGAGACTAAATAGAAAAAAATTAAAGAGTGGAATCTTCTAACAGTGCATAAATAATCTTAATTAGACTTGACAATCGGGTCAATAGGTTGACCCATGACCCAACCCAACCCAATTTTTCGGGTTGGGTGAGGTCAGGTCATTTTCACATTCGGGTAGCAAAATATGAGACCCTAACCCTATTTTTTCGGGATAAATTGGGTCAGATTTGCGGATTGGGTCAATTTTTTGCCAGGTCTAATTATTCGTGATAGAACCCATATTCGTCGCGGTAAGGTAGATGTCAAATGTCAAATGGAGAGATTCAGGCCACCATGAACTGATCTTTCGAAAAGGTTTCCCAAAGATGAAATAGATAGAGGTGAAGCAACAAGCAATCGAGGACTAATTGAACTCATCGAATACTACTGCAGAGTGCAGATCATCCTCGTTGTTTTCATAACCTTCTCATACAAGGTATTTGGGCCTCCTAATTAGTTAGTGTCCATTTGGGAGGGCTTTTCCCGGGTGAAAGGACAACTGTTAAGCAATGTTTGGTGAATACCGGGACCATGGAAAGTTTATTTTCCTGGGTATCCCAGGTAAGTAATACCCATCTCTTAGGTGGATAAATAACTTTCTCACCTAGGAGGAAAGTTGCCAACACTTGAATGAGTTAAAAATGCCCTTTTAATAATAGATTTTATGGCTGAAATGGTCATTATCTTATTTACATGAGAAATAAAAGAATATGGATAAATGCACTTACCCGAATAAGTGTTTCCCAATAAAAACTTACCCAAATAACTGCATTTACCTGGATAAATAACTTACCAAAAAATGGACATTTCTTTTGATGTTTGCAAAGAGCTGAAACAGTAACATGTTCATACCATAGTCTGGTGATTCAATTTTTTTTAACTGGCTATATATCGAACAAATCAATATATTTGTTCAATTTCAGTTCTTAAGTTTGATTGTGATCCATCCAATTATTGTTTTTCCTTTGTTTCTAGTTCTTCTCTTTGGGTAAACAAGAGCAGTTTGGTAGTTCACAAGGTTCAAATCATGGCTTTGTCTCCCCCACCCACAAAAATAAATAAATAAATAAAGAGAATAAGTCTATTTCTGTGTTTTCTTTCTCTAATTTGAAGGGAAGGTCCATCTCTGTTTAACTATTAATCAGTGACTATTGTAAGATAGAGAAAAAACAACATCTAAAAAAGGGAAAAGGAGCTTAAAGGATCATATAGTCTGAAATCATACAAAAAACTTAAAGATCCGGTGGTCTCAAATCATCTGCTCATTCTCATCTTCTGCTTCTCTATCTAATCTCTTATGACAATACCCAATGGGCGCCCATTACCCAACCAATTTCAACTCGATCCAGTGGGTTGTTAACCTATATTCTACAGCCCGGTAACCAACTGGATGGTTTTGGATGGGCCGGATCAGAAGTTGCCTTAGGCCCATAGCTATTACAGATTAAACAATCCAACCGAGATGTAATCCGCAGAAGTTGGTTCATGATTCATCACATGTGATAAAGAGGCATAGAAATCCATAGCAAGAGGAAACAAATCAATCCCCTCTAAAGTAAGTATTATTTATCTCCTAAGTGAGTACATCATTTTCCTATGGAGGGAAAAGGTTGCCCAAATTATTATAAAGACTAAAATGTTCCTATTAAGACTCCTTTGGAAAATTATCTCATTTACCTACCTGATGATAAAAGAACACAAATAAATGAATTTACTTTAATGACAGAAGAACGGGGCCTTAAGTTTATTTGTCAATGCTATTTTATAGATGACAAAACAAATGTACTTCTTTGCATTCCTAGTACTCATTGATTGATATCTATCGAACACCATTACTTATATAGAAAACCAAACAAATGTACTTCCGATGTTTCACAACCACCTCGATGACCTCGGCACCAATACAAAAGGCCGAACTATGAACAGCCAGGCAAGACCTCAAGTTGGCGTAAGAGGTGACCTATTTTCATTGATTTGGCCCAACTCCAGTTAGCGACCTACTTGACATGCCGAATGACCTCCCCCTTTAGTGGGCTATCGCCTCCAAATTCCTTGGGATCACAACATCACATCAGAAGATTCGGTTATTACCCCACCCGCTTTTGATGAGATAGGATCAACATTACCTGCTTACATGGAGCCCACCTCCATGTGTGAAACCACCTCTAAACCAAACGGGCCGGAGATCCCAGATGCATTTCGTGAGGCTCACGGCAGCTTGCCTATATAAAGGCCTCACCTCCAACCTCACAAGGTACGCATGATTTAACTCTCGAAATTCTCTAGCTCTCTTGCTTTTTTGCAATCAATGACAAGTTCGTTGACTTAAGCATTAGAGTGTCCACCCCTAGTAAAGCAACCCGGACACTTTGATAGTCACTTTCTTATAGCTTGATTAGGCGACCTACTCAGTCCAACATCCGAGCTATCTGCCAGCAGGGAGCATCAAATCGCACATCATCAATTGGCATCGTCTGTGGGAACGCTACACAAAAGTTGTATTACCACATTCTCTCTCTATCTAACTACATCTTTGATAGCATCTTCCAGCAACACCCCCGTCAACAACGTACGCGCTGATGGAGCAATCACAAGGGGGCAGGACCAGCACGCCATGCGCACTGAGATCCCCTCTATTACTATTGGGTTTTTCATCGTTCCCTTGACCTTACTAGGCATCCCTATCACACAAAACTCTAACTGCCCTCTACCCACCGTGGACGTGCCTCTTCCACTGGTCGAGCTCTCCATGGTTCTTGTAGGAATTGATAGTCGCCAATTCAACGAGCTAGTGCAGTTCATTCGCAAGATTGACCTACGAATAAGAATGTTGGAAGGCCACTTTGCTGCATTATCATGGATGCGGTAGTAGCACCACCAACAATAGTAGGTCATTGGGTAGAACGTCAATCAAAATCAACAGCCCAATGACCTAAACTAGAATCAATTATTGGACCCACCTTGTCGTCACGACAACTATAACCAAAATCAAGTATCGGACTCACCTCGCAGTCACAACAACCAGAACCAGGTTCCGTTGTGGAATCAACACGAGCTGTGACGTCTTAGGCCACCAACTCCACTGAGGGGTCCCGAAGAAGGCATCGCAGATGTGCAAATCGCAATGTGGTGAGGAGCCGCCTTGCCCTGAATGACAATGAGGAGGTTGAAAAGAAAGAAAAGGAAAAGGAGGCGAGCTAGATCGCCACCTTGTTAACACAACCGGTGACTCGCACTTTGCCACTGGCCGAGGAAATCCTCATGGCCCCATGGCCCAAGGACTTTAAGGCCCCTAGCCTAGAATTATACAACGAAACAACCAATATTTGAGGACAAGTTTGGGAGCAACAAGCAAAAGTAGAAGAGTAAGTTGTTGAGGTGCAACAAGTCCCCTCATAGCCGACACAGTAGGTCACCACAAAGAAGCAAGTCCCCTTACAGAGGTAGTAGGTCCTCAGGTTGGCGTTCTCACACTCCTCCCGTCTAGAACTGCAATATACTAGTCTAACGCTAAGAGGGCAAAAATTCTGATGCAGATAGACAAGGTCGAACATCAAATGGCCACCTAGGATGAGGGGAGACCGTGCCAATAGGAACCAGAACAAGTATTGCCACTTCCATCGGGATATTGACCATGATACAAAAAACTATTGTAATCTCAAAGACGAGATCGAGGAGCTGGTCCGCCGAGGTTACATGAAGCAGTTCATCAAGTAGGAAGGTCGTTGCCAACCTATTGACCAGTCCCGAGAAGCACCGTAGTCGAGTAGAGACCAGCCTCCCCAAGACCCACCACTAGAAAAGTGGCCCATTCGTGGTGCAATCAACATGATACGGATCCATTGTGGTAGGATGTAGCACCTCAACTAGAAAAAACTCAGTCCGAGAGCTTGTGCATGAGGACGAGAACCCGCCTAAGCGCCCTCGGTGGAGGAAGTAATTTATTTCACCAAGGATGACGCTCGCGGGATCTAATATCCACATGATGACAACCTTGTGGTCAAGTCAGTAATAAATGACTTCGAGGTAAAGTGGATTCTGGTCAACTTCAACAGGTCAACATATATCATCTTCTTGGAGGCGTTCAAGCAAATGGAGCTGGAGAGAAAGGGCCTGCTACTGGCTGACATCCCCCTAGTCGGATTCAGTGGAGAAGTAGTGCGGCCTATAGGCCGAATAAGAGTGCCAGTAACAACGAACTCACCAGTGAGTGGATTGGTCCCCTAAGGGTCGTATTTATAGATAGTTGAACCAAACTATGGATGGTTGAGATCAGTTGGATCCAATGGTTTGCAATGATGCGATAGTTTGTATTCTTAGTCGAAATTAGTTTAGCGCATTTTTGACGTTTGCGCGACCTAATGGCTATGTGGCTTCTGCACATCCCTTAACATTACCTCGTGCCTAGGTCGGACTGATCGAGCCAATCCGATCCTAAGCCATTGGTTGGACCATGATCGAGGACGGAGCTTTGACCGAATCACCTCGGGATAATACTACTCCCTCACCGAACTCAGGAGTGGAGGCAATTGATGAGGGGTAATTTGGTCCTCCAATGATATCATGAGATGTGGCATTGCAGAATAGTAGAGTGACATCTCAACACCACGTAAGCAAACCCTAGGAGCACTTCGAAGACTTTACAACTGCCTCGACAACCTCGGCACCACTCCGAAAGGCCGAACTACAAACAACTAGGCAAGATTTCAGGTTGGCATAAGAGGTGATCTTCTTCCATTGATATGACTCGACTCCAATTAGCGACTTGCCTGACATGCCTAGTGATCTCCCCCTTTAGCGGGTCATCACCTCTGAATTCCTCAGGATCATAATGCCACATCGGAAGAGCCAGTTATATCCTCGCTTGCTTCGAGCGGGATTGGATAAATGTTACCTGTTTACACGGAGTCCACCTCTAGGCGTGAAACCACTTTCGAATCAGACAGACCGGAGATCCCAGATACGTTTTTTGTAGCTCACGGTAGCTCGCCCATATAAAGGCCTCACCTCCAACCTCACAAGGTACGTGCGATTTAGCTCTTGAAATTCTCTAGCTCTCTTACAATCAAATACCAGTTCGTTGACTTAGCATCAAAGTATCCACCATGAATAAAATAACCCAGACACTTTAATAATCACTTTCTTACAATTCAACGAAATGACCTACTCAATTTGACATTTAAACTATATACCAGTAGGGAGCACAAGATGGTGCATCATCAATATTATTATATAATTATTGTATAACATAAATGTATGAAAAATAGGCTTAAGACTAGTTTTTCAAATTTTTTTTTGAGGGTAAAGTTGTGATTAGATGGTTTGTGCCGTAGCTGTTTTTAAAACTTAAAAGGGTAAAGAAGCACATATGGATTTTCGAATTGCACTATGTAAACAGAAATTAAGTAGTTAATTGTTGAAACTTGAATGATCATAAAAGCTCATAAAATTTTCAATAAACTATCTGGGCTAGTGGTTGTTTCATCGACATTCGAAAAAAAAAATGAAGTGGAGAAAGATTAACAGTTCTAAATTGGAAATTGGAATGGTCCTATCCAACTTGACATTTTGTTACATAGGGGCCTTCGATTTTTGGTTTTCGTGTTGGGTTCAAGCCTTGCAGTTGGGACCTACCTTGACTTGATTTTGGATCGGTTGACTCCTCAAGTAGAAAACAATATCTACCAATTGGAATTATAAAAGTAATATAAGGACTTGCACCATAATTTATATAATTTTTTTCTTTGTGCGTGATATTAAAGGCCGTGACTCCTCAGAGGTACCACATTCCCAATGACGATTGATGAATGTGGCAGGTTCCCACCTTGGGACAAGCAAGCGTTGCCCACAAAAATCGCTAGACGAACACATCACCCATGACCCAACCCTTTAAATTTTGACATTTGCAAACCGGAACGCAACATTAAAGATACGTTTGGTTCGCGGGAATATAGGTATAGAATGAGAATTGAAACAGGGTCATTTCTGTTCCAACTGTTTGATTGAATGGAGTTAGAATTCTATTATTGAAGGTGAATCCACATTGACTCACTGCTGGTAGTTACAGCTTGGACGACAGGAGTGAGGTTGGCATGTCGTATTTGCAAGATGAAAACATGCGAAAGAGCCCGTGTGGGGATTCCAACAGTCCAAGCTGACAAAGTGAATGAGAGCTAATAGGCAGATAGTTAGAGCATAGTAAGTGTGCAAAATAGTGAGCGTAGCTTATGAGGATGTGGGGTCACCCTAAGGTAGGCTTCAAGATTCAGTGTGACATGTTTGACATATTCGGAGGTGATAGGGCTTTCCGTTTGTTGCTTATGGAGCACATCTGCACGGCGTCGCATAGGCACTTGTCTAGTTCCCCGTGAAGCAGAAGAATCAGGCTTATCGTTGCCAGGTGGGCGTCGTGTTAGGGGCGTTAATTGATGCAAACGGATAATGGGAGACATGCCATGTAAGTTGAGGTCGAAGTCCTCGTAAGGTTGGAGTGATGACCCATGCCATTGGCTGCCCAGGTCGGAAGTAGGTTGGTGCTTGGAACGATAAGTGGGCGCGTCTTAGGGATCCCGTAATCCAATCTGTTGTGTTGCTATTAAGTGGGGTCAAAGTTGGCTTGAATGACATAAGCCAATATGTCGAGGTGTATTGAAGCAAGGTCGTGCCACATGTGATACCAAAGTGTTGTAGGAAGGCATTGGTTTCCACATGGCAATTTGTAATTGGAGTCGTTTTACCCCTCATCAATTTCCACTCCTAGTGGAATGGCAGCAAGGCGGGATCATATTTTCCGTTCCTTCCCCCAATTCTAAAATTAACTCCCATTCCTGTCCCCTATTTTTACTGAGGATAAAACTTGTCCTCCATCCCTGATCCCCAATGGGGATTGATTTCCCATAGGAATCCAAATCCCTAAATTTTTTTAGATAATAGTATTTTTTGAAAAATAAATTTACTTAAAATAAATAAAAATTTTAAATTATAAATAATATTTTAAATATATTTTGATATATATAATATACATTTAATATCAATAAAATTTAAATATATATAACCGGGGTCGGGGCGGGAACCTCAATCCCCATCCCCGACCCGATGGTTCAAGGAAGTTGGGTCCCCGTCAAGGAAGGGGAAAATTGCCATCCTTGAATGGCATTCCCTCCCCTTCCCTTGGGAATGAAATCTCATTCCAGCTTATTACATCTTCCATTTCGATTCCTATTTGGTCCAAACAGACTATGAAATAGACTATTTCAATTCCAATTCTGACATTTTGATTTTGATTCCAACCATGAACCAAATAAATCCAATCCAATCACCAAACAAGCCTTCTAGAGCATCAGTCCCCCCAAAACTATTTACTTCTTGTTAGTAGAATGTCTTGGCTATCATTATCAAACAAATAAGCAAGGTTTTAAAAACCAACCTGGAAACAAAATCGCTCTAGCTACCGGTTTTTGGGTCAGTGGTTCAACTGTCTGAATCAAATAGTTTGGACGGTTTGCATTATTAGGGTAAATATTATCATATAAAAGTTTTACATGAGAATGGAGAAGAGATTATGGAGTTGTCATTTCAGAAAGAAAGAAAGAAGGAAATAAATGAAGGAGAGAAATGAAAAAGGAAAAGGAGAGAAAGGAAAGGAAGGAAGGAGGGAAGGAGGGAAGAAGGAGGGAAGGAAGAGGAGGAGGAGGATTCGACGCTCACCGGCGGCAATAATGGCAGTAGCAACAGCGTGGTGGTGGCAACAAACACAAATCTCAAATATGAGATCTTAGAACTGAGATCGATTTCTCTCCAACCTTTGCAATCTCTTCTTCTTCTTCTCTTTCTTCTCTCTCTCTCTCTCTCTCTCTCTCTATCTATCTATCTATCTATCTATATATATATATATATATATATATATATATATATATATATATATATATATATATATATGTTGGATCTCAAATCTGAGTTCGTCTCTCACTTTCTCCCCTCTATGTCACTTTCTTAAACCGTGAACTGCTGTCCGGGTGGAACGAGTCAATGATTCAACCACCCGAGTCAACGGTTCTTTGACCAAGTCAACAAATTTTGACCCAGAAACAGATTAAGGGTGAAACGGAATTGATTGCTTAGACAGTTTCTAGGTTATTCGGGTCAACGACAATTCAAAAAACATTGCAAATAAGAAAATACCAATTGACACACTATCACAGATCCATGAACACCACTCGAACAACAAAAAGGATAAAAGACGAAAAAACAGTTAGATTTTGAAAACCTTTTTATCGTAGTTGTTTAAATGTCCTAACACAGCGAAAAGGGTTGAATATTTCCACAACTATTCTTTGCAAGCATTGACATATGATACCATGGTTTTAAAAGTCAACATGGAGATAGAACCATTTTGACCACCAGTTCCTAGGTCAAGAGGTTTGATTATCCATTCTCAATCCTGATTAAAACGGTGCATGGGTTCAAAACCGACTTGAAGCCATGACCAACTCCTAGATCAAACAGTCCGATCATCTCCCGGTCGGGTCCCAATGAAATAGTTGGATAGAATCATATCTTGGATATAAATGGAAATTTGGAAAAGGTTTGGGGTAGTTATTGATATGAAGGGGAAATGTGGAAAATAAATATTTTAATCAATTAACATTTGCATAGGTATTTTGAATATTTTTATATCTCTTGTTAGAGAATTCTAACAAACAGGATTTAATTGCAACTGTAAAATTGAGATATAAAAATTACTATTATCAAAAATGTCACGATCAGAAACTTTAGAAGAGGTTTCAGCAATTTACTCTTTTATAGGGATTCAATGTTTGGGCCCAACAAAACAGTTGGAGAGAATCCCGCCTTTACTCCAAATGGAATGTATTCGAATCATTTTACCTACATATAGATTTGATCCATTAATGAATCTTAATAGTGGGATCAGTGATAGAGTACACACAACCCATTAGCACAAAGTGGAAAACTTTCCTTCCCACAAACCCACGCCTCCTCCCCTTGTGATCCAGCTCCATAGAAGTGAATTGGTCTTTGAAGCTTGGCCTATGACTCTTTAGTAAATATATTAGATATATTGTTTGAAATGTTTCTTCTAAAGTTGTAAACTGGGTGGGCCCAAATTGATGTCAAACCGATTCAGCCTACAATTTTACATGTCTGGGCTTTGATTTTCAGTCCTCAATTTGGGCTTAAGCTTAAAAGTTTGGACCTTTTTATTTTTCAAACAGAGCTCGAGCCTAACTCTTAGGTTGTATTTGGTTCGAAAGAAAAGACATGGAAACCTAAGCCTTCCATTCTTTACCTTTTCTTTTAAACCAAATGCAGCCTTAGGTGGCCGAAACCAAGTCCAAGAGCATCAGATTTCAGTCCAGGGTAGATCCAAGTTGGATGGATTGGGCCTGACCTTGGGTCTTCATGTTTGGGCCTTAGACTCACTTCTTAGGGTTGGGCTTGGGTTGAACTTAAACCCACATGACTTGCACTCCTATCTCCTCCACTTTTTTAGTTGGCTAAAATGTTGTTTGTTTCCATTGCAAGAAACATTAAAAATGAGGTTTTCTTCATAAATTGCCCTCACATATGTTGAAGCATTCAATATTACTTGAAAATGGCTTAAAAACACTTGAAAAAACAAGTAAAAATGAGGAAATCAGATTTGGTCCTCACAAGGTCATCTTCACATTTCCTTACAGCCATTGGAAATATCTCTCCATGAAAGAAAAAACAAGTTTAGAGGTATTTCCAATGCATGACTACAAAAAGCTGTGAGGACATCTTTGAGAAACAACTTTGCCTCTGTTGTGTGGCATTTTTTCATACGTGTGCCATTAGGAACGTAGTGATGCTCAGCAGTAATAAAATATCTTACCTTGAACTATAAGTTTAACTAGAATATGGATTTCTTACACATGACAACTCTGCTCACACCTATTCACATATCATTGCAGCCACACATAGAGAATATCTCATTCTCTTACATGTTATTATGTACAATGAGATATAGATAATGTTATGTGAGCAGCCGTTTTAACCCATTTGTTTCCCGATTTAGTACTCACAAAATTTGACCACACACAGTATTGAAAGACTTGCAGCTGTGCATTGATAACATCTCTAATGAATTAAAAAAATATATATGGAGATGTTCCAAATCCACGGGTGTAGGTATTGTGTGAGAATGGTGTGAGGAAGACTAAATCTGGTGTCCACTATAACAACCAGTCAGTGAACGGTGATCTCAGCCAGTTGGCACGTTTGCGAGGGCCACTTCCTTTCTATTAGCCGCTCGCCAACTACACGGCGCTCTCCGCTATGCAGTCAAAACACACTGTTGCTTCCCGTAAGAGAGATTACGATATAATTTTTAAGAGGAAAGTAATAAGACTACGATATGCGGTTATAATGTGTTGGATTATTTCACAGAAAAAACCGCTCCGTGAATCAAGATAGTTGAAACGGGGGCGGCTCTATGTTTAACTGAATCGGATTTTTCGGTGCCAAAAAACCAGTTTTTTTCGGTAATTTTCTTGAAAACTAGGGAGATTTAATTAATTTTGATCCCTAAAAGACTAAAAAAGGTAAAAAACAACCCTTAAATCGCACGTAGCTTCTTGTTCGCTCGTTAAGGCTTACGACCAGAGTCTCCGTCTCCGTCCCCTCCAAAAATCAAAATAAGAGAAAAACTTTCTTTATCTGAGCGGAAAGGAAACCCTAATTTTTGATAAATTAAAGATAGTTATTATCTGTATTGTCTCATGTTCGATCGAGGTAAGTTTCGATCGATGTTCTACAGCATTCACTCTCATTGTTTCTCCCCCGAAATCGAGCTTCCACTGCGTTACTGCTGCTAATATTATTCTTCTTTTTGGGCAATTTATTCCATCAGTTATCGTAAGTTGCGGCAGAAGAAATTAACTTGGCGAACGGTAAACAGAAAAAAATCTATTAAATCAATTGAGCTTCCATAGTTTTTGCCAGTTTAGATGAGCAGAAAGGACTGAAAAACTAAAAAAAAAAATCGCGTTCTTCTAGGGGGTAAGGATTTATTCTAGGGTTTTAGGTTCTTAGGACCCCCATGGACGACTTTGAGAAAGCTATACTCATTAGTTTCGATGAATCCGGTACTATAGATCCCGTCCTGAAATCCCAGGCAGTTGCTTATTGTCAACAGGTCAGAGAAACTCCGTCGATCTGCCGCCTTTGTATAGAACGCATCATTTGCACTAATTTTGTCCAAGTCCGGTTCTGGTCCTTGCAGACTCTCCACGAAGTTCTCTGTCTCCGGTACTCATCTTTGACTCCTGATGAGAAGTTGTATATAAGGAAATCTTTACTATCGATTGCATGCTTTGAAGGTTCAGATGATAAGAACTTGGTTAGGGTTTTGGATGGTCCGGCATTTATAAAGAACAAGTTTTCTCAGGTGTTAGTCACTCTCATATACTTTGAGTATCCTTTGATTTGGTCATCCGTCTTCATTGATTTCCTTCCTCACCTGAGCAAGGGTGCGCCAGTGATTGATATGTTCTGCCGGGTTTTGAACACTCTGGATGATGAGCTGATCAGCTTAGATTATCCCCGTGGTGCTGAGGAAGTGGCTGTGGCTGGACGGGTTAAGGATGCAATGAGGCAACAATGCGTGCCTCAGATTGTCCGGACCTGGTATGACATTGTTTCCCTGTACCGGAATTCTGACCCGGAGTTGTGCACTAGTGTCTTGGATTCTATGCGGAGATACATATTTTGGATTGACATTGGATTAATTGCTAATGATGCCTTCATCCCCTTGTTGTTTGAGCTCATCTTGGTTGAGGCGCTTCCAGAGCAGCTCCGGGGTGCTGCCGCTGGTTGTGTTCTAGCAATGGTTTCTAAACGGATGGATCCACAGTCCAAGATCTCACTCTTGCAGAGCCTTCAAATTAGTCGGGTTTTCAGTTTAGTGTACAAAGATGTGGATTCTGAATTAGTTTCCAAGTTGGCAGCTATGCTTACAGGCTATGCAGCTGAGGTTTTGGATTGTTTCAAACGTCTAGATTCAGAAGAGAACAGGAGGATCTCAATGGAGCTTCTGGATGAAGTCCTTCCCACAGTCTTTTATGTAATGCAGAACTGTGAGGTAGACACCACATTCAGCATCGTCCAATTTTTGTCAGGCTATGTTGCAACAATGAAGAGATTTTCACCATTGAGGGAGAAACAAGTGCTTCATGTGAGTCAGATATTAGAGGTGATACGTGCACAAATTTGCTATGATCGTGTCTATAGAGATAACCTTGATATGCCGGATAAGATTGGGAGAGAAGAGGAAGATAGGATGGTGGAGCATCGAAAGGATTTATTTGTGTTGCTTCGTAGTGTGGGCCGTGTTGCTCCTGATGTGACCCAGGTATTTATCAGGAATTCATTAGCTACTGCCTTGGTATCTAGTTCAGATGAGAATGTTGAAGAGGTAGAGTCTGCGCTTTCTCTTTTCTATGCCATTGGAGAATCAATAAGTGATGAGGAAATGAGAGCTGGAAGTGGGCTTTTGAAGGAATTAGTGCCTATGATCCTATCTGCACGGATTTCTTGCCATTCTAATCGGCTTGTGGCACTTGTATACTTAGAGACAATAACCAGATATATAAAGTTTGTTCAGGAGAATACTCAGTACATACCACTGGTGTTGGCTGCATTTCTTGATAAAAGGGGCATATACCATCCAAATCTTAATGTGAGTCGAAGGGCAAGTTATTTCTTTATGAGAGTTGT
This sequence comes from Nelumbo lutea, assembly GCF_056320005.1. Lineage (NCBI taxonomy): Eukaryota > Viridiplantae > Streptophyta > Magnoliopsida > Proteales > Nelumbonaceae > Nelumbo > Nelumbo lutea. The sequence continues at coordinate 2,270,965 of NC_142691.1, read as the reverse complement.
AAAACTGCTGAAAGCAAAGCTTGTGCCTTTTGTAGAGACAATTTTGCAGGTATTCAGGTCCTCTCACAGTCTCTTCTGCTCAAACATTTTCCTTTCTTTATAATACATTATAGATGATGATTCTGATCCTTACTATTCTCTTTTATAACTTCCTTTAAATTCCTTAATACATTTTTCAATGTAATGATTGCTTAACAGAGTCTGCAAGATACCGTGAGCAATCTTACACATATAGATTGGACATCAAAAGAGTTGATTTATTCTGGATCAGAAGATGGAACTCACATATTTGAGGTATAACTCAGTTTTATCTAGTTTACGGTTTGTTTTACCATATGAACTGTGAGGGAGGTGCTTTCTTCTTCAGCTAGTTTGATTTAATTAGTATCTACATTTTTGCAGGCAATTGGTTTATTAATTGGGATGGAGGATGTTCCACTAGAAAAGCAGTCTGAGTACCTCTCTTTGTTACTTACTCCTCTTTGTCAACAGGTTAAGATGGAATTACCATTGTTAAAGGATCTATATTTATGTCTAGTGACCGGGAAGAGCTTTTTTTCTTTTTTGTCATTTTTTGGTGTATTTTTATAGTCTTGATTCTCCTGGTTATCAAATTGATATTGACTTGTATGGTACAAAATGTAATATGTCAAACAGGTCGAGGTGCTGCTTTTAGAAGCCAAAGTACAAAATGCTGAAGAATGTTCCGCAAAAGTGGTTATTATCCAGCAAATAATCATGGCAATCAATGCACTAAGCAAGGTTTCCATCCCATTGTTAAGTCATTTAACATAGTATTAGGAGATGCTTGTAAGCTATAACTTCAGTCATTGCTGCTTGTCTACATTTGTTAATTTTTTATATGTATTATGCATATTTAAGGAATTGAATATTTTGTGTTTATTAATTATAGGGTGATTAATCTTTTTTTGTTTGGTTGTTATTTTTTCAGTTCTAACTCATTTGTGTTTGTCTGGATTGATATTTATATTTCTTCAGTGTTCTTGTTATGTATTGAAGGATATTCTATTGTAATTGTTGTACCTCTAAGGTAGCCTTCTTTGTTTGGGCTGCAATGATAATGTATTGTTCACTGACTGCTTCATTATTCATTATTGTCTTGTTGCTAGTAATTTAGTGCTTTCATGAGTCACAAATTTGACCTGCATTCCTGTTCAGCTAGTTTGACCCTTCATTTCCTAGTTATAAGACTTTTCACTGGTATTGTCTGTTGTAGCCAGATTAAACTTGGTAATCAATAAAAAACAATCAAATTAGTAATCAATAGACAAGATTTATCACATGTTGGAGTTTTGACTGGAACCTTCTTTTCATACATCATATATGCAAAAGAATTTGTGCTTACTATGAAACTGTTTGTTCTCTAGGGTTTCAGTGAGCGTCTTGTCACCTGTAGCCGTCCTGCAATTGGTGTCATGTTCAAGCAGGTCAGTATCCAAGACTTTGGTAGTTAGCGCAATGTTACGTGTGACATTATGATTATTTTTCTAGGCCTCAGCCAGCTGGATTGCTTATCTGCAAGGTTGAACTAGCCTATCAAGGCGTTACCTTTTTGCTTTCTATTAAAGCAGTCTAATCAGATTGTCTCGACCATTTAACTAAACTGTTTCTGTTTTGTAGAGAAGACCCTGTCACTGGGTGGGGGTGGGTTAGGTTGTAAACATGAAAGCTCTTGCTACTACGTGTATATATATCCTTCTGAAATGATTGATAGAGCCCATCTTAGTGCACCCGCTCCCAAAAAAGAAAAAAGGAAAAAATCCACACCCTATTTGAAAATCAGAAAGTAAATAAGGAGAAGAACATGGACTCCCCCACACACACACATACAAGAAAAATAAAAGAACTCATACAGGGCAAGTATTTAGCTATCCTAATTATGGATTCTTACAGCATCCCTAAAGTTGTATTTGGCTCTTCTTGTTCCAGACACTTGATGTCCTTCTTCAGATTCTTGTGGTCTTTCCAAAAATCGAGCCTTTGCGGAGTAAGGTAAGTAGTGTATGTGGTATTACTTTCTTCAGATATTGCATTAACAACACTATTATCTAATGCTAACTGTTCCAATATGCAGGTTACATCATTTGTGCACCGCATGGTGGACACTTTGGGAGTGTCTGTATTTCCTTACCTTCCCAAGGCATTGGAACAGTTGCTTGCTGAAAGTGAGGTATAATAGAATTTTGATCTTAACTTTTATCTTCATTTATTGTTAGTTCACCAGCATCCTCTGCTTTGGCCATTTTTTCCTTCTGTATGAATCTTTATTGGTATTGCCATTTGCCATTCTTGTTAACGTTTGTAGTTTATAGGGCATTACCCATATTCAGTGTTTCTTTCCTATTTATTCTACCTTTTTCCCTCCTTTTTGTTTTTTAAATTATTGCTTATCATTATTGATCAAAAAAAATTATTGCTTATCATGTACATTAATTATTATTGTTGACTTTAATGTCACTAGATGCACCACACTCTTTAGGTGGGGTTTATGGTGATCCTTGTATTTCATTTTACAAGCTTTGCCTCGATAACCTTTCAGTCTAATGTTTCTCATTGCATGCTAGGATGAAAGTGTTTTCATGCCATATCTTTTAATGCTTAAAATTGTATATGATGTGGTTATGTCAATCACTTTTAATGTCCAGATAAGTAATTGATTACTGATTTGAATCATAGGTTTGATGAGATGCTAGTTGACAATATTTTCTTTACATGACTTCAATTATTTGGTTATGATTTTTGGAAGTTATGACAGTTGCAGTCAAAAGCGATGGTGGGTTTTCTCATATTAATCAATCAGCTTATATGCAAATTCAGTACCAAGGTGGGTGATATATTAGAGGAGATTTTCCCTGTTATTGCAAGTAGAGTTTTTCATATTCTACCAAGGGATGCATTTCCTTCTGGACCTGGAAGTAACACTGAGGTAAGGTATCTGGTTATTCATTTAGGTCTTGACCCATATTACTGACAAACCTACATTGTCAAATGTGTTTGAAAATGTTAAACATATGAAGTTAGGTCATTGAATTGAATCTTTTACTTTTAGCAGTTGAGTTTGAAGAATGTTTGCTTTACATGTCTTTTGTATCATAGAGTGGATATCATCTATAATTTGATGGTTAGAATTTTCACTTGATTTATGGTTATCCCTGACTTTGCTCCCTTAACATTTATTTTACTCATTTATCCTTTCCTTTGGGGAAGAGGGTGGGCCTTGCTCAATGATTGGGTTGCTCCATTGCAACCCGGGTGACCAGGGTTCAAATCATGGAAACAGCCTTTCTGTCTGTGTATCTGCAGGGTTAAGCCTGCATTCCTTTGGCCTTCCCCAGACCCTGCATTGGTGGGAGACTTGTGCACTGGGCTATCCTAATAACCCTGGGTGCTACTTCAATGGATTCCACCAAAAAAAATGGAATGCTACTTGAATGGAAGAAATAGTGTATCTAAGTGCCATGCATAAAGGATTTATTCAAGGATCAAAATTTCAGTATGTATCAGGCCGTATCGGTTGCCTCCCTATACACCCCTACAGTGGGTGTTTCGGGGCCTGTCCCGGTTCATGGGGTAGATGTGCCTTAAACCGACTCCTCTGAACCAGGTTGAAAAAAAAAAAACTAAAAAAAAGGAAGTGAGTCTTACAGTCCGATACACCCCAACCGGCGTATCGGACTGTATTGATATTTTGAACCTTGGATTTATTTTAAGTGCTCTCTGGTGGCTCATTTGTTTGCAATGATTTCATAGAGGTTATTTAACACTTTTTACATGCATGCTAAGAGCGCCTGCTTCATTTTGTAGGAAATTCGTGAGCTTGAAGAACTTCAGAGGACATTGTACACATTTCTTCATGTGATAACTATGCATGACCTATCTTCAGTTTTTCTTGCCCCAAAAAGCAGAGTCTACTTGGATCTAATAATGCAGTTACTCTTATACACTTCTTGCAATCACAAGGATATTCTTACTAGGAAGGTGCTTATTGTTTTTAACTTACTATTCGGCTTAGACTTCATTGCATGATGAATGCTGACAGGTTTTTCTTAGACTAAAGCCTAATATTTTTTGCTGTATCTGCTATTCAGACATGTGTACAGATTTTTATTAGACTGATCAAAGACTGGTGTGCCAAACCTAATGTGGAAGAAAAGGTAAGCCACTTTTCAAATGTTTGCTGGTTATGCCTTTTTCTGTTCCTTTCTTCATACTGAGCTGAAAAAAATTTCTCAGGTGCCTGGTTTCCAAAGATTTATAATTGAGACCTTTGCAATGAACTGTTGCTTGTACAGTGTGCTTGACAAGTCATTTGAGTTCCGTGATGCCAACACTGTAAGATCCTCTACCATGCTTTCTTGTACTGGTGTCCACTGTCTGTTTGCTTATCTGGATCTATATATTGCTGTTAAAGTTCCATTTTCGTGTATCAATCAAAAGAAGTTCCATGGATACCTTCTCTTCTATCTTGTCTTGGATGGACAATATTGTTCTTGAGAAATCACTATAAAACTAGTTACCTTATGCTACTCTTTTCCATAAGGTAATTAGATAATTTGAGGCATACATTTTCTTGATTTCTTTAAGCATAAATGTCATCATGATAAGCCAGACAGCAAAACTGATCTACTTCGAGGGAGCTCTTCCTCCTAAGAAAGAAGATAAAAAGAAGGAAAGGAATTCTGGTAATGTTTTCTGCTCTTCCTCAGACTTTCACAGAGATATTTATACTACTGCTCCTCATGCATAACAACCTGATTTGCCCGCACATGGGGGGGGTGGATTAGTTATGCTGACGTGTCTTCCTGGAGTAGACAAATTTGATAGGAGGTGCCATATCTTTGGTAGACTGCCTGGCCGAACCCTCAGAACCTGAGATGGCTGAATCGGGGTTCTATCACATCACTTCGATGCTAAGGAGTGTGTCATAGTAACATTCTATGTTCTCCTTAATGCTTGGTTGCAATACAAATTTTTTTTGAGATTCAAAGTTGGATAACTACACTTTGTTCAGTCTGTGGGCTACTTAGGCTGCATTTGGCTCTAAGTAGGGGTAGAGAATGTGTAAATCTTTGCAGCTTTTCTGTCATTGAATATTGATGTTAGTTTCATTTTAGGGAAATTGATGTTAGGCATCTGTTCTTACAAGCCAAGACATATACAATGACCATGGGTCAGCATCAAATGAAGACTGAGATACATCTTCAGAGTTCAGACTATTGGTGAAACAGTAGGAAAATCCATAGTGAATGAAACAACAGCTAGAAATCTTTTGACGTTTCTTCCTTTACTACCCTTCTGTTCAATTTTTTCCTGGTAAATCTAAACAGGCTACAAATGGTACAAAACTCAAAGAAATCCAAGCCTTATTATTACCTGAAATAGCTGGCCATCTGGAGATGATTACCCCAAACCCACCCTAATCTCATAATGATTCACTGGATATCTAATCAGAGAATCATAAAAAGATTTTTTTCTGAAAAGTCTCCATTATCATATTCGTTCCACTATCATACATCTAGCATTGAAGATAAGACATTTGAAGCGTTGAGCTTGCTGAACAAATTTAACTGAACTGAGAGGATGGTAATGGTCAGTTTTGTCGAAGTAGTAAGGTGACGAGTAATCATTTTGGTCTCCTTATTCAATGCCATAGTCCATGTCTGGGTACTGACTTGATGCATTCTTGAGATTATGCCATGTCAAATACAAGGTAATACAGATTGCAAATATGCAAAAAGATTGATATAAAACATTTAGGTTGTGTTCCGATAAACTTTAGGATTTGTGCTTTTAAAGCCTAAAAAAGCACATGGCTTTTTAGGCTGTGTTTTGGCTTCAGGGCCTCGTTATTTGCCAGGAAGTTGTTTACCCAGGTAAATCCTTTTACCTGTGTTCTTTTGTCAGGAAATGTTAGCTGGTTAAATGAGGCGATTTCCCAAAAGAGCACTACCTATTGTGTGCTGGGCTGCTGGCAAGGGCATTTTAGTCCCACAATAGTTTGGCCAATTTTCCTCCTTAATGGGTAAGTAATTTACCAATTTGGGAGAGGGGTGTTAGAGAATAAAACCTATTCAAGGACCTCACTTAACAGCTTAAGCTTTTAGGTTGAATGATTCTTTGAGATGGTATCAGAGCCACTTTGACCAAGTGGTCTAGTGTTCGATTCTTGTCACCCCCATTATAATAAATTAAGTTTCAGCACAAGGTATGGGTGGACCTGTGCTGTCCTCGCTTCAAGCCCAATGGGCTTTCGTGTGAGGGGACATGTTAGAGAATAAAACCTATTCAAGGACCTCACTTAACAGCTTAAGCTTTTAGGTTGAATGTTTCTTTGAGAAGGGGCTTAAAAATTTACCAAGGGAAAGTTCACTTTCTGTGGGACCTACACTTCCTTGCAAAAGAACACACAGAAGTTGGTTGACACCCCCCAAAACAAAAAAAAAAAAAAAGAAAGAAAAATACCAGTAGAAGAGCCAGCCGTTGATTGTTTCTCACAGCCCAAAGCTCTGAAATAAATGAAAGTTTATCCAAACAGAGCAAGGTTTATAGTCTGTTTTACATGAGTAGAACTTGGGAAGAGGACCAATATGCAGTGAGTTCAGTACAGCTGACTGGACTTTGTGGTGGGCTGGGGGACTGATCTTGAAAGTCCTCTTTCTGATGGATTGTTTTAAATTGCCAAATCATCTCTGCATGTGGCTGAAATATGAGAAGCTATAAGGACAACAAATATCTGGGGGGGCTGATCTTGAACTGAGAAGACGGGATTGAGTCTGACAGGTGTAGAACGTGGATTTGAATCTGACATCTGACAGTCACTTTGTGTAAAAAATGCCAAAGGTAAAGTCCATATCCAATCCACCCCTTCTTTTTTTTTTTTTTGATAATTATCCAATCTACCCCATTCAAGACAACAGATAGCCAGGACCTTCATTTGGTAATAGGCCCTTGGATTTACTTATCAGAAAGCCCTTTCCCCTAAAAATTTCCATTAGTTGAATTAATTATGGGTTTTATTCCAAATGCACACCTTGTTATGATTTTGAAAATGTTGTGTATGCTATCATTTACTATTAGCAGTGTGCCTCCATGATAATTTTGACATTGTTGCTTTCTCTGATTCTGAATGACAGCTTATTCTGTTTGGAGAAATTGTTGTGGCACAAAAAGTTATGTATGAGAAGTTTGGTGATGATTTTCTCATTCACTTTGTATCAAAAGGTTTCCCAAGAGTTCACTGCCCCCAAGGTTTGGCTGAGCAATACTGTCAAAAGTTACAGGTATAAGATGTAACAATTCAACTCTTTGTCCCAACTATATGGGTTTAGCTACATGAATCCTGTTCTACCATTTGACTATGTTAAGTGCCACATCTAATGTTATATTACGGGCCCTCAAATCATTTATTACTACTGCTGTTTATAGTTAATAATTAAGAGGACAAGAGTTTTTTGGTCAGGTTGTTTGGGGGGACTTCTAAACGGCCCAGGAATTTTCCATGTGCAAAAAATTTTTGGCATGTTTGCATATTCTTCTTCTATATGGTCAACTTTGAGCCCAAAAGGCCTAGTCATTGTGGGCATTACTAAATTAAAATATTGGAACTTTTGACCATTTGAAAAGAAAATTGTTGAGCAATTAGAAGTTTATAGAATTAAAGATATAATAAACTTCCATTTCACTAATGTTGCTGTCATTCTTAACCATGTGCTTACAGGGCAGTGATATCAAGGCACTAAAATCATTCTATCGCTCGCATATTGAAAATTTGAGACAACAGCAGAATGGAAGCCTTGTATTCAGATAGCATCGTCTTGCTACGTTAATCAGGTTACTAGTATTTACTGGATATTATCTGACTTCCTGGATTTCTGCATTAGGTGGCACTCCATTTTTGCATTTAGAGGTTGGTTATAACAGTTTTGGGGCAACGCTTTGTTGAGTTGAGTATGTTGGGAAACTCTTATTATATTTCTTATCTGGAGTTTCCCTTCCATGATGTACTCATGTCAAGTGTATATTGCAGGGTGTTTCTTTTGTATATATGATATTTGTGTGGCCATCTAAGACGGCGAGGTATGCTAGAATTCTCATTATCTTCAACTTAAGTCTGTCAAACTGTGCTTTTGACTAGGCTAGTAATTTCGATTGTCCACCACTTATTGATTGGTGATTTGGTGGCTGGTGGCTGTTATTTTTTATTAGCAGGTGTAAATTTCCGGGAGCACTTCATTTAAATACGAAGAAATGCGGGTTTCCTGCCTGTCCGGGAAGTGTTAAGTGAGTGTACAAATTTGAGTTTTCAGTAACAAAAGGTCGTTTATATTCATGTTTCCTTAGTTAAATCGCTTTTCCTTTATCCAATAATTAATTCAAGGGTTCTAACGGTTTTAAAATCCCCGGAGTTGGTAATAATTGCAACTTCCATGTCTTGTCATAGGAGGAAAATAGAAAAGGATTCCAAGTTTCCACAGAAACGTCTGCAGTTGATGTGTTATTTAATGTAGTTTTCCCTCGATACCCGGAATATCGAATGCAAGCGTCATGAAGGCCGATGGAATTATAATTTGCAAGAGCTAAACCGGCCATCCAGCTGAGGCCAACCTTAGGGTCTGTTTGGTTTGGTTTGGTTTGAGTAAGAATTGGAATTGAAATTCTTTTGAATCGAATTTCATAAGATATGCATGACTTCCAAGGATGGTTGTCACTAGTAGGGGTGTCAATTGGACGGGATTTGGTTCAATCCAATCCAGTCCATTGTGAGTCCATTATAAATGGATGAGGTCCAATCCAATGACTGTTTTGGACCAATTTGGACTGTCCAATATGTTCAAATTCATTTTGATTTAGATTGGTTTCAATCCAAATCCGGTCCATTGACTTAATCCAACCCAATCCAGTATAAATTTGTTACTGATGGACCAGGTCCAATCCAATATAATAAATATTTTCGACCAGATTGGTCCAATCCAATTCGTTCAAATTGATTTTGGATGGGACGGGGTCCAATCCAAAACTGGTTCATTGACACCCTTAGTCATTAGATAAAGAGAAATAGGGTTTGAGGTGGGGTTTCACAATGGGCCATTCTGATTCTGATTCCAGATTCCTATTCCAATTAACCAAATGGGCCCGTATTGTGGTCCATTACATACGGTATGGGTGATAACCTTGGGCTGTAAGAATCGTGACATCCTAGCTTTCCATTACTCCGATGTCTGATTACCTGGTTACACTTGAACGACGAGAGCGAATCATTGAGCACAAGTGTGGATAGGTCAAACATTAGCTTGAGGCATGATCACAACAGTTTTACCACCCTAAATTAACACACGTTTTTGCCACAACATCGCTTATGTTTCTTTCCTTTACATAATGATGGGATTCGTGATTCTCTGATTCATTGGCCATGGCTAACCGTGTTCTGCCGCAGTGGAATTGAGTTTTGTTGAAGTTAACTCTTTTATACGGACGTCATTGTACAGGAGCTTTAATCTAAATTTGGGCTTTTGCGGACGGCCCCACCTAAGCAATAGGCCTATGTTCACTCCCCACTTGAAACGAGTTCAATATTTTAAAAGCCTGTATGAAGTTTCTTTTCAGCATCTTGGTCAAGCTGCAAGGGTATATGGACTGAATTTGAAATAGCTCATCGAGATGGGCTTCATTTTGGTCATCCTCACTGATTGGTGTTACCATTCCTTTATGTTATACCCGCCAAAATCAAGTTTACTTGGACTCCTATGATTTTTCTTTGTAACTTTGTCCCGTTACACTGTAGATTCTAGCCTAGTGCCCAGTAATTCGGTGCCTTGAGGCAAACGCTTTGGCTTGCTGTGGCAGCGAAGAAAGTTGAAGGGGCAGTGTCAGCAATAGTCTTTTGCACGAAGCCATTTCAGAGAAGAGGCGATGTTACCAAAAGCTCTTCATGCTAACAAAGTCGTTTAAATCTCTCAAAACTGTTGTTTCTGTTGATACAAGAAGTAAAAAATTGGTTTTACTTACCTGGATACGTATGTTTCTCACCTGGCAGCTGCTCGTTACTATGGTCCTAGATTTCCAACGAGCATAGCAAGAGTACAGAGTACTAAGCTTTCACATTCACAGTCACACAGGCTCACAGCCATCTGTGGCATAGTGGGGATCCTCATTTCCTGGGGTGGAGCACTGGGGCCTCCGAATGGTGATGCGGATACTCCACTATTTGCCTTCACAAAAGGTCCAGTGGCTGGTGGTATGTAAACAAAAATATATAAAGTGGACCAATCTTTTTCCTTTCTGCCAGCTATTACTAATAAATACCTCGTGCAATACTCGTGCCTTCATAAAATAAGAATCTAGCATAGTTCTTTTCGGTGTCATCCAAATGGCAACTGGAAATCTGGCATTCATTCCATTTCACATGGGTTTCTGATGTAAAGTTTTCAGGTTACAAATACCTTTATACCTTTCTCGTAAGCGTAGGAATGCCAAAACGAAAAATATGTCTACAGTTAAAAGGTTTTATTATAGCATAAGGCATATCAATTTAAGGGGTGAATACTAACAAAATTACGAATCTGATATATGGAATGCCGGGTTCGGTTTGACCATAGATATATGTTCGCATCTGATTTGACATCGGAAAGAGCATTAGTAACAAAGATTTGATTCCAGGTTCTTTTGAATCAATCTTCCTTAAATTTAGGTTGATCGGAGATGTATCTTTAAGCTTTAGTTTGGGGGCTGATCTGATGAGCGGTCTCCGAACTGTTGAATAATTACCTTGATGTCACGTCGGCGGTAATATGTCCTTGTCCTTATCAAGTCACTTGGAATTACTTCCTATTCACCTCGGATTCACCACGGATGCACCTCAAATCCACCTCTGATGTACCATGGGTGCACCTTCGATCCACCACGGATGCACATCGGATTCACCCCAGATGTACCTTAGACATCTTGAAATTGCTTCTTAGCCATCTCGGCAAGGCTGACCTGTAGGCACCTTGATAGGATCAGGCTGGCAACCTCAAGACCGAGCCAGAAACCTCGGCATGGGGTGACCTCCCATTGTGATTTCAATGACTTGACTGAGGCCCAGTTGGCAACCTGCATGATGTGGAGATCAACCTCTGTTATGTGCAACTTAATGTCCCCAAATCCTCTAGGATCACGTTGTCTCGTCGATAGAACTGGCTTCTGCGCCACCTCCTTCGAAAGTAACTAGATAAATACACTATGTGAAATTCACGACTACCTACACCTATATAAATGCACCCCCTTCAACCAACCAAGGAAGATACATGCAATTTAACATTCATAGCTCTTTTACTTTCTTGCTTTTTAACTCTCATAGCACATTCACCCCTAACTTAAACATCAGGAGTGCTCACCCCAAATAAAACACTCCAGGTACTCTGGTTATTATCTTCTTACGACTTAACTAGCTGATCTCGTCAATTCCACCAGCGAGCACCAGGTCACGCTCCGTCACCAATTCACCATCCTTGATAAATTTGTACAAACCCAACCTAATAATTATTATTAGTAAAATTTAATAATGTCCAAAAAGACGAAGAAAGAAAGCTTATTATTTAATATCTGGTCAATGCATAGGGCTATTTTGATTTTAATCTGGAATGCAAGGCTGTAAGGGAATGTGAAAATTGTGAGGACAGGACCCGATGTTTTGGTTGGCCACTTCACGAATGTTCGATGGAAAATTGAAATGGACTTTAACAAAGAGTTTAAATACAAATATGTACAGTATAAAATTGTGTTGTGGGGCGCAAATTGACACGCATGGAGATGGAACCTCGATGGGTGACGGTTTGTTATCCAGTCGCATCAGAAACTGAATTAAAGACACAATCACAGAGCAGAAATGAATCTTTTGATCGATGCATATGGACTTACCCATCGATCACGTCTCTACGATATTCAAGTTTGTATTCCTTGTTCTAATTTTAATTTGTTCTGCTGGTTCTAGAAGGATTTGGTGGCCCTTGCTTAATTATTAATATTAATAGTGACACTTCTGAATTCCGAGTCCTGATCCTGACCTTAGACAGCAACGAGTAGCTCAACCAATTGATCCCACCCATTCAATTAATCTATCGTTTCATCCAAGATGGAGACGTTTTACCACTCCATTGCCCTTGTTTTTCAATATCAATTGCAACTCATGCCTTTGTTAAAATATTAATAAAATTGGACGGCCAAGATCATCCACTAAACTTTCTTCATAGTTCATACAAAGCATTTTCCGCATGGGACAATTGGGTCCTTTTCATTAATAATTTTTATGAATTTGATACAGACGTGGCAGCCATATAACGCTTTTGATTGCTTCATGTCTAATTTAAATATGTCCAAGTTTAATTGATTAATTAACAGGATTAGTGTAGTCTCTACACTCTACACTCTACAGATAGGATCTCTACACTAGTTTGGATTACAACATGCGTACTTACCTACCATGCCCCGATTTCTTCGTACAAATATATTATTTCTGCTTCTTTTGCTGAGTTCATTGTTCATATTTTAATTCAAAGTTAAAATTTAAGGTTTTGAATGCAAAAATTTACAAACGCATGGAATTTGTGGTGTTAGCGGTCAGAAGCATTCGTTTAGTGGGGACTTAGGAGAGTGATTTGGCTCCCCAGTGACATGATGAAATATGGTAATTGGAAACAGTTAGATGGATGATATCTTAGCACCATATAAATAAGTTAGGAAGCGCCAAGCATTACACAAATTTTGTACTTGTCCTGACATCCTCAACACAACCTCAGCAAATCAATTGCGAATGGGCACAACAAGACATCAAGTCATCATGAGAGGCAACTTGCTTCTGTTGATTTAACCTGAGTTCAGTTAGCGATCTGCCTAACATGCTAAGCGAACTTTTCCTTCTCCTTCTCCTTAAGTGGGCAATTGTCTCCGATTTCTTTGGGATCATGATGCCACATCGAAAGAACTGATTATCACCCCGCTTGCTTCAGGCACAATTAGATAAACACTACCCGCTTACATGAAATCCATCTCTAGGCATAAAACCACCTCCGAACTAGATATGCCAAAAATCTCAAAAGAAAGGAGATGTCAGGACAAACAACCTACTCAATCCGGCGTCCGAATTATCTATCAGTAGGAAACACTAGATCGCACAGATAGATTTATATAGAATATTATAGAATGTTCCCTGCGCTAAGGAAAGAATTAAACTTTAATTAATAACCTTGAAGAATTCCAATGGCCATGAATGATTTTGTCTGTCTATGTTTTTGTTTTGTTAATTTACCGAAATTGAACCATCCATCTATGAATATTGATACTGGGATAAATATGGTCCATCCACTCATACCCAACCAGCTTATTCCTACGATGGTGTTTTCCTCGATTCCTTGCGATGAGCGCAAGATTTTTTCATTCTTTCTCCCCCCTAAGAATTAAAGATCGGTTCATGTATCAATTCTTTCTGCATTTCCTTTTCATTTCAGTAGACCAAGAAAATGATAGTAGCTAAGAAGTCCATTTCAATTAATATTTAATTGTTTTTCTTCCTTAAGCAGCCAACATCACTAGTATTTATAATATCTTGGGTTGTTATTGGACAATTAATCCATTGGTTCATAATAACTAATTCCTTGTAAAGTTGCAGTCTCTTCATTTTGAAAAGTAAAAGTAAAAAAGCAATTCTATTCCCTGTATTCAAGTCTATGATATCAGCATATGCATCTGGATCAGTCAATACAACCAACATAGGATTCCTTTCTTCTATATTTACTTTTGTTACTGAATTAAAATTTAAAAAATTGGGATTGTTTGGTAAAATTCCATAGAGTAGGTATTTAAGGTATGGTTGTTGTGGTTTGATTAATTTGTTCACCACCCTTTTATCTTTGACCTTCTCAAACCAAATGAAAATTGAAGAGTTGTGTGAATATGTGTCACAATAACTTGTAAAACCAGAATGAATGCTTCTGGGTTTCAAGATGTATAGCAAAGAAATCTATTAATTAGCAGACCATGAGTTTCACCTGCTCTACTTTAACTAATAATTTAATACATATATATAAATCACCCAATAAAAATAAGAAAATAAGAACTTGTGTATAAATTGCATTTATTGTGTGATATAGTGCAAGAGAATTTTCATTTTCATTATTAAGGCACATGTCCTGAATTAAGAGCTCTTTAAAATGAAATGAAAGAATTGCCCTTTTGGAAATATATGCTCTAGAAGCCTCCTTTATATATCAAGAACAAGTAGTGCACTTCATTAACCATATTTTCTTTTTAATTACTATATTGTTTAATTTATTGGAAGCACATCTAGAACATAGTAAATCAATTAATCTCAAAAAGTCTTTGTCAGTTTGTCTCCAAAACTTAATTTCTGCAATTGAATGAATGAATGAATGAATGAATACTGTAAGGTATAAAGAGTTTAAACTCTGATGAGATAATTGGGCCTCAATTACTGACTGCGAGTCTAATTAGCCTGCTACCATTTTCTTCTTCTTATTATTATTATTTTGACAGTTTCAACTATTTCTTCTTCTTAATTCGTACAGGTCAGGGTCAAATATAAACAGTCACTTCTTTCTATTTCTTGCTCTCTTCTCATTTGTGTGAAATGGTAAAGCGGGATTCATTAATATGAAGAAGAAATCCAAGATTCATATACTGTATATGGTGACACCCTGTTGAGGCTTGACACGTGGCTAGGGGGAGATGGCCGGCTGGCTCTTGTCATCAGGATGAAAGACTCCTTCCCGGCCGCGGAAGAAATCAGACAAACCCCAAACGCGTCAAAAGCACTCGGACCTCACCAAAAATATAGAAAGAAGAAGAAGAAGGCTCAGCTCTACGCCTCTACCTCTCCAACTCCGACTAAAAAACAAAAGGCGTTGGCATTATCATCATCTTCTCTTTTAAATTCGTGTGACTTGACGAATGAATAGCAAAATGACAAATTCACCCCTGACCCGAGTGGTGTAAAAGTTGGAGCTGACGAGAGATGATGGGTGATAGGGTCGGGTCGTAGCATACCTACCATGGCTTTGACATCCAACAGTTTCAGCAGGGTATTGCGGCTGAAACAATGGTGTGAAAGCTTCTGCGTTTACAGACGGGCGGACTCGGACTCGGACTCGGAATCGGACTCGGACTCACCTACACACTACACACTACCCACGCACACGTATACGCACACGCAACACGCGCACCTTTAATCTATTCACTCTTATATCCTCATTATTCTGTAATCCATACCACCTGAGATGTTTTTAATAAACTCCAAAAAAAAAAAAGTCAATTAGGTCGATGATCACAGCCCCTTTTGGGTTTATGGTTGTGATGGGTTTTAGTCTTAGACTGTTTGAGGGGTAGGTTAGCAATCACCTTCAATTGCTAAAACTCGAGTGGACCCATTTGAGGGATGAGGAATGAGGGGTTCTTTATTTATTTATTCATACATGGCTTCCACAAAATAGGCCAATAAGTTCTAGAAGCTCTTCGGCGTTAGCCAAGTCTCAACTATCATCCAATTCCGATCCTCCAAAGTATTAATTTCTTTTTTGTTGCTTATGCAGCAGTTTCAGACCAAAATACAAACTACATACAAAAGTCTTCGTCTTACACTTTTAACTTTTTATGGTCTGGACGTGAAGCCAATTATTAAAATTATATAGTAAAGATAATTTATGAATTCGTTTTCTAAAATACAGGATTCGGAGGGAAGCATTGAAGAATTAAAGTAGGACGGGCAAAATGAAGAAATACATTTGAAATTTTATATATGTGTTAGATTAAAAAGAAATTTCTATAAAATAATTACATTGTAAGACTATGCTATGTTGTATTAGAGCAAGAGTATTGAGTAGTAAAGAAACTATATATGTAAAAAATTGAACGTAATAAACATATGTATGCTAAGATGAATATGCGAAACTAAGGATTTTTAAATCAAACCTGACAACGAACTAGTAAGGGGTCTGGTTCCTGGGATGATCAATTCAACCGTTCGAATCGAACAGATGACCCGTTCTGACAAAAAAAAAATCGTTCAAACAGTTTGACCACCCGAATCAGCGGTTTGCTGATCAAATCAATAGTTTTTGGGGAAATAATGATTATGAGGTAGAATGGGTGATCGGTTCCTGGTTTTTCCGGTCCCATCCGATTTTTGAAAACCCTGTGTGAAACAACTAAAAATATTAGGATCATAAATAGAAATATTTATAAGAAATCAGGAATGATTCTAATAGATTATGAAATAAGAAAAAATAGACTAAAGATGATTTGATCATTTTCATAGAAAATCAAAATCGTTAACTTAACACCCGTAAAAAATTGATTTATTACAAATTGAAAAAGCTAGAAAGACTATGGGTAGACTGACTGTAAAGCAAAAGAGATGTGAATAGAAATAAATAAAATTCGTGTAAAGCAAAAGGATAAGGCTTGGATGATGCATGAATAAGATGTAAAATTACATGGAAAGAAGAAGAGAAGCAACTCTCTATTCAGACGTGTTCACTCCCTGTCCCCCATATAACCGGGATATTTATGGGATAGCTCAAACAAACAAGCCGTTTTCAAATTGTTTTCTCATTTTCTTGGAAAAGAAAGTCTATGAAGTTGTTTTTCCTATTAAAACTTGGACGAATCATCAAGATGGAACGCTGCTTGGAAATCACAATCAGTGGTTGAGGGGGAGCCGAGAGGTTCACAAAGTCAAAGGGCAGAAACGTAATTTGGTCATATAAACCTACCGAACCATGGAAAAGGCTCACGAGTTACGACTTGCCTTCAGAAAGATTTATATATACATGCCAAATGACCAAACCGTATCTCATAACAAGTCTCCAACGAGATTTCCTTTCCATTTCCATGTCGCGGAGGAAAGAACTTTGAACGGAAAAAACAAATTATATATACCCACAGAGCGAGCGAGAGAGAGAGAGAGAGAGACAGGGACCGAACAGAAGTGGAGATCATACACAAAGCTTTTCTCTTTCTCTGTGTAAGGGACAGAGAGAACAGAGAGTGGTTGGTCGGTCATTGGATTATTCATACTCAATCTCGGCTTCATCTCTTCTAGTTCTTCTATTTTGATTGGTCTGCAATCGATTGCTTCTTCATCGATTCTGGGTTTGAAGTTTTGCCGACAAATAAAATGACCAAGAAGATAACGTGGAAATCCTTCGTTCCCGGTTGCTACAGGGCGGAGATCCCGCCGGAAGAACCCAAGAAGAGAATTAAGAAGCAAACTTCTTCTTCGTGGATATCGTTGACAGACATAAGCAACCCGGGTTCACCACTGTCGGCCGATGATATCTCGAATTCTGTCATCGGCTCCAACCTCCATGCGTTTATGCTGGCAGAACTGAGGGTGATCACGCAGAGCTTCTCGTCAAGCAATTTCCTGGGCGAGGGCGGGTTCGGCCCAGTTCACAAGGGGTTCATCGATGACAAGCTCAGACCTGGGTTGAAGGCGCAGGCTGTGGCCGTTAAGCTCTTGGACTTGGAGGGCTTGCAAGGACACCGGGAGTGGCTGGTGAGAATTTACACCAACTGCGCTTGATTTCTCTTCATCAATATTCAATCTGATATATGGAAATTAAAACTGATTAGCTAGATGAACCCAACCGGTTGGGTTAAGTCTTCTCTGAATAGATTGATTGGTCGATTCTCTGGTGCTGCTGCATCTTTGCGTTAATTGCTAAATGTACTTTTATGTATTGATTTGCAGGCTGAAGTTATATTTCTTGGGCAATTGAGGCACCCCAATCTCGTGAAGTTGATCGGATACTGCTGTGAGGACGAGCACCGACTTCTTGTATACGAATACATGGTGCGAGGAAGCCTAGAGAATCAACTCTTCAGAAGTACGTCTGTTCTCCCTTTCTGTAACATCGTTGGATTTATATATATATATATATATATATATATATATATATATATATATAGGTTTATGGCCTGTTAGGAATTGGGTGCCCTGTCTTCCTAATCCTCACTACATTTCCACCGAGAGATAAAAAAGGAATCATCTTATATCAAATGTTATTGTAGTTTTGTGCATTTTATTTCACGGAATTCGACAAAATGATTTAAAAATCAGAGTCTGAGTTTGCAGATTGCAGAAGAGTTAATTAGCACCCAGTTCCGTTTACTCCAGTTTATTAATCGTAAAAAGCAAAATATTTTTGACTTAGTAACCATTATCAATTATTGTTTTCTCGCTATCTTTAGACAATGAAGGATTATGTCTAATGAATCTCTTCTCTGGGAAATGCAGGATATTCTGCTTCGTTGCCATGGTCAACCAGAATTAAAATTGCGCTGGGAGCTGCCAAGGGTCTCCAATTTCTGCATGAAGCGGAGAAACCTGTAATATACCGGGATTTCAAAGCTTCCAATATATTGTTAGACTCGGTATGTTCTTCTCATTCACTGTCAGTTAGTCTACAGGCTTGAACTAATGGCCTATATATTGATCTCTCCGAGTCTCCCTATATATAGCTAACTTTCCTCTGGTCCATTTTTCTTACAGGATTACACAGCTAAGCTCTCAGATTTTGGGCTAGCCAAGGACGGTCCTGAAGGGGATGAAACTCATGTCTCAACCCGTGTTATGGGCACCCAAGGCTACGCAGCTCCCGAGTACGTCATGACTGGTAATTATAGCCTTACCCTTTTACTTCTCTATATATCAGGAAACAAGTTGCGATGTTTAATGAAATTGAGCAGAACCCACTAACAGTTTGATATTTTTGTGGCTAAATTTTCAGGTCATTTGACAGCAATGAGTGACGTATACAGCTTCGGAGTGGTGTTCCTAGAGATGCTGACGGGAAGACGATCCATGGACAAGAACCGTGGCCCTAGAGAACAGAACCTTGTAGAGTGGGCAAGGCTACTATTGAATGATAGTCGCAAACTAGAGCGGATTATGGACCCAAAGCTGGAAGGGCAGTACTCGAACAAGGGAGCTCAGAAGGCAGCTGCATTGGCTTGCCAATGCTTGAGCCACAACCCAAAGTCCAGACCCACAATGGGCACCGTGGTTAAGACCTTGGAGCTTATACAAACCTATAACAACGACATCCCCATTGGACCGTTCGTGTATATAGCTCCAAGTGAAAACCCCAAGGAAGGTGATGTCAAAGTGGGTAAGAAGGAGGAGGAAAAGGAAGCAGACAAGAAGAAAGAGAATGACCACCACCACCACCAGCGTGCAAAGGAGGATAGAAAGGAAGGTGAAGCAAACAAGGAGGAAAAAGACGAAAACAAGAAAGGCAATGGACGTCGCCACCACCGTGGCCACCGACACCGCATAAGGACACCAAGATCTCCGGCGGTCCATTCTGATACTACATTATATAAGAATTTTGGTAGTGGCTTGAATTCCCCAAAAGCAGTACAGAAGCAAGGGGAAGTAGCTTTGTAGATTTGTAAATCAGTAAATCACACTGTTGACTACTGTACAGAGATTTTACTTCCGAGTTTCAAGGAAGTGATGGAGCTTGTGTAAACGGAGCGAGCTATCTGGGGTTTCTTTTTTTTATTTTATCATCATCAGTGACTGTCAAGTAAGGTTATAACTTATAAAGTGGTCCATATTGTTGTGAGGACGGACCTCTTGGTCATTTTAGAAATTCTTTCAATACTTGGAAAATTCAATCCTCTCTCAGTCTCAATTATCAAATAGAAAGGGTTAAGCATTCAAAATATAAAATTCATAGAGAAAGCCCAAAAAAGGGCTCGAGGCAAGATTATAATTAATTATACAATTGAAGAAGCCACCGCCTGGAAAGTGGAAAGGTCGGTCCTGTGTTATCAGAGAAGGAAACCTCTTTTCTTTCCTTCTTTGTTTTTTGTTTGAATCACGTCTAGCACCAACCAATAGGTGTTTATTTTTTACCTGATCTTACTAAAATAATAAGGAGATGAGATTAGCATAGAATAGCACAGACAGCGATAGTTTAAGAGCTAATTGAGGTTGATAGTCTTATTGTTAATAAATCAAACCCCCATCATATAGAAGAGTTCACATCTCCGCCCCACAAGGGGCCACCCCACAACGTCCCACAGCACATCTCCGCTGTGTATTAGGAACATCTCCTGATAATAATGATCTCTTTGGTTTTGGTATTATCATCGGGAGATATTTTCAATACACAACGGGAATGTACTATAAAACATTGTGGAGCGGAGATGTATATTCCATCCAGAAACGATCTAACAATATATATATCCTAGTCTCCAACATTATTACTTTCAGCAACACCTTGAAAGGAGCAGTTCAGCCAATAATCATGTACACGGTTCCCATTTATTCATTCATTCATTCAATTCCAGTAAACTGTACATTTACGGAGGGTACTGGTTTACATAGGCCACAAATTTCTGTAACACCACAATAGGTATCAACTAGAAAATAACTACAACCATTGGATGTGTTAAAAGCATAAAATTGCGAGTTCAAATCTGAGCCCCACAATGTCTCACAGCACATCCCCACTGTGTATTGGGAACATCTTCCGATGATCCACCCCCCCTGTGGGGCGCAGATGTGAACTCCAAAATTGCAAGCTCAAAGCCTTAGATTGCAGACACAGGGTGTCACCATCTCAATTGTTAATCTAATTAACAAGAATAGGCACTGCAAGAGAGATATATAGAAGTTGGATTATGTCACATAACAATAAACTTGTTTGAAAAAATTGAATTCTAATCCTATTTAATGATTAAAGCTTGAGGTTTGACAAAGAAACAACCACCTAATTAAGTAACTTGATCAAAGTCAAAATTCAAACATTATCAACATAGAGAAACTTGGCAACTTGAACAAGATGAAGAAAGGAACACCAACCCCTCACCAACCCTCGCATTTAGATAAATTGTCTGCCCAATAATCTGTGTAGTGAGCAAATCCCCCTTTTCTTGGTCTTTGTTTCTTCTTGTTTTCTTTCTTCTATACAGTGGGCGCTATAAGAATTTATCCAGAAGGTTGTCAAGCTGTATATTCAGCTATAGGAATTTTAAACTATATGGCAATATCTCTAATAATTTATACATGGAGGTAGTACCTTAGAGGAGAATATAATCAAATCATCAGCACAAACAATGAGGAATGCATCTCTCAGTTCTCACGCGATTCAACTAAATATTTTATTAGATATGCAGTTCCATGTGATTGCAAAATGATATTTGACATCTCGAAGACTTCCCAAGATTGGATAAAACCTGATACAGTTACTGAGCCCATGGATGAGTTTTGATTAGGTAGATAAGTATGATGAGATCTTTCCTTTTTTTAAAATTACTTATCCCATTCCAATGACGTTTATGCAAAAATATATGAATAGAAGAATCAATTGGCCGGATCAAGGTTTTGAGAATGACGTGGTATTGTGGTGTGTATGCCATAAATCTGGAATTAAACTAAGAATATAAAGGTATGTTTGGTTCGCAGCCAGAATCAGAATTGAAATTGAAACCGAAATCCTTCAAAATTAGAATCAGAATGGCCTATTCCCATTATCTGTTTGATTCAGATTGGAATCAAAATGGGAATTGGAGTAAGCTGGAATGGAAATTTTCCAAGAAAGGGGGAGGGAATGGCCATTCGACCAGGAATGGCATCCCATTTCCAATTCCAAACCCCTGTTCCTTTGAACCAAATGGGACCTAAACTAAGAGTGTCTCAATTTTGAAAGACAAGGCATGGATTGGAATATCATCAAAATGGGAATAATGATATATATAAAACAGGGTTAGGCAACGTGTGGTGGATATCTCTCTGGTTTCAAGTCTCCAGTCTCCAAATGGGTTGCCACCCTGATCAACGTTTTGTATTTGGCTGAGCTGAAGAAACGAGGAAGGTAGAATATAAAGATAATACTGGACTATTCTATTGGGCCTTCACTCGAGTTGAGGATTTATCGATTAATATGCAATGTTGCACGACGGGAGCATGTGGGGGCCTTGAGTGATTCACTCTTCAATTTAAGCATTAGACCCCTATTGTATTATGACAGAATCAGAATTCATGGAACCAACAGACAGCGTTATTGTTCAGTTACTTCTTGGGGGCCATGACACTTCATAATTCAAGGACAGCCAACCAAAGGGTCATGGCATCACAGAACAAAGTGAACAACCACATTTTTTTTATTTTTTATTCCTTATTGGATTCTCCAAATAGGAGACAACCTAACCATAATTCTTGGGGAATCCACGCCTCCAAGACAGTGTACCACCTTGATTGTTGAGAAGTTGGGGGACTACCTCTCTGATTAGGGCATGCAGTTCAGAAACATAATCATGATTATGAGATTCTCTTATTGTTCGGAACAATAAGAGAGTGTACTTCTCTAGACCGATCCCCAGCCTGGATCTTTGGACTTTGCATTTCTCACCTCCATGTGTAAGAATTGACACTGAAGTTGTTCAGTTTTTTTTTTTTTTTTTGTTACTAGACAGTGAAGCCGTTGTAGATAAAAACCGCGTAAATACCAAAAAAATTGAAGTTGCAGACTTGCAGCTTGCCAGCTTTACCAAAGGCCCTGGTTTTTTTTACAAGTCCATGGATTTTTGGATTCCATTTTACATTGTTCCCCTACCACGGATATTCCAATGAAGGTTCAGTCTTGGTGGTCATTATTATTTTTTGGGGGGGTTTTGCACAATCAATTTCCATGTAGTTTTTATCTTGAACAAGCATGATAGGGTAACTTGGAGATAAACTATAATAAACAATGCATACGTCCCTCTCATATAGATCTGACAGAGAGATCGGTTGGGTTCCAAATATAGAAACCGTTTTGAGGCCTTGAAGGGATTAACCTCAATGAGTTACTTCATATTTGAATGCTGTGTCAATAACTCAGAATTTGTCATGTAAAATTGCAGTGGAAGTTGGTGGTACAAAGCTTCTAGAGCAACGTACTGATAGTTTGGTACCACTCATGGATGATAGACTCTTATCTAATATGAAGATGTTAGCTTTCATTCCTCAAAAGACAATATTCTCATAATTCAAATAGCAATATTAACTAAAAGATCAGGCTAAGACTTGAGAAAAATTTCCTGGCTCATGAAATGGCCAATATTTACTCCATCCCATCAATGTTGACAGACGGGCGTCCTTGTGATGAATTATTCAATTGGATGTCAATGGTCTAGATGGATAATCAATAAAGGTAGCTAGCCAAGAAGGACGATCTGGATCAAAGACAAGATGCCAGAAGATTATTGTAAATCTTCTTGCAAAACCTTCAGGTATAGTACGCTAAGAGAAAAGAAGAATTGAGGCCTTCAACTTCCATGAAACCATTCCAATCATGGGACAAATGTCCAGCACCCAACAAATTATTTTTATCAAGTTGGGAGTCCGTTAATATGCATCTTACAATTGCTGTTTTATCCTGATACCAGCTCAGAAATATCAAAGGCAAAACTTCAATGGTATATCGTGTGTTCAATGATATTCTCATGCATTTCTGTGAAGAAAACAGAGCAAGTACATAGTAAATCAGTTATCCTCATTAGTTTACCAAAATAACAACTCATTTTGGGTTACTAGAAAGACTATTACCTTACTAGGGTTAATCGATACCAGGTTTCATCAATGCTGGATATGTCAATTCGGACAGGATGACTTCTGTTTATCCTCTATCCATGATTTGGGTATTCTTCTTCTTCCTAGGTGCAGTATTACAAGATAAGTGTTTAAGGCACATACCTGCAAGCCTGGTCTTTGTAAGCTCTGGATCTAGATATATGACCAGAAATTGTATCTTTTTATCTTCTCTTTAGTGTTTCCTTGAAAGGCCTTGGGTTTCCAGATCTGGAATCATTTCGGTCTTCCAGCCAATCTACATGGTACTTGTCTTCATATGGAACAACCTTTCCATCAATGAATGGTTCTCCTGTGGAAATAATAAATTAAGTGGTAAAAGAAGAGAGGTAGTGGCAATAGGACAAGTAATGAAGGAAGCTAGGGATTTCATAAGAAACCATGAAAAGTTGTATTTATACCCATGTGTCAAAACAGGCTCATGGCTGTGTGCCATGACATGGTGAAGATGGCCACAGCCGCATAGCTACTCAGCTAACCATTACTGTGAATGAAATACCTACTTCAGAAGACTAGTTCTATCAGCAAAGAAATGCTCATATCTAAGCACATTTTTTTATGGGAACTCATATCTAAGCACATTACCATGGAGAAATGTGAATCAAGCTGATTTGTTGCATAAATATAAAATGATAATGTGAGACATTAGAACATGGGTTGAAATCTGAGAGTAAGCACTTTATGCAGAAGAAAAAAAAAATCCAAAGATTAGGTCCATATCCAGCTTACCTCTCCCAAGACCCTAGAGTGCCAGAATCACCATTTAGTAATGGCCCTTTTAAAAATACATTATCATTTTCTGATTTTTCTTTGAATATGTAGAACTTTTGTCACTAATGCCAAAATAAGAAAACAAAGGAAGAATCCAGAGTCTGGAAGCATAAGGGGAAAACCTTAACTGCAAAGGAAAAACACTAAGTATGTCTGATATTTTCAGCTTATTCATCATTTCTCACAAGCAAAATACATTGTAATTTTCTGATATTTTTTCCAATAGATAGAACTTTGATGCTAATTCCAAAATTAGAAGATAAAGGCAGAATTCAGGAACTGGACATGGAGGAGGACTGCAAACCACATTATGCCAAGAAACATTGCTTTTAATGTTTAACGCAGAATTAAAAATGCCCCTTTCTAATTCCCTGTGAAGAACAGAAGTACTAGGAGGTAATTCAATACCAAGGAATGAATTGGATAAGTCATTCTAAGTTCCAGCAAAATAATGTATAATGCTCAAATAAAAAATTAGCTATTTATTCCCAAATTGTATGAGCCTCTAGGGATATTTAGTCATCATGAAAATATAGGAAATAATATTAGAAGATTCATGTTTCAAAAATAACAAGCCTGGGAAATTTGTGCAAAAGACCCTCAGAGTCTACCATCATCATTGGTTCTGCTTCACTGCATTCTTAAACCTATGGAAACAACATGAACTTAAAGAATCATCCATAATCACTGCACCAGCACTGACCAGCTTTATTACCAGAATGCTGCATTTTGAACTTCAATAATTTCCTGCCCCCAAAATATCTCCTAATGAATCCATTAAAAAAATATATACTAACGATCAAACTACCTGCCCACTTACACATATGATATTGTTCTAATATTGTCATTTGTTCCCACCTCTCTCTCTCTCTCTCTCTCTCTCTCTCTCTCTCTCTCTCTCTCTCTCTCTCTCTCTCTCTCATTCTAACAGACTTCACTGATAGAACAAGCTGGCATATTTAGATAAAAACATAAATTCCAACAGGAACTGAACCCAGAAGTCTTGTATCCATACTCATTAGATGAGTAAACCAGAAATCCTGTAACAATTTGATTTCTCTCTCTTTTCAGTTGAGTATGCAGATGAGTAAACCAGATTCTACCCCCCCCCCCCCCCAAAAAAAAAAAAAAAAACCACACACACAGTATCTCAGAAATTTGGTTGAAATTACGCTTACAAAAGCCCTCAAGCAGTTCCAAAACTTTAGATACTCTTGCTTCTGTAATCAATGGCAACAGATTCATATTTGACAATGACTCTGATATGATCTTTGGGTATAGTAAATATCCCATTTTTTTTCATAAAGCACTGATATTAGAGGGGCCCTCTCCATCCAGTTAATACAATGATATTTTACCTTTCAAAAAAATATGCCTATAATGTTAACTAATCCTATAAGGAAAACAATCCATACCCATATAGTGCAGCCTAAATCTCCATATACATCACAAATTATCAATGTAATTGGTGAAGAACAAAAAGAATATAATATACACAAGTAAATAAAAACAAAACAATTACCAAGGACACTGAATGAAAGTGAGAGTTGAAAAAGCACCTCCATAATCATTCTCACTGGCATATAAATAAGAATCAGGTAGAACCCACCTCACATTTGGCAAGGCTGTGAAAATCAAGGTGTAAGTACAAAATGCGAATGAAAAGATCAGGAAAACAATGATAAATGGATGGCATCTTACAGTTGAGCTTGTTAATAAATTTCTGGGAAAGTTTGCACCCGAAGGCATAGTAATACTTGGTCGAAACTGAATAAATAGACTTCTTTGCTTCCTCTGTACTGCAATAGAAATCGAAAAAAGATCAGCATAGTGCAAAGATGAAGAACAAAAAGAAGAAAAATTAAGACTATTTACAAAAACACGGGATAAAACTCCAAACAGAAAATTTAAGCATCAAGAAGAGGAGAAACTACCTACACAAGAGAAGACTCAATATGTTGGACCTAGTGAGTCAGGTTGGTCTAATACAGTAGTTCAATAATAAATAACAATAACAATTCTACTTCCTCCTCCTTACCTTCCCAAGGCCATGGCTAGAGTTTTGATGTATATGTCAATGATGTCATCTCGAAGTGGGTTCCCCTTGGGAGGCTCCATAACAACAAGCCAATGCTCATAATCACAGCCTTGAATGAATGTTTGCTTCCTGGTTGACTCAGTGGCATTACCCGAGAAGCATCTAAAATTGGAAGAAGGTGAGAATGGCCAACGAAGAGGAAAAATAACAGAAGTTGAAACCAATGGCATGTAACGGCAACACAGCAACGGAATGAAAGAAGAACTCGGCATTGAACTGTGGGGCACAGGAAGATATTTTGTAGATGCTGGAAAAGGTTGTTCACCAACTTGCAACTGATTTACATGGAGTTTGGTAAGTCTAAAGCCCGATCTCTGAAAAGCAAAAAAAGACCTATGAATGCAATTGGGCTTTGAATATCTGAATTTTTTTGATAGATTGTATACCTTAATGTTAATACCTCTGAAAATAATCTATATTACAAATTTACCTCTTGGAATGCATTTTCTTGGTAAATTAAAATGTTGTAACATCTGTTTCTATTCAACCTACTTGAAGCTCAAATCTGTCATCATACAAAATCCTTCATATTTTTCATGGACCATGGAATTCCCAAATGAACTACATCTCTAAGAAATGAACATAAAACTGGCATCAGACATTGAATGAGTGTGTTGAGTTGGTCCGAGTTGTTTTTTATTTAGTTAGGAAGTTGTTGGGCTTTAGGCCCATTACTTTATGTTTTTTTTTAAGTTGTGACTGTTCAGCTATATTAGTAGCCGCCCTACTAAGGGCATCCTTGTAATATCTCATCATTTAAGTTAAGTAAAAATATAATGAGAGGTAGGCGGCTAGGGTTAATTTTACAATCCCGGTTGACTTCCTACTCTTTTCTTCTTCTCCTTTCTTCTCTACTGCTGAAATCTTCATCTTCCCCCTCTTTCCTTTCACAAGAAACTCGACTAAATCTGCAATTAGTGATTTCTACTAAGTGCATGCAGTATTGCGGTGAAATTTGGGTCAAGTTGATGCCAAGTTACTAACATCTGGCATTTAATGAGTGCACCTGGTCCAATTTAATTCAAGTTGAAATTCCCAATTGAACCTGGGATGAGAATTCTCGAGTCTATTTGTTGTATATAGATCAGAAATTGCATACATAGTTTTCTAATGTAAAAGACCAAATATCCCCAGATTTCAGAAAACATTAAGGAAAAGAAAAGGAGAAATCAAGGCAAACTTACTCTAATCAGTTCGGCAATTTGAGACTGTGATTCTCTTAGCATGTCCTTTTTCCTTCTTGAGCTATATTCAGGAAAATTAAGGTGGAATAAATACAAAAATCTACCTCAACTTTGCAACCTCGAACTCAAATTCCTAAGCTTTAGTCGAGAAAGAACTCGATCAACTTCACAGACGTCTTCGGTGGGACAGGAGGCTAAGAAAAGAACAAAATCAGACATGTATAGGAAATGTGGAAGCAAGACAGAGATTTAACATTTGCAAAGAAGAAGGGAAAAGAGAGAAACCTGTACAATCAATAGATGGAACAATCGAACTCCAGTCGTTGTCTACTCCCTACTACTCTTTCGAGCTTCAATTTCGAACCTAACCCTCACGAGTCACAGGTCACGATCCTCTGGCCCGACTCTCAAGCCTCCGGTTTGCTACCCTCAAGGCCTTAACCCAACGCCCCAACACACCCTAACCCTTTCTCCTTTGTTTCTTATTTTATGTTTACCTGAAAATGGCTTGAACCAATAGTGCCCGCTTCTTTTTTCTTCTTCACTTTATGTTACGGTGGGTACTCTGTTTTGAGATCTCACTTCTCACCTGAAAAGAAAAAAAAGAATAGAATGAAGAACAGAAGAAATTAATTAGTAACATGAACCATGCATATGGATGCATACAACCCAACAATAGAAAGATAAGAAATCAATAAGTAATGATGGATGCAATACCAAAAATGGCGTTGAACACTTAATAAAGAGAGACGTATGGTGAAAAAAATACAAGACAAAGATAATCTTAAAAGGCTAGCAGTAAGGTCTTTGGGACTTGGGAGGCTTAATGTCACTGGTAGGTCACATGGACTGGACGGCTAAGTATCTTTGCACAGGAAAGAGGAAAAAACTCACCTTGGTCGCCTGTCAAGAGACTCAAACCTCAATCTTCAACAAGTCTTCAATGGAGGACTAGAGAAGTTGAGGAGAGGAGCTGTTCCTAACCGAAGATTGAAGGAGGGAAAATAGCAAATCACAACGAAAGAAAATCTATTCCATTCGATTACTGATTACCGTCATCGGAGTTCTTAAATTTTTGTTACCATTCTTACCCCCCGCTAAAAATGAAATTCAAGGCCAGAACGTTCAAACGGTTAAGGCTACCGCCGAGGATTTGCTGAAACATCAGGACCAACAACTCAACAGAATTGAATTGTAACTTGCCACTAAGGTTTAACCACGAAATTGTTTCTTTTGCTATATTATTGTAACTGATTTATTACTTTCATTATACAGGGATTCTGTTGCTGCCTAGGAGATAAGGCTAAGGGTAATAAAATAATTTTGTTAAAGAGCAAGAAGAGAGCATGTGTTAGAGGTCCCAGGTGTAATTCAAGGGTGGTAATTTTGATGGTCAGGTTAGTCAAGCACCTTGAGAAGGGTTAGATTAAGATTGGCACAAGGAATCAAGCGAGGTCACTCAAGAGTAGAAAAGCTAAAGAACAAGAATGAAGAACATAGATTTACCTTGAAAGTAAGCACCCCTTTTATACCTGACCCTGCGATGGAGTGATTGGAGGCAGTTAGAGGTGGATGGCCAGGATCTCATTCGGTCGATGCCCTGTGGCACCATCCAGTAAGCTGCCATATGCTCCTATATCAGATTCATTGTTTATATTTTTAGTTGATAACTTCACAAGTTTTAAGCATCAAACCTGGATTATTAGTTGTTACATTTCAAGGCTAACATCCTTTATTTTTGTTATATAGATAATCAGTAAGAGCTAGATGCACATTTGCATACAGGGTAGGAAGAAGTCCTCTTGCAACAGGATTACTGGAATCTATGTTATACTTCCTTAGGATTTTCTTTCTTAATAATTTGTAATTTGCGTCATGTTAGTATTATTTTCCAGTATTTTTCTGAATCTTGTTATTTTCCTATCTTCACAGATTCTAGGGATGGTTCTCAAAGAGTTATGATAATATCAGCAGATTCTAAAGTTTGCATATTTGATGGGGTTGAAGTCAGTCATGAATATAGAGGTAAACATGATTTCTTGATTAACCTCTCCAGTTATATGATCTATATACATGAGCTGAGAAAGCATTAGATCAGCATGTGTTATTTCCATCCAATTATATGATCTTGTACTTTCTTCTCTGTGATTATTTGGATGGAATGGGAGGCATTTTTTCCGCATTATGTTTTTTTTTTTTTTTTTTTCTGCCTATGGTCTTTATATCTTTTTTCTTGTTGAAGCATAATGCATTGTGAGACTGTCTTATATAATCCTCTTATTTTCCAGAACTGTAGATGCCTTTGAAGAACAAATAAGTTCTGCAGTGCAGAACACTATTACCAAAAAAATTAAAGAGGGGATTTTGAAGCTTTATTGAATACTCTTCCCAAAGAAATACAAGTGGATGAGATCGCTGCTTTGAATGTCACATTTGCTAATGATCCTTTGTTGAGTAATTCATCCATTGAATTTGAGATTGATGGAGTGTTCATGGCAGCAGTCGAGGTTGTAAATCCCAGCTATTACCATAATAAGAATTCAAAAACTTCAGCTTCCTGCAAATATCCCCCTAAGATGCTTGAGATTTCATTGGATGAAGCAGTATTTAATTCTACATCACATGTATACTTCAATGTAAGTCCAGAATCGGAATCTCCTGACGTTTGCCCGTTTGGTTGGGTGGAAACGGAATCCGATTTCCATTCCGGGCGGAATGGCAAATTGGCAATCCCCCATTTGAGGGAATGGCCATTCCTGACCCCCCCGGAATCGGAATCCCATTACCGCTATTTAATATAGAAAAAAACCAAAATGACAAAAGAAACCCCTCAAACCTCTCCCTACCCGATTCCAACTTTCTAACCCTCATTCCCCTTTCTCTCTCGTCACTCCCTCCTTCGGCAGTTGATGTTCCAAGTAGTCATCTGAACTTAAACTCCGACAACGGTGACGATGAGGTAAATCACCATCAATTTTTTTTCTCTCCTCTTTCCTATTCTTCTTCCTCTCCTCTCTCTCACTTTATTTTTTCAGTCCTCCCCAGTTTTTCCGCTGTAGACCGGACCAAACCACAGGAAGGTATGTTATCTTCGATTTTCCTTTCTAGCAAAGTATTTGTTATATAGATCTTTAGTATAAGTTCTGAAATGCATGCTAAATTTAGTTGTTTATACTTGACCTCGAAATGAATGTTAAATTTAGCAGCTCTTCTTTCAAATATTAAACGTGTTTTAATTTTTTTCCCAATTTCAGTTTGCAATGCATCCTTATGTGAGTAGAGTTATTTGGTCATTAGTTCTGTATGGTGGTTGAATTTTTCCATGTTTATTTTATTGTTTACCTGATTCAGCTCTATCTTTGTAGCTAATAAGTCTGAAAGATCTCTATCAAGTTCATAAGAGTACAATAACATTCTAATCTAATTTCAAATTAGATAGCAGTCTGATTAAACATGAATAGTGACAATTAATTAAGGGATTTTAGAGTTACAAGCAAGCAACCACTTTATCCCGATTTCTATCTAGATTGGTTAATAGGTTCTGTGTTATGTTTATTCATATTTAACAGTAGCAGCTGAGATGTGGCTCAAATGAGTCCACACATTTCTCTTTTCTTTTTTCTTTTCGTGGGATGAGTTTCAGTCCAATGTCTTGCTGTCTTGCTGACCAACAGAATTTGTCATTATCTTACCCTTCTATTTCTTGAAATTCAAGACAAGCTAGCTCAATAATCTTACATATTGAGCTGCAAACAATTTTTAATTTTAAGGTATTTAGATATATTGATTGATTCAAGACAAGCCCAACTCTAAGATATATCTAGCAGTCAGCCCAATAATTGACTGCAAGCAAATGAAAATTATTCATAATATACCTAAGGTATTTAGATAAATTAGAAAAACAGAAACAAATCAACACCCACTTGACAACCTATAGAACTTTTAATAAACTAAAACAGATAAAAATAGAACTCCCTATTCATTCCTAAACACCTAAAGTTCTTTTAAAAGGCAACTTGTAACTTGCAAAAAAACGTACTACAGTAGCTACCTTTTTCTTCTTGCATCACTTTTCTCTTTACATCCATAAGTACCTAAAAAGCAAAAGCTTGTTCTTGGATTGTATTTGACACACCTAAAATAAAATTATTCATAATGTCTGTAATTGTATTTGACACAGACGACATATCAGTTAAAAACCAATTGAGGTTTGGCTTTCTGTGCGGACATTTATGATAATGTTGTAAGTGATGGCATTTTGGGTGCATTTAAGGTCTTTCATGGACTGAAAGTAGACAAGGGCTTCATTAATTTCCTCTGTCTTCACTAGCGCATCAAGAATGCAGTTCCATGTGTACACATTAGGTGTCAATCCCCTGTGGATCAACTCTTCCATGATAAGATATGCCTCATCTATTCTACCAACCTTTCCAAAGCCATCAATAAGACTGCTATACCTTACTACATTTATGCCTACTCTTTATTTTGCTTCTTCAAAGAGCATGTATGCTTCATCAAGCCTATCAATCTTGGAAAGCCCATGAATGACTGATCCATATGTAACCACTATGGGTTGGTAATCCTTTGTCTTCAATTCTTCCAGAAGCCGGTAACCATTCTCTCAAACAATTTGTAAGCATCATCAACCTTACCTTGCCTACCCAAACCATCTATCATAGAACAATGGTTGAGTTTAGGCAGTCTGGATCTTCATCTCACAATGGGTATTTTATGTTTCTCTCTTTCTGGAAAGCATACATATTGAGAGAACTTTGATTTTTTAAGTTTTTCCATTTATTAGTATGAATTTATCTTTTATATTTGATTGTGGTCAACATAACTCTTTAGTATCTATCTCTGGGTCTGAGGGGAAGGCCATTATAGTGTTATGGCTGGTATTTGCCATGTATTTAAAGCTAGTTATTGTAAGTGACTTTATTATGCCTGACTGCCTTCTAAAGCAACCTCCATGATTTAATTGAGAAACTCTGAAGGTGAAAGCTCAAGTTGAATG
This sequence comes from Nelumbo lutea, assembly GCF_056320005.1. NCBI lineage: Eukaryota > Viridiplantae > Streptophyta > Magnoliopsida > Proteales > Nelumbonaceae > Nelumbo > Nelumbo lutea. The sequence continues at coordinate 2,238,242 of NC_142691.1, read as the reverse complement.
GGATCAAGACAGTTGTCTTTGGAGACTGCAGTCTTTGAGGCTTCAAGTTCCCTGTGGAATCAGTCTCAGGTGGTGAACTCTAATCCCAATGAATTGTTTGGGTGCACCATTCAAGGTCTAGGCCAACCTATAGGAAATAACCTTGCCAATCAGATAAGATGTATCTGTAATTAATTAAACCAGCACTGGAACTGGAAGCATTATGTTAATAATTCCTTTTTTTTTCTTCAGGCAGATTTTGTACACTAGATTATGGACAAAGTGCCAGACCAGTATCTTTTAAACACTGCTGACTGGGAATACATTGTTCCTCAACTGTACAAGGAGTACCCAAATGATGGCATGAATCTGAATATTTTTGTATCTTCTCCCCCAGTACAAGGAGTACCCAAATTTTTTATGAACCATTTGCCAAGAAAGGCATGGATCAAGTAGTATGTCTGGAAGAAATGTATCACTGAGATGGAACCAATTAAAAGTATATGTGATCTTTCTCACAGATGAATGGTCCAAACAGCAAAGAGGAAATCAGGTCATTCTTAATCCACCTCGAAAATCAGATGTCTTGGCAATTAAGAAAATGGGAAGTTAACAAATGTCCAAGGTACAGTGAATATAGATCGGATTTCTCGTCTGCTACATTAATAAAAAAATGGAAGACATGAGATGCTCCAGTTCCCTTCTAAGTGGTAATACAGTGGTTTAAAAAAAAATTGCTTGGAAACCAAATGAAAAGATTAATTTCATTCCCATTTAGTTTCCACATGCAACCTAATTAATATTATTTTCATGTAGATGAGCAACTACTCTTCCATCATTCCGTGGATGGTATTCTATATACATTGCAATTTCACTTTGAACAACTCCTCGAGGAATGACAATTTCACTAAGAATTTCCAAACACAGATGATGATCTCCATTGTAATTTCACTAACAACTCCTCAAGGAATGCTTCCTTAATTATTCGGCTAGTCTAGCTAGGTGCCATTGGAACTAAATGGAAACGCTGTTGGGCACCCCTCTACAGGTGACACCAGGTTCAGAGCTTGGAACGGGTAGTTCATACGGTAAAACCCCGGCCCCGCATCGGTTCCTGAGGTTTGGATCATGGTTCCTCTTCTGGATTTCCTTCTCTATCCCTCTGATCTCCGCTGAGAACCCATAAAGTGCCTCAATAATCTCAGCATCTCCGGACCAGGTAGAGGGCTGCTGTCTCTCTCCAAGATACTCTTCGTCGGGTGAGTGCGTTGACAGAGTGTCCACAACTGCCATGAATTGTGTGGCCTGGAGCAACGTCGGCAGCGAAGAGAGGAAGAACCGGTGCGGATCGGCCCGGAAATTTGCATACCCGGGGTCGTCTTCCTGCGGTAGCAATCGCCTCATGAGCGGCGGACGGTTTGGAACGTAGCCACCGTAAGGGTACTGCCCGAAATTGAGGGCAGCATGCTGAGCAGACGCAAGCCAAATGAGGGTGGTGAGGATAGAGACGAGATCATCCACAGTGGAGAGACTGGGCCACCAGCTTTGGTGCCGAAGATCAGCGTGGCCTTGGTTTATGGACTCGGCGTACCAGGCCTGGAGTTCGGTGTCGGTACGAATCGAAGAACTCGAATCACCATAATAGTGGTTTACGTAGGTTCGGACCCACGATTCGATAGCGTCCCAGATGAGGAGACCATCGTTGGCGTAAGGGTAGTCTTCAATGAGGAGCTTTAGGCCATGAGGTTGTGTTGGGTCAAGAACCGCCATACCCCTGCATCAGTTGCGCGCGAAATTAATAATTAAGCCACTGTACAAGGATTAAGAAGAAAAAAACTTGAAGATGAGACGAGAGAAGTACCTGCGAATGAGGTCTGCAGGGAGGCCCTCAAGGTCGAAGCGCCAGAGGCTACGGTAGGCAGCAGCGCTGATCTCCATGCAGTATGGACCAGGAGTGAAGCAGGACTCAATGACACCCTCGGCGCTGATGAGGGTCTGGCGTGCCAGGGCGTTTATATCTAAGGTGTATCGCATATGTGGATCCAGAAGCTTGAAGATCGGGTGCATTGCACTCAATTGCCTGTGCGCCGCTATTACGAAAGGTTCTATGCTGGCGTGAGTCCGCAACCTGCTCACAGTCAAAGCCATTAATATTTTGCGAGTGAAAAAGTGTGGCTCTGCCGTGCCGCTGCTGTTTAGTGCTTACCAATGGTTGACGAGTTGATGAACGCCAGCGTCGTTTGAGCAAACATGGGCTCTGGCTAGCTGCCAGAGCCAGGAGGTGGTGGCATCCACAGGAGGAGTGAGAACCCGGGTGGATTGAGAATGGGAACCTGTATACGGGAGACTGAGCTCAATGGCTATAGGCTTAAATGTGCCAAGCGGGGTCAAGAAGAAGATGGTACGAGTGGCATAAGCTTTCCGGCCTTCGAGAGCGTTTATCCGCTCTAGAAACGGGAGGTAAATGTCATGGTAGTCCAGTGTAAACAGCTTATTCTCCTCCATAGCCTGAAATTAAAACACCTGTTTATAATTAATAAATATTGATCAAACAAACCAAAAGTAAAAACAGCTAATTACCGGGCGGCCGATACAGAGATGTAATTAGATACCTGTTGTACAGACAAGCCTCCCAGATAGCCCACGATGTGTTCTTCTTTGAGTGCCGACTCTTGTGGGCCGTAAACCTCAGGATCCAACTGGCTTACTGGCGGGAAAACCTGATGATTTTATTTTCTTTATTATTGGATTTGGATATATAAGGAATTAACAATAGTCATACAAGCAGCCTATAGCTCCTCCTCCCTACTCCCTAGGAGGCTAGGATTGAAAGAAAAAGAATTAATTACTAACCTCAAGCCGCCGGATGCTGACGGGGTTAATGCCTGCAAGTGCAAGTGTTTGACGGGCGAATTCGTCGTCTCTTAACCAAGCAAACTTGTCCCCTACAAGTACGAGGGAGAGAGAGAGATGTAGATGTTAGGCTTTGAGCGACAGCACAAGGAGATGGCCTTGTGATTTTAACTGCTCCAATAAATTTAAAATTCAAATCATCAGCTAGCACTGTGTAACTAATATTTTGATGACTGATACAATAATAAATGAATGAAATGGGTTGGGTTGGGTGATGGGCGTGCTCACTGGAAACGATAGTGGGAGAGTCGTATCTAAGAAGGCTCTGACTGGACTCCTGGAGTTTGCTTACGATATTGGGCAAGGGAAGCTTCTTCATAAGCTCATCCTGTAACCCCAATTTAAGGAGTAGACCTTCTTTGTAAAGGCTGTCGACGTCGCAGAAGTCCTTGAAGTCGTGGTTGTCGTCGGCAGAGAGGCTGGCGACCAGGGAAGGTATTAAGTTGTGGAGCACGGCCTTCAGCCTTCCCGCTGAGAATGTCTTCTGTTTCGACTCCTCGAAGGCTTCGTCCCGTGGCACGTAGATGGGCACTGGCTTCTCCACACGGCTCTCTGCGTTCATGTCTGTGCAAATTTGGAACGGAACCATTAACCAACACGCATAATTAAGTTAAGGGCATTTCAGTCCTCTTCCTTCAAATGCTTTCAATGGACCAGTCACCAGACTATTATTACGTACTAATTACATTAATAATATTTCCTTCTTCATTAATCTTGACAAACACCTACATTTAATTTATGTTAAAGTTTTTCAAAATTAACGCTCTGGCCGACACTGGTTTTCGGGTGGAACTGTTCAATTATTCTTGGAAAGAACAGCCTATGATGTTTTTAAAATTAATACAATGATGAGATTTTTTAAAAATAAAATAAATAGAAAATAAAGATGATGTAGAAATTGTTGCCCCCATCAAATAATTCAATGGTTCAACCATCTAAGTCATTGGTTTACTAATCAATACAATAGTATTTTTGGAAAAATCCAGGTTAGGTTAGGTGAAAACGAAAAACAGAATTGGACAGGTGATTGGTTGAATTAGGTCGCTTAGGTTAGGTCAGTATGGTTTTAAACACTCTAGATTTACTATCCACAAATTGTTCCTACATCACTATCAATACTGCTGTGTATTGGGAATATCTCCCCTTGAATGATTAAGGAAAATATTAAAATCATGATATATGTATTATTTTAATTCAAAGCTTATACTTTAATATTAAAATCATGATATATGTATTATTTTCTAGTTTTCATCTTACATTTTCTAATTCAAAACTTATACTTTATTTGTTTGCAAAATCGAAAAAATTAATAATTACAACGTTTATGATAATTAATCATCACTAGATTTTACATAATAATGAAAAAACGTTTAAAAATTATCTTCCCCAAACAGTAGATATACACAAAAACCAAAATCCACTTTTGAATAAATGCCCACAGATTAATAATTTAATTGGTGAAAGAATTTGACATCCGTGGTTTATTGACTTTATTCTTCTGGTACCTGTGTAGTTTGGTAATAAAAGTTAAATATTGTTTATATATATAATTGCAAAAGTACATAGAAGAAGAGATGAGATGCAAATTAATGAACTAACCGGTCTCAGTTGGAGATCGGCCAGTACGGCATCGTCTTGGATAAGGGATGTCTTCACCCCCCAGAGTTGCCCTCGAAAACTCCACTCCCTTATCAGGGTTTCCCAAATCCTTGTAAGTATCGTAGTCGTAAGATTCTATCAGACAATTTCCTCGCTCCCTTGCCATCACCTCTCAGCTCTCTCAGTTCCTTCTCCCTCAGCTCTTTCAGCCCATCCGGTGTCCCCCACGGCAAATATGGCTGTCGATTGAGAATTCCAACAAATTCAGCTCAAGCCAACCAAAAAAAGTCTAAACCAATGAAATCACCCTTTTGGCTTCTTGTGTATACACACAAGTTAAACTAAATGACTATATATACTAACACTATTAACACTATTAGAAGTTTAATATCCAATTTGAACCGAATCAGAAAATATCTGAATTTAAATTCGACCAATTAATTCAATTATTACATATATATTATTAAAAATATTTAATATTATATATATATATATATTTAATAAATGTCGAATTCAAATATTTATCAAATTAACTTAGATCACATCTAAATTTGATTCGATTAATTAAACAATATTAATGAGATATCCGAATTTAATATTATCCATTCGACCAATCTTTTTCTAGGTTCAGCTAATGAGATATTGACACTCGTATAGACTACTACCCTTACCACTATTGTCATACGTTCTCAGTTAACCATAGCCCAATCTTTTTCAACGGTTCAGCCTTGAGAGTTGAGTTGAGAGGTGATTAAATAAAGAAAAAATCTGGCTTCACAATTGGTGTTCGTGAATCCAAGGGAAGAGCATTTAATTTACTTTACCTTGTTGGAAAAGAAAATCCTGGGACCCGGGTGATCTTTCGTGGATTGAACCCACGAGTTACAAGCAAAGTGGGCAGGACCGCATGCGAAGCCTTCGATGGTGATGTTCTCCAAGAAGAACTCTTTCTGGTGCTTGTTACTCACCGTGATGGCTCCGGGTATCCCAAAGCTTGAGTCCACCGTGAATTCTGCTGTGTAATTCACCCGCTCCGCCCGGACGTTCCATTTCTTCGACCAGTTGAGCACGGCTTCGCTACTCTTCTTCGGTGCCTTCGTTTCTTCAGAATATAAGTAGAAAATTAAAGAACTAGATCAATCAAAATTATTAGGGAAAGTGGTTAAAACACATCAGTTAAAGAACAAGGAGAACAAGAACGAAATTTACAATTCAGAAGAAGAAAGGAATCGGCCTATTTGGATCAGAATTATATTAATTAGTAGGAATCTGAAAATGAAGGTGGCTTGCATCTCTGTCAAGAAATAACAGAGACTCTCAGAAATGAATTCGTTCAAAGTAGAAGACAAATAGTCAACAAAAATCGATAGGACAAAAGGACTTACTTGAGTCAACTTCCGTGCTTACAAGCTGTAAAACAACATTCCTCCCGATCTTATCTGTCAAAGCATATAAGTGCTTTACGATCGTTTCCTTCAAATCTTCCTTGTGCTTCTTCCGGACGGTTACCACAGCTCTCACCTTAAATTTCACAGGCTGTTCCTCCACCGCAACAATGACGAAATTCTCACTAATAGCCGCAATTGGGATCCTTGAAACTCTCCTCAAATGCACTCTTCTCTGCTCCGGAGAAAGTAAAACGGGGGTAAAGCGGAGCTTGTTCGGTTGCCAATTTAAACGATGATTGAGAAGAGATCCGGAAGAAGGAAGTAAACAACTTCTCTCCACCAAAGACAAACCCAAGGTTTCATTTACCCCTGCCATGATTCTCAAAACCCACCAATCTGAAGTTCTTTGATGTGTTTAATCTCTGCTTGGATCTATGAATTCTTGGTTCTTTGGTTGTAGAGAAGAGCAACAAATAAGACAAAAAAAAAAAAACACACAGATGACTTACGCTAGGATTGCTGAGCAGGGCATTATTTAAAGACTTTGAGCGAGGCGAGAGAGGAGGCTCTTTCTGCTAATAGTCTTCACGTTTTCCAAAATAAAAATTTAAAATAAAATAAAATAAATACACTACAGAAACTGCATCCTGCCCATGGATTTGGCATCGATCCACATGGGGCTAAGAATTTTGAATTTTGAAGTGGACTCAACAGTCATTCTCTTAAAAAAAGCGAATGTAATAAGGGTATTAATTTTCGTTTGGAGTTCACAAAACAGGTTTCTACACCCTACCAGCTAGATCTTACACCACACATCTCATGAGACCCACTATAAAACTGGCTCCTAGAATCTACTATACATGAGATGTATGGTGTCAAATGATGTTAATAGGGTGTGGGAATATATTGTATCGGCAGGTGATCCAGATTTCATAAACAAAGCAAAAGAATGCAAGTAGGGTTGTCAATGGGTCGGGTTAGACCCATTGTCCCAATAACCGATTGGTTCGGTTAGACCTTATAGAGTTTGGATTGATTACAGGACCGGTTTTACCTGGTTCTGACCTAGAACTATCCCGTTAACAGCCCTAAATGTAAGTGCCCATTTGATTTATGGGAATAAGGGGTGTTGGAATTGAAATCCAATTTATATTTTCGAAGAAATGACATTACTATCTGAGGATTTTCCTCAATTGCAGCTTATTCAGAGCCTTGCCTGAATCAAATATACTATGAGAATATATCATTCCAATTTCCATTTATAAGAAATTTTATTTAAATTCCAACTATAGGATGTGTGCAGTGAGGCGTTGTGGGAAGGAGATGTGAACTCGCATGGAAATGGAAAAGGCCTTCTTTTGGTAAACTAGCAATCATATCCCCATGATGGAATCCCAAGTCCAGTCCGGGTCTCCTGGAGAAGATGTGACTAGCATCTTTTCTTACAGTGGTCAGTAATCCCAACTCCATACAAGTTCAAACAAGATCCATAAAATAAAAATTAGGAAACCTTATTTATTAGGTCATGCCCTCTAATTAATCAATACTACTGCCAAAAAGAGTTAGTACGGGTCCATTTTATTCGTAGTTAGTTAGAATCAGAATCAAAATTTCTCTGAGAATCAGAATTAGAATGGTCTATTCTTATAATTTATTTGATCCTGATAAAAAATGGAATTAGAATTAAGAATCATTTGGGATGGAATTCCCAAAAAAGGGGGTGGGGTGGGGGGAGAATAGTCATTCCCTCAAATTGGGGCAATCCTCTAATTCTGTCCAATCTAACAGCTGAAATCAGACCGGGTCATTCTGATTCTCGTCCAATCAAACAGTTGAAATCAGAATTCTGATTTCAATTCCAAACCCTATTCCTGTAGTCCAAACGTGCTCTAAATATAATATTCTTTTATTCTTTTGGTGGTTCCATTTTTAGAGTCAACTCGTCAAAAAGATCAACACACTCCCAACCTTTTTTTTTTCGCATTTCTTTTTCCAACTAGCACATTAGTACAGTACTGCCAGAGAAAATGGTCCTATCATCCGGTGTCGACATCTTTAATTGATTTGCTTCAGAAAAAAAAAAAAAAAGTTATGAGTTAAAATAAATTTAGATAGTTATATATGACCGATATCTAAGCAACGATTCTAAATACTAGGCTCCCACGATCATTTTGGGTCCAGATTTCAGAGAAGAGACAGCTGATCAACCATTTCATTCATCCGTGTGTAGTGTGTAGTATCAAGATAACCGATGTGTGCTGAAAACCAAGGGGTGAGTAAGAGGAGTCACCTTCCAATCCATGGATTTTGAAATCGTGTGAAAGCGTGACGGTTTGACTGAATTGCCTTTGTGCCTTTTTTTGTCTCACCTCACCGATTGGCAAACCATAATATAATAATTAGAAGAAAAGAAACGGCAGGCCAGCTTCACACATAATACTCCAACCCACCCGCAGATAAACCTAAATCCATGGGGCGGTGCACCAACTGAGGGTCCACGGTCCACGAATATTGCCCATCTCCCCTGATGGTTGGGTTAAAGTGCTTAACCCACGAGGCCACGACCACCCCATTCTTTTGAATTTGAACGGTCATAAGCCTGTCAACCCGATGGTTTCATTACTTCAATTTGTTGCTTGGTCAACTCTCCACACCCCTCCATCCATTTCCGTCCATCAATCAAGTAATACATTGATGACCTAATAGTTGAGGTCATTGGGCTTTTACTCTGATGACGGTTTTAGAAGCTTTATGGGCACCACAGCTTTCCATTCATTCTTTATATGCTCTTCCCAACTTTTCATTGCTTGTACTAAGGGGAGTCTGGATGGATTGTGCCAAGGGAGACTTAGGCCCATTTTGCACTGTGTACATTGGTCCGGGCCCAGGTCAACCCAAACCTAGACCAAACTCTAATTTAGGCCTATTTTAGGGCCCATTCATTGCCCCAATTTATAGTGGGCCGGACCTCAGGCCTGTAGTCTGCCCAATTACAAGCACAAACCTAGACATCAGTCTATTTATTCTATTTTATTGAGTAAGAAGTCAGAATCACACTTTTATCATTATGAGACCAAATTTGCTCCTCACAAGATTGCACCTCACACCAACCACACAGCATTTGCAACCACACATCAGGAATATCTTTCCTACTTGTATATTGTCATTCGTGGGAGATATTCCCAATGCACTGCTACGACATGCTGTGAGGTTGATGTGAAATACACCCTGTGAGGAGAAAATCCGAATTCCACCTTTATAAAAGCAGCGGGCTTCAGTCGGTCTCGAGCTAGATCATCAATTCAAATTGAGGTGGATGCAGCCCTTAAGGCTGTATTTGGTATGAAGGAAAAATTAGAGAAAGGTAGGAAAACGTTTATAAACCTTTTATAGGTTTCCCTACCTTTTCCTTTAAACCAAACATAGCCTAAAGGTGTTAAACAATGGTGGCTTGTCCCCGTTAGTTATTGAGATGGACTGTCAGGTTCTAGTTAAAGCTTTAAGCACTCTGGAGCAGAAGATTCAGTGTGGGCCATGGGTGGGATGTTGTTTTCTGTTATGTATATGCGGGTTCACAGGGGTCTCTAAGGCCATGTTTGGTTCAATCCTCATTCTTATCCAAGATGAAATTCTAAAATAGACAAGAATTGGTAAAAATAGGCAGAATGAGAAAATATTGCTATGAACCAAACATTTTTTTTCTAAAAATTATTTCTTTTTTAGATTGACAAGTGTCCTATGTTGCTCATTTTCATTCTTAAAAAAAATTGTGTCGGTATTCATAAACTGCTAGCCTAGGTCTAAACAATTAATGTTTAACAGTTGGCATGAATGTTTTGTCAAAGTATTTTTGTTAAAAGTGTTTTATAAAAGTACTTTCATAAAAGTGCTACTATAAAAGAACTTTCACAAAAGTACTTCCACAAAAGAGCTTTTATAAAAGTACTTTCGTAAAAGTATTTTCATAATAGTACTTTTGTAAAGGTGCTTTAGTAAAATACTTGTACAAAAGTGCTTTCAAAAAGATACTTTTGCAAAAGTAAACACCTATGGCAACAGTTTTGTAGGCAAAGTTCTTTAATAAAGTACTTTTATAAAAATGCTTTCATAAAAGTACTTTTGTAAAAATACTTTTGCAAATGTAAACATCTATGGCATCAGTTCTATAGGAAGAGTTTCCTCAAAGAATGAAAACAAGCAAGATGGGGCATGATTATTTTTCATGGTGATGGCTACTCAGTTTTTGTGCTATGGAGCTGATTTTTTATTCTAAAAAGAATGTGGCCCATGGCAAGAATTTTGTAACCAAACACTCTAATGTCATTTCATTCTTGCCCATTCTTGCCTAGAATAAGCAAAAATTAAAAGAATGAGATCCAAAATAATGAACCAAATACAAGGGGCTATACAAAATAATCAGCCCTTTTGTTATCAATATCCTCAGGTTGAGTGATTTTCTTTCTTTTTTTTTTTTTGATAATAAATAAAAGGGGCTATACAAGACGGGGAATAACATGTCCCCACATTTGAAGCTATCAGTGACTCAAAATAACAATAATAATAATTGTACTTGTAATTCTGTTTTTTTTGTTGGATTCTCTAATCTGTTTTCTTTGGAGAAGAATTAAATAAAAGGGACATTTTTGCAGCAGCTAGCACTCCCGAATTAATACAAGATCTCAGTAATTAAATGCTAAATGAAAATTTGATTCCCAGGGCAAAGAAAGTAAGGTTGCTGGATCCGGATCCTATAATACATTGTCTGATCCGGATCTATAATACAAGATCTCAGTATTGTTACCAGAGCATATGCTTTTTTATTTTTCCTCTTTCTCAATTTATGTAGGCATTTGGTCCCATCAAATCCGTGCAGCAGCATTTTTTTTTTTTCTTCTTAATTCTCTTATTTGTAATTGTCTGCGGTTTGTCCGAAGATTTTTCTACGTTCCGATTAGGCTTATTCATGGCCAGATTTAGAGTTGAATTTTGCTAAATTTTAATGAGTTCGATTTAAAACCTGAATCCGATAGTGTGAAGTCAGACTCGAAGCCCAACTAATGAACAGGTCTAGAACCGATATATAAATAGGAGTGAGGCAGCTATCAGGACAATGTATGTATGAGTGTCGTGGCAGCTTTGGTTTGGGCTTTGCGAGGTGGAGGTGGGCATTCTAACTCCATCAGCCAACATACCAAACCCATCACTCCTCCCTATGCCCATCACCCACCCACTCTTATACACTTCGCTAAAAGAGAATTAAACACAATTAAATGGGGTTTCCCCTGGGTTTGGTATTCATGATTCATGAAGCCACACAAGACAAATTTGTTAATGTGTGGTCAGCCAATGATTTTGATAAATCAAATTCTACAAATATACTGACCTTAGAAATATAAATATAATTCTCCCTTAGCCAATCGCACTACTTTCCTTACTTTTAAAATTTTGTGGTGGTTGTGAGTTCCTTATTTAATGAAATTAAATGAAGCTGAAGTTGGGTGGACCATTAATAATTTTCTTGAAAATTTTACTATTTAATTATTTTGATAACTTACTTTCAGTTCAGGTTCAGAATGGGGACGACTATGATCCATATTAAAAGCTCTGATAGACTGATACCATATTAAAAGCTTGAAATGTTAGGTCAGGTTCTGAATGAATTTTAATTAATTCTCTTAATACTTGTGAAATCCCTTGACGGTCAAGCACTGTCGGTCACAATTGTATTCCATTTGAGAGAGAACGATTGAGAACACAAGAATGAAGAGTGTATCCCATCAGTCTGTTGCAGTAAAGATGTACAGGCATCATATCAGGGATGGATTGAACTTTGAACTAATTTATTTTAATTTTATTTCATTTATTTATTATGATATTTCTGAAACGATTTTCATTAGTGTTCATGAGAAATCGCTTCCGATCGAGCAAAAACAACATAGTCGACTGAAATATAAAAATTGAATTAATACTATAAGAACGGGCAGCGGTTAAGGTAAGGTTTTATATAAAAACTTTTAAATAGAAATATAGTTGGAAAGATCCATCATCCATCGAATGTCAATGCAATTTATATAATAATCTTCATACCCATCAAAAACAAACCCAATCAAAGACAAGAAACTTCAACCAACAACAGGTAAATAAAAGAGGATTTGTTCATGAGAAGTACTAGTACTGTGCTACTTTGCGTTCTTATGCTGTTTGTTGAGGTACCCCTAGAACTACGAGCTCCGGCCTCCACCGCCTCCTTTTCCGGCCTCCAACATCGCCACCACCACCCCTTTCCTCCGCCCATTTGTTAAATTAATATTTGGTTTAAACTGCAAAGGACCAAATTTGATATATTAATTATATCTACGATATTAAAAATGAAACTTAATTTATATTTACATCAAATTATAATTATATCTAAAGTAATTTTAAATGTTTGCCTGATGAGCTTCTCGGTGTAATTCAATGAATGTTCAACTCAACAATGTTTGGCATGGGCAAAAATGGGGTTTTCCAAAAAATTGATAGCCCTACGTCATCGTCTTTCGTCATAGAAAGGGAGCAGAGGTGAAGAACCCAGGGGAGATTTTAGACAGTAATATCGGATAACTAAGAGCAAGTTTCAGTATTTTATCTAAAATAAAACTCATTATTGATAAAATCACATGTAATGTCGGTAAGCCGGCATTTAGTTATCCATTAAATACATAAACAAAAAAGTACAAAAAACTAAACTGCGTACGTGAATAGGAAGAGAACCAGGAATTCATGGCGCCGGCCAGCGGCCACGTGCGTTGCGACTGTTACAAGAACAAATTAAAAGCACAACGCAGATCTAGAGAAGCAGCTGAAACGTTGAATCAAGCTCAACAAATGACCAGTCCCGTCTTTTTTAGCCAAAAGAATAGAGATTCATTTCGGGCAATTGTTAGTTTGCTCAACAGAATATATATAGAAAGAGAGAATATGGCATGAATATAAACAATTAAGTTTCGATCCCTTCGCTCTGGTTCTGCTTCATCGCTAATATCACCGCCCCTTTCATAGATTATATTCCTCCCTGTTCGAGATCCTATTAAGGTAAGCAGTCTACTAAATGATCATGGAGTTTTTTTTTACATTTTCAGCCAATAAAACAACACGATGAAATTAAAAACAAAAAACGGAGATTACTAGAAAAATAACTAAACGCAAACAAAAAGGAAAGAGAGGGAGAGAAAAACCGACTGAGTTGCTCTACGTCTGTACTATGTTAAAAATAATCGATGGGGCGAGGCCGATTAGGACCGAAGGAGGACGGAATGGTGGTGGCAGGGACGCCCATGATGGGGACGGTGAAATAAGTTTCCATGATGAGCCTTTGCTGCACGGCCTCCAGTGTAGCGCCAGCTTCTATGAGGTCCTTCACTACCGAGTAATACCAGTCTTTCAACTTCTTCAACATGCATGAGTACTGCAGCTTCAGCCACCGCAGCCGGATCTTCCGGAAAACCTTCACGAGGAACAACCCTCCACGGCGTTTCTTCCCTCCCAGATGGATCGTTTGCACTTTCCGTCGCCGTGTCGTCAAGATCTTCCGGCGTCTCGGCAACCGGAAGATTGTATTCCGGTGGTTGTGGGTCACATTGTAAGGGTGGATCTCATCGTCGTAAGCCATGAGATTCAGGGAGAGAGATTTCTGGCCTGTGCTATGGAAAGGGGTTAAAGTTGACCAAATAATAAAGGGGAAGAGAGAGAATATTTTGCAAGACGTGGGGCCCAAGGCTGGCAGATAAGAGTCAGATCGACAACATGCAAATATGCAATCAAAGGGCATCAGTTCTATTTTCTTTGAGATCAGCAAGTGGGACACATGTGTTAATTATTCAAAGTTATGAACGGTGGTGATGCTTTTAAGATGAAGTGTAGTATTGAGTTGAGTGGGGTAAAATATAATATATCACTGATTCACTACTTAAAATATTCTAAATGCCTGGCCCGGACGGTCGGACCAGGGACCACCTGCTTAAAACAAGCACTCCGCTGAGGCGCTGAGCGTCTCAGTCCGTTATAACTACCTTTCTTAATTCTTACACATTCTCTCTCTCTCTCTCAAATCTATGATACCGAAACGACATGATACCCGAAGAGCGAGTAATTAAAACACTCCCGTGAATATAGTCACCTCTTTTATGATATCGACTGGTTATAAGTTTTTGGATATCATATCTTTCTAGTATCATAGTAGAATCCAATAAAAAAACAATTTATACATAACATATATACCCTATTAGTGATAGGCCATCACATGCTCAATGTATTGTAATTATAATAATACTATAAATCTAGAATAAATCTGTACTGGTATTAAATAGATGACCATGTTTTATAAGAAATGATCACATTTAATTTCCTAATAAAAAATAAATCGAATTGATTGTAGAAGAAATTAAATAGCCCCACATTTCGTTTCTTAAATTCAGAAAAAGTCAAAAAAAAAACATAAATTTCCAAGGAAATTGAAATATAATTTGAGAAAGGAGAATCAGTTGACATCTACAACCGCCTTCAACTAAAAACTCAACTGAAATATAAACATAATAGCCAATCAAGTATTATTTATCAAAATTCATAGGTGAATTTTAAATGATCAAAACTCTTACCCTACCATATCTTTTTTGCATCATAGATTTTCCTTATATATAAAAAAAAAATAGATTAATAATAATAAAGTTGGAATGGTTGTGGCATGGGTAGAATCGAAGCTTGCAATTGTAGCAACTGCCAAATATTAATTAAGTGGTTCAGAGAGTTGGGAAAATTTTGGATGATGTTGCTTATGTATGCATGACTTATCCCATGATGCATGATCCCACATCCAAGATAAGTCCACAAATCCACCTTTATGCTGACAAAATTATCCTAACCCCATTTCATTTTTTTAATATTTTTTAGTTAAATGCAACGATAATTATTATGGCAACTTCAGCAACATGTTTTTGGATATGGCATCTTTTCTACATGGGTCTCCACCACACTCTAGACCATGAGACTTGTGCATTGCACGTGGCCAAATGATATTGTATTGAAATGAGTGATGTTTTTACAGCCAGAGGCTTTCGTTTTTTAAGAAATATAATTATATTGTATTTTTTCGGTAAATTAATTTTTTGGTTGGGTAATTGATATTCATCTCCCATATCCTTAATTTATTTGGGAATTAAAAGAATATGGACAAATGCACTTAACCCGAATAAGTGTTTCGATAAATACGTTTAGCAAAAGCAATGGGCCAAAAGAGTCTATTTGAACGGATTCTATTTATTAATTTTGCAGAATTTAAATTACATCCAAAATAATAAATAAATAAATAAATAAAAGAAAAAAATGTTAGAACATGAATGAAGGCAACCAGACCTCCTTGTCCTCCTCCACTGCTCTCTCCCTTCTCAAACTCCAAATAACGATTCAAAAGTTTTGGCCTTCAACTCACCGGCCGGAAAATTCCTTTCTTTGGGTTGCTATCAAAACACCTTTGATTGATTTTGGTTTATTAGAGTGCTCTTTGAGGACTCCCACTGCTAGGTTTTTAGAGAAAAAATTCATACAAAGATGGATTGTTGAAGAAATTAAGGTGTTTGATTTGTAGAGAGTGCAGAAAAAAAAATGTAGAGGTTGTTAATATATAGGGATTAGGGAGTGCAGGAGATCCGGAATTGAATCCTACTATTAGTAATCAATAAATAATATAATCAATATTAAACGAAAAATCGGGCCATGGCCCATGGTTGGAAAGAATACAGAAAGCAAGAAACAAGAGAAATGCCAAGGCAAGTAGAATGATTGAAGCAAGAAAGAATTGAAAGAGTCTCATCTTTATATCAAATTAAGTTGTAAGTTTTGGTACAACCGTTGTCTCAGCTCATCTGTCCGTCTTTTCTCTTGTTGGCATGCAGCGGATGCAGTGCTGTGGTGAATGGTGAGGTCATTCATCGTACCAAAATTTCATAAGCAATGTCCCTTTCGCCTCTTGTTATTATATAAATAACCTAAGCTGTTAAGACAAACTCTGCGGTGCTTAATTTTGTCTATTAATTGCTTTGACATTATCAGGTATGTTTGATTCTGAGAGGTGAAACTATAATGTACCCAATTCTCTATTTGATTCAAATATGAGCTGGCCGGCGACCCCAGAAAACCTCACTTCATTTATGGATAGATGAGGGATTCGTTATTGATTAAATCAATGGAACGTTCTTACTTTTCCTCTTAATATTAGAGCCTTTAGGGGAACTCTTTGCCCATGTAGGGTGTAGTTCATCCAGTCCCAATGAAAACCCACCTCTCAATGTAATTTTATCTGTCCCTAACCTAAAATGAGACTAGTAAAATTCCTCTTATATATACCCATTTACACCATGGTTTTCAAAATCGGATCAGATCGGATGGTTACACCGGAAAAATTAGGAACCGGTCAAGGAGATTGATTCTGTTTTACCCTAGAATCGTTATTTCCCTAAAAACCGTTGATTTGGTCAGTAAATCGTTGATTTAGACGATCAAATTGTTTGAACCGTTTTAATGGTTTGGTGGTTTTTAATTTTTTTTGTCAAAATGAGCTGTTTGTTCGATTCGAATGGTTCGACCTGAAAACCAGACCCCTAACCGGTCTATTGTTCGATTCGACTTTAAAAACCTTGATTTACACTATTAACATATAGGAACTTTTAATTAATTTTCAATTCCCTTCTATTGGGGTCAAGGCTGAGCTGGCCCTGAGAGACATGTGGTCGCCCAGTCATCGCCCAGCCACGTCAGCATAGCTCGACCATATCAGCATAGCTTGGCCACATTGGCATACCATGGCCAAGTCAGCTTGGCTCGGCCGAGCTATGCTATTATCGTGGTCCCCCCGTCTCGTCCCTCCAACCACGTTAGCTACACGCCCCACAGATAAGCTCAACCTCGGACAAGGGAGTGGGAAGACAACTCTACCGAGGAGTAGGACTCCACCCCGATCTCCCCATAAGCCTAATCCGACCAGGAGACGAAACCCTAGCTATAAAAAGGTGCTCCATGCTCAAGGAAAGAGATTCCAACTTCTAGCACCCATACTGTTACTTTGCTCAGAGCAGCACCCTCATTGCTCAGCCCGACCATTCACCACCCTCTCACTAACTTGAGCATAAGAGTGTCTACCCGGGGATAACTCCTCGGGCCTCTGACTCTGACTTCTCTTGATCGCAGGATACATAGTGCGGCACCGTCCTTGTAAGCTCGACACTGCCCAGATAGCAAGGATTATCTAGTTGCTCTCCTCAATTCGTGCACCACCTCGGATTGAGCAGCAATAGATCGACGTCGTCTATGGGAGCGCACAAGAAGCCTTCCTGAAAAAACAAATCCTTTGCCGCGCAACCTCAAAACCGATCAAGATGCCTAAAAACCAGTCTGAAGAATCAGCAGACCGGTCCCCATCTCAAGAGCCCTGACATCACAACTCCTCACATCAGGAAGCCCCACAGCCCTCGGTCGCGGTGGACCTAGCGCAGTTCTGAGCTATGCAAGAGAAGGTTGACAAGATCTTTGAGTTCGTGCAGGCACTAGAGTCTACCGTGCCTCCCAACCGGGTCGTCCCCCCTCACACCCCGACGCGCACGAAGGACAATCCTCGGAACGAGGACTCCAAAGTACATCAGCCGGATGTGAGGGAAGCACGGTCCGAGCGAGAGAAGCAGGACACGACCCGAAGGCCCGCCTCTACCGCTCGCTCCCGCGAGTAGGATCACCATAGCCAGACACGCCAGTCAGCTCGGATCCCTGCCAAAGAGAGGCTCGATAAGAGGACACCGCCCTTTGTGGTCTCCGTTGCCGAGTCAAGTTCAATGAAGGACCGCCTTACGTAACCTAAGAAAGAGAAGGCCACCCACACTACGTCCCTAGACGACAGAGACGCTGAGATCAGAGAGCTCGGACAACGTTTAGAAGAACTGAAAAGCATTTAAACCCACAAGAGCGTGACGCCCGCCGTGGACCAGCCAGCGCGGGCTGCCACGCATTCCGTCAAAGAGCCGCCCTTCGTCCAGGAAATCATGGACAAGATGCCCCCAGGATGGCGGGCCCCCAGTTCAACAAATACGACAAGAACACCAACCCTTTCGACCATGTTGCAGCACTCAAAGCTCAAATGATGTTGCACGGCACGTCAGAAGGGCTGATGTGCAAAGCCCTTGTAGCCACCCTGCAAGGTCCAACTTTGGCATGGTACTCATCTCTATCACCGTGCTCCATAACGTCATGGGACTTGCTAGAGACCCAGTTTCTGGCATAGTTCACCGCTAGCCAGAAGCATTGGAAAACTTCGGTCGGCCTCAAGAAAATCCGACAGAGGAAGGCTAAGACCCTCAGAGATTACCTGGCGAGGTTCAATCAGGAAGCTCTCCAGGCCAGGAACTTAAACCAATCAGTCGCAATTACGGCCATACAACATGGGTTCCGCCCTTCCCCGTTCAACTTCATCTCCAAAAATCCTCCTCAGACGCTAGTTGCGCTATTAAGCCACACGCAGAAGTGTATCAACGCTAAAGAGGCTCAGGCACAGCTCAGAGATGAAGATGAGAAGCCCGACAAGAAGACGAGAGATACTAGCGAGCAGAAGTCCGAGAGGTCGAACAAAGATCACAAGAGATAGGATCGCCGACCAGACCATAGACCTCGGACCCCTCCACCGACATACTGGAATTTCATGCCACTCAATATTCCGTGGTCTAAAATTTTGATGCAAATCCATGACCACAACTACATCAGGTGGCCCGAGAAGATGAAGACGCAGAGTAACAAGAAGAATCGAGACAAATACTATGAGTTCTACAAGGACCACGGCCATGACACGGAGAACTGTTTCGACCTATGCAACCATATTGAAGATCTGGTCAGGCATGGTTACCTCAGCAGCTTCATCAACAAAAGTGAGAAGCCAGCCCAAGAAGAGCGGAGAATGGATGAAGATCGACAACCGCCAACCCGAGGCCCCCCAGCTAGTGTTATCCATGTCATATCAAGAGGAACCATCGTCAGTGGGGAAAACAACTCAGGTTGGAAGAGATATGCTCGACTGTGCAAGATCGACGACCGGGGCCATAGGAAGAAGCATAGCCCAACTATCGCCTTCATCGACGACGACCACCGAGGGGTCTAGACACCGCATGACGACGCCTTGGTCATCACGACCGAGGTGGCTAACTTTGAGGTGCGGCAAATCCTATTCGACATAGGGAGCTCTACTGACGTACTGTTCGAAGATGCACTCGAAAAGCTTGGCATCAACAGAGAACAGCTCATGTTGGTCAACACTCCCTTGATGGGATTCTCGAGAGAGCCCCTCTTGCCCACTGGGAAAGTAACTCTTCCCCTCTTGATCGGAGACAACAATGTCATTGCAACGGCCATGGTAGACTTCATCGTGGTACATTGCCCCTCTTCTTACAACGTGATCCTTGGAAGGTTGACCCTCAACGCTCTACAGGCCACAATTTCAACATACCACCTTGCCATGAAATTTTCGATGAAGTACAGCATAGGGGTGGTGCGGGAAGACCAGAGAACAACATGACACTGCTATCAGCTCTCCTGACGAGGACCACGTCCAACCACCGAGACACTGATGGCGGAGGCCTATGACTTGCGCGATGAAGTAAAGGAACAACGCGGCCAACCTGTGGAAGACCTCATCTAGGTCCCCCTCTCCAAAGAAGATCCCGAAAAGATAGTCCAAGTCAGCTCCCTAATAGACGACCACCTCCGAGAAGAACTTGTGTAACTACTGAGGAACAACGCCGACGTGTTCGCTTGGTCAGCAACGGACATGCTAGGATTGACCTTGAAGTTATCACACATCAGTTGAATGTCGACCCACGCTCCTGACCTGTGAAGTAGAAAAAGAGGAGCTTCGCCATAGAGTGGTGAGAAGTGATCACCGACAAAGTACAAAAACTACTCGACGTCGGCTTTATTCGGGAAGTCAAGTACCCCAATTGCTTGGCCAATGTCGTAATGGTGAAGAAGGCCAAAAGAAAGTAGAGGATCTTCATCGACTTCACTGACCTAAATAAGGCTTGTCCCAAAGGCAGCTTCCCCCTACCGAGGATCGACCAACTCATCAACGCAACGACGGGGCATGAGCTATTGAGCTTCATAGATGCCTTCTCAGGTTACAACCAAATCCTGATGCACCCGGATGACCAGGAGCGGACAACTTTTATCACCGACCGCAGCATGTACTGCTACAGAGTAATGTCTTTCGACCTCAAGAACGCCAACGCCACTTATCAGCGGCTAGTGAACGAGGTATTCAAAGAACAACTCGGCCAGAATGTAGAAGCATATGTCGACAACATGCTCGTGAAGAGCAAGAAATCCGAGCATCACTTGGCCGACCTTCGTGAAGTCTTCGTCACCCTTAGAAAATACAAAATGAAGCTAAACCCAACCAAGTGCGCTTTTGGTGTCGGCTCCAACAAGTTTCTAGGGTTCATGGTGACACCAAGAGGGATCGAAACGAATTTGGAGAAGATAAAGGCCATCCTTGACATGCCATCTCCCTGGACCCATAAAGAGGTGTAGCGACTCACTAGAAGAAAAGTTGCCCTTAGTAGATCCATGTCCAAATCCGTGGATCGTTGTCTCCCTTTTTTCAAAGCCCTTAAGCATCCCAAAAACTTTCACTGGACCGAAGAATGTGAGCAGTCTTTCCAGGAGCTGAAGTAGTATCTGAGCTCGCTGCCCCTTCTAACCAAGCCATACCCAGGGGACGAGCTATTGCTCTACCTCTCAGCTGGAGACGAGGTTGTCAGCTCGGTACTGATTAAGGAACATGACCGGGTATAGAGGCCAATCTACTACACCAACAAAGTCCTCACGGCGCAGAAATTCAGTACTTCAACCTAGAGAAGTTAGCCTTAGCTCTCATCACAGCCGCTAGAAAGCTCAGACCCTACTTCCAGGCCCACAGCATCCAAGTACTTACCAACCAACCCCTTAAGCAGATACTACAGAGGCCGGAAGTACTAGACCGCCTAGTCAAGTGGAGCATGGAACTAACTGAGTTCGACATCGAGTATGCACCCCGACCGGCAATCAAAGCCCAGTCCCTGGCAGACTTCATCACAGAATGTACATTCACCACTGAGGAACTGGACCGGCCTCATCCTCCTCGGCTCAGACGATGCAATGTTGGAACACGCCCTCAGGTTCGAGTTCAAGGCGTCCAATAATGAGGTCGAGTATGAGGCCCTAATTGCTGGGCTCCGCCATGCCTTGGACCTCAGGGTCCGAAGAATCGAGGACTTCAGCAACTCAGAGCTAGTGGTTAACCAAATCCACGACCAGTTCGAGGCTCGGACCCCCTCCATGGTGAGCGACCTACAAAAGGTGCAGGAGCTCACTCAGTAGCTTGAACATTTCAATATTCAGTAGATCCCTCAAGTCTAGAACACCCGAGCCGATGCCCTCTCGAAGCTAGTCAGCTCGCCACAGACCAACCTTGACTTGACTGTACGACAGGATACACTAGCCCAGCCAAGCATCACACCAATGGCCCTTCTCATACTCCCAGTACAGCATGGCCCACTCTGGATGGACCCCATAACCGAGTATCTTCAAGAAGGCGCTCTCCTAGAAGACCGGGCAGAAGCGAAGAAGCTCCAACACAAAGCAACTCGGTACTGCCTTATCTAGGGCTAGCTCTACCGCCGCTTCCACTCTCCCGTACATGAAGTGTACCCCCAGCCGAAGCAGACTACGTCCTTAGTGAGATACATGAGGGCATTTGCGGAGATCATCCCGGCGTGCGCACGTTGGCCCATAAGGCACTCCGGTAGGGCTACTTTTGGCCGACGATGAAGCAAGATGCCGCCTAATTAGTTCGGAGGTGTGGCAGTTGCCAGCGGCACTCCAACCTCCATCACCAGCCTGTGGTCGTTCACCTAATGGGGAATGGACATCCTCGGTCCCTTTCCCACCGCAGTTGTGTAGAAGAAATTCCTTCTGGTAGCAGCGGACTACTACATGAAGTGGGTGAAAGCCGAAGCCTTGGCACGCATCACCGCACATAATGCCCGAAAATTCTTCTGGCAGGGTATTGTTTGCCGCTTCGGCATCCCTCGTGTGCTCATCACGGACAATGGAACACAGTTCACCGACAAGAAGTTCGAAACCCTCTGTGCCGACCTAAAGATCAATCGTCAGACTACCACAGTGCACGACCCCAGAGTAACAGGTTGACCGAGGTAACCAATTGAACCCTACTACACGGCCTAAAAACGTGCCTAGACCAAGCCAAGGGAAAGTGGGTTGAGGAGCTGTTGAGCATACTCTGGGCATACAGGACGACCCCGCAGACTGCCACCAGAGAGACCTCTTTTAGCCTGACCTACGGGACCGATGCCACAGTCCCCGTGGGGATAGGTTCCCCAACTATCTGGACCGAGCTATTTAACGAGAGGCAAAATGACGAAGATCTGCATGCGAAATTGAACCTAGTAGAAGAAGCCCGAGACCGAAAACATGTAAGAATGGCCGCATAACAGAAGAGGATATCACAGACTACATAGTAAAACATGTGGCCGAGCAAGAACCTGAAAGAATTTGGCATCAATTGCACCAGCAACACCCTATACCAGCCCAGTACCTCAGCAACCCCCTTGCTCAATGGGAATCTCAGCCCAGCCTCCAAGCTATGCTCGTACACACATATCTCATCACACTAAGCATCAGTAGCCATTTCGTTGGGCTACGAACATACATAGCTCGAATCTAATCCACATCCCCAGGCATCAAGATGTAGGGTGTGGTTCCAAACCGATGACCTGCCCATAGGGGAAGTTCCGCCTCCATCCCAGAAGGGCCAGCCTCAGCCTTCTCGACTTCGGCGGCCACAAAATCCCTCAGCTCTGGCTCATAGTTGGAGTCGTGGGAAGAGCTAGAACTGGAACTACTATAGAGGACCCGAAAGAGGAAGGGGATCGATGGGATGAGGAAAACATACCGAGCCGAGGAATGGAAAATTGCCAAGTAACCACCACTGAGCAACCACTATTGAGCAATCGCACCACACTCCGACGAGCAATGCAAGCTACCTTCCTCCCAAATGACACAGGGGGAAGGGCCCCCCTTTCTTTTATAGCCACTAGGAGCACGAACCGAGAAGAGATCAACGGTACAAATGAGACACCTCTAGCAATGCCTCAGAAGACCAATCAACGTGACCGATGACATATGCGCGAAGCATCAAAAACCGAAGTGATGGCCCCGTCATGCAAAGGTTACGATCATTAATTGCGTCGATTCGACCCTCAGCACCAGTCCAACCACCAACGCGGATCCTCGGTGGGCCACCCAAGAATGTCGACCCAACCAAAATGTTCAACACCGACCAGAACCGAGCCCTGACGCCAAAAGAACTTTGGGAGTGGTTTTGGAACCGAAATTTCAATTCTTATTCAAGTTTTGCAGCCGATGATTGGAAGATTCCTCGGCAATGACCAACGTTGCACGAACAGCGAAAGAACCAGACAACAGCTCCAAAGTTCCTCAGCCGAGCAATGAACCAATTGAATCTCATCCCTCGACTTCAGAACTGGGGGAGTGGTGTTTGGGTCATGGCTGAGCTGGCCCTGAGAGACACGTGGCCGCCCAATCATCACCCAGCCACGTCTACATAGCCCGACCATATCGTCATAGCTCAGCCAGGTCGGCTTGGCTTGACTGAGCTATGTTATTATCGTGGTCCCCCCGTCTGGTCCCTCCAGCCACGTCAGCTACATGCCCCAGGTAAGGGGTTCCAACTTCTAGCACCCATATTGTTACTTTGCTTGGGGCAACACCTTCATTGCTTGGCCCATTCACTGCCCTCTCACTAACTTGAGCATCAAAGTATCTACCCAGGGACAACTCCTCGGGCCTCTGACTTCTCTTGACCGTAGGATACATAGCGCGGCACCGTCCTTGTAAGCTCGGCACCACCCAGCCAGCAAGGATTATCTGGCTGCTCTCCTCAGTTCGTGCACCACCTCGGATTGAGCATCATCACCTTCTATTCTCACTTTCCATTCTTCCATAAAAATGGGGCTCACCCTATATTAAATATTAAGACTGATCCATATTTGTAATTCTATTTTCTATTTCCACTTCTTCAGCCCCACGATCCCTTTCCCTCTAAATGTTAGCTACTATTTGGAAAAGATGAGATTCCATTATGAGGAGAAGCTTGTGGAATGGCGGAGGAAATCATTTGATACATACTTGTCCAAGATGCTCAACGTTAGCGAAGGCTCTTCGATCACTCTTGATCACAACAATCGTGGAGGAGGGCAGAATGAAATAAGTTGTCAAAGTTTAAGCATGGCTTCCTCCTTGGGTGATTGAACTTTGGTCATGTCTCAGGCATAACTTCGGAGGCCAAACCTAGAGAAAATCCCATATTACACATATCCTCAAAGCTTAATGTAGACTTGGTTCCATTTGGCCTATCTTTTTGCGTGGGCTGTCAGTTATTTATATAGAAGCCCCGATAGCTTGTATTTTGTCTCTTCCCATTTGGTTGGGAGATGATTTAACCGTCGAAAGACTATGCCCCAAAAAGATGTGGGAAGCTTAACTCGAGTTTATTTCGGGAAGCTAGAAATGAAACTTCTCACCTTTTTTCATCTCGTCTTTGCATAAAAAGATGTGCCTTTAACCAAACGGTCTATAAGCTATTAAGATCTTTATGCAAAAGTCCACCGTATCTTTTGACTATAAGATCTTTTAGAAGATCTTTCAAAAAAGACTTGCATGAGGCTTTTAAAACAAATGTTTGATGCAAGAAAGAGAGGGAAGAGTTAGGTCTTATGGGGAGAGGTGGGTGGGTGATTGTGATACGACGATTGTCAATTAGGGTCTATAGTGAATTACTAAAAAAACTAATCAAACGTTAGAAGTATGAAAATACTTGTAATTTTCTCTAGTTGACCATTAGAATTTAGAACATCACTGTTATATTATTGGTCTATTCTCTTACAAGCAAAACGAGAATCTCTCTCTCTCTCTCGTGTGTGTGTGTGTGTGTATGAGTATGAGAATGAAGACAGGTGCAACATTCTATTGATGTGTTTTCCATGTACTCTATAATGTTTTCATCCATTCTCATCATGTGAATCCAAGAGAGAGAGAGAGAGAGAGAGAGAGAGAGAGAGAGAGAGATTCTCATTTTGCTTGTAAGATAATTAGACCAATAATATAGCAATGAACCCTAATTAACCTTAATTTTGATGGTCAACCTATGTAGGGAAATTATTAGGATTATCATAATTTCTAACGTTTGGTTCGTTTTTTTAGTAATTCATTGTGAACCCTAATTAACAATCGTTCTAGCACAGTCACCCACCCACCTCCCTCAATAAGACCAAGGGCTTGTTCGTTTCCTCTTAAATCTTATCTCTTAAGAGAAATCTTTTAATTTCAAGAGAAAAACGGTTGTTCGTTTCCTCTTATCTTTTATCACTTAAAATGCAATCATACAACTTTTTTGTTTTCCGATGATACCCCCAAAAAGACAAACAAAAACTCTCATATATGGGGGCCAAAATGGATATTTAATAATTTTCAAAATTCAGAACAATATTCTTGCATTCAGAGTTCAAAGGAAATAAAAGTTCACCAATACCAATAAACCTCTTAGTGTAATTATTGCGCTTTCTTGCATCAAACAATTATTTTAAAAGCCTCAAGCAAGTCTTTTTTGAAAGATCTTCTAAAAGATTTAACAGTCAAAAGATGTAATGGACTTTTACATAAAGATCTTGACCTGTAGACCATTTGGTTAAAGACACATCTTTTCATGTGAAGACAAGATGAAAAATGCAAGTTCTATTTCTAGCTTTTCGAAATAATCGAGCCTCTCATATCTTTTTTGGGGCATAGTCTTTCAGCGGCTAGACCTTCCTCCAACCAAACGGGAAAAGATGAAAATACAAACTACCGAACTTTTAAATAGCTGACAGCCCGCACAAAAAGAAAGACATGAAACGGGACCAAGTCTACATTAAGCTTTGGGGATCCGTGTAATACGGAATTTTCTCTAAGTTTGGCCTCCCAAGTTATGCCTGAGACATGACCAAAATCTGATCACCCGAGGAAGCCATCTTTTCTGTTTTCTATTGCCTTTCCATCTTTGCTAATTGGAACCATTTTCAGGAAGGAAGTTCAATTTCAGTGTTCAACAATGGTAAGTGGTTTTGTTTGAAGTCTTAGGTTTCTGTTTTAAGATTTGGATATTTTTGTTTTGGCTTTAGGCAATAAACTGACAAACCTTATGGAAAATAAGAGATAAACACCAGCTAATGACCATGGAGAAAAATAAGGGAGACTATAAAGGTGACAGGTTTGTAAAACCGGAGTGGGGTTGGCTACATGAATTTTATTTTACTATCCCATCATTATATTTAATGTCATATTCATCATTAAATTATGAGTGCTTAAATCATTTCTTACTGAAATATATGTTATTTTTTATCTAGTTCTAGACCTTTTAACCCCTTCAACTTTCAATAGATATTACTATAAAAATTAGTACAAAATTAATAACACTAAATACTACTATAAATTTATTAATGAAATTGAAAATGAACAGCATTACTAGTTTTAATTTTAATAATTATTAATTTTATTTTCTCTAAATTTTATTTAAAAATAATAAATAAACCATAAATAAGCATTAAAAAATATTAATGAAATTTAAAAAAAAAGTAATAAATTTTAAAACAGATAATGATAATTAACTCAAATTTATTTAACAGTATATTAAGCCCAAAATAATGCTTGGATTGGACTTAATTTGGCTCCACCTCCACCCAATTGGGAATATCACAAAGCTCCTCTGGACTTCAATTTCTTTTACCGAAGTCCGTGCATCCTGAAATGTTTCTCTTATACGTCTCTTCGTAGCAGTGGCTTCTTCACAAGATGCTTATACTCCAAGACTTCTCAGGACTTGTGGTTTAGAATTTTGATTGCAAATTTCCTGGTGTCACAAAACAAAACTGCAACATGAGAAAATTCCCTGTGATAAAAGAAAATGTATTATGTTCAGAATAGGCTAAAACATGTGGACCAACTCGGCCCAGCACCGACTGATTTGGCCACGTTCTCATTGCGTATTATAATTAAAAGGTTGCTCTTCCATGGCTGGCAGTCCCCAGTATAAGTTAGACAATACATAGCCGAACGAACATAACTTCATGTTCAGCCAAAAACAATTGACTCGTCAGACTAGCAAAGCCTCAGAAAACACAGACAAGGAATCAGAGACTTTTGGATGGTCGGTCGGAACTTATGTGGTGTAGTTGGACTTCAGGTGTTTAACTTTTAATACATGATGTCTGGATTGTGCCTAGAATTGGGCCTGACACGGCTCAACTATGAACCAAAATGCCGGAGTGATACACTCTCCCTCAAATTATTAATGACTGGACTGGCAGTAACTTACTCGTTCATTCAAGGATGGACAGGATTGAATAAGCATAGAAAAAAACCAGATAGCAACTAAGGTGATGTTTGGTTCAATTCTCATTCTTTCTCGTTTTTACCCAAGATAAATTTTCAAGATAAAAAAAAAAATGAATAAAAATGAGAAGAATGAGAAAATATTACTATGAACCAAATGCTTTTTTCCCCCCAAAAAAATGATTTTTTTATGGCAAGAATGAAAGTAAAATTTTTAACCTGTTTTGTTGCAAGTTTCATTCTCATTCATTTTTTATTAATCAAAATAATAATATAAGGGTTAAAGGTGTAAAACATGCCATGTCGGGTCCACGTAAAGTGCAGGTTGTGTCGTATTGCCCTTCCCTGGGATAACTTGGGGCTTGGCTCGGCACATCCCACGGCCCAAGCCCATGTGGGCCCGTACCGTGCTGTGGGCCAGGCTGGGCCAAAGCTATTTATTTAAAAAAATGAAAAAAAAACTTAAAATTTTAATTTTATATGAATTTTGATGTATACAATTGCTTACATATGCAATAATTAAATAAATTAGTATAATAAAATTGAAAACAATTGTTTATTTTATAATTTTATTAGTATATTATATACTTTATTATTATATAATTATAATTTATAAATATTATATATATAAATGTATAAATATTATATATAGAGATATATATAAAATACATATAAACAATATATATGGGTCGTGCTAGGTCATGCCAGCCCGCGGACCTAAAACCCCAAGCCCAAGTTGTTCCCCCATGTTGTATGCACCAAAGCACGATAGAGGAACCACAATTGTTGAATGACAAAATTGGGGTCATAATCATATAGGTTAGTTGCAGTTGCAATTCTCTCTCATCAAGGTGCTAGAGAGAGATAAGGCCCAAATGTATGCGCAACATATTCAAATTTGAAAACAAGAGAAAAGAAGCATCCAAGACAACATCTATAATAGGCTATATTTCTAATCTATGTAACATGTAAACATTATTCAAGACATTTCTTTCATTTGTAGGCAGTATTGATTAAAGTTTCACAAAGCACTAAAGTAGATGTCTATATAAATCCACACATATTAACATGTTATAGACCAGTTCATGGGCCGGGCCGGGCTTTTACTCATCATTAATGGAAATACGCTAGGCCCAAGCCCAAGCCCGGCCTGACCAATGGGCCTATAACTTGGGCCCAAGCCTGGCCCTGATAAAAAGCCCAAAGCCCGAACCCGAGCCTGAGCCCGAAGCCCGACCTAATAAAAAAATTACAATTTTCCCTATTCAAATTAGAATTAAAAATTCATATGGTTTTTTTCCTATTTAAATGAACAATGGGCCTACAAGATGGTTTTGTTCCCTTTCTTTTACGTTTTAAAACACAGTTTTACATTCTTAAAAAAAATTATTCAAATGGACATAATCACATAACCCTTTTTAAGTCTAATTTTAGGTCGGGCCGGGCCAGGCTATTTTGACAAAACCCGAGCCCGGATCAAATTTATTGTGGGTCGGGCTTTTTGGCCCGAGTTTAAGCCCGCAGGCCTATAAACATGTTCAAGCCCATCCAGGGGGCCCGGCCCGTCAGGCCACCCGGCCCATGAACAGGTCTAGCATGTTAGGATAGTGCACAGAGTCATGACTCATGAGTGATCTTGCTCCATCAGATTCAAATAAAAGATACCTTCAACATTCTTATGTACTTCAACCTTAAATTTTCCTTCCTTATTTCCCCTCTTGACTTTGAGAAGCAAATTGAGCTTTGCCACTTCTTCAATCACCTGCATGAATTACAAACAATAAGATCATTTATCTATCTTCCCGAACTATGTAAGATGAAAATATGCATGCAATCCCCGTGCCAAGAGCTAAATAGCTAATAACAAAAGGGTAAAGCTGCTACTAAAGAAATAATAGGGAAAAAAGAACCAAAGAAAGCAGAAGATGTCGACCTCTGTCTTAGCATGAAGGAACTCCAGCAGTTTGTAAGGGGTCAACAAGTTTGACCTCTGCTGGATAGTCTTCACAGCATGATTTTCTACATCTTGGACAATTGGATCATGTGTTGGCATTGCTCTCCATCCTGGTCCATGGCCATCTGGATTTACATGATTGGCCAATAATTACTACTAGGAAATATTTGGCCCAATTTTACTTAAACACGACCCCCTAGCATGGCCTGTTACATGTACATTATCGGCTCCTATGGCTTGGGAAGGCTTTGGATGTTGAAGGGTAAAGTGCTTAATGAGAAGAGGTTGGTCTAGGTCAAGCATGATTCTAAAAGAATGTGAATATGTCATATTCTTGTCCTCCTGAAGAATCTGAACATGCATTTACAAAACAAGTAAAAGAAGAAAGAAACTTAATTATGTTTTCAGGTTTAGGCACATAACACAATCTGGATATCTTGTATTTCCAAATCTCACATGATAGAAGTTCCCACGGGTGGAGCTTTTATGTACAAATAGTAGAATACCAATCACCCTTTAATAAG
Source organism: Nelumbo lutea (assembly GCF_056320005.1). Taxonomy (NCBI): domain Eukaryota; kingdom Viridiplantae; phylum Streptophyta; class Magnoliopsida; order Proteales; family Nelumbonaceae; genus Nelumbo; species Nelumbo lutea. The sequence goes on along the minus strand of NC_142691.1, from coordinate 2,208,375 downwards.
GGGGGGAAGAAATCATGTAAAAAGTAAAAAACCCCCACAACAATGCAAATGGGGTTGAAACATGCATTAATAAGTCAATTAATTTCTTTCCTTTATATCAGAAAAAGGAAATTATTGTATTTTGCATGTGAAAGATGAAGCATGTTCAAAGCCCAAAGACTTGATACAAACAAGGTGACTACTTTGTCACTCACCTTCTTGGAAATAGAAAAACTTAACAGTTTATCTTGTTGTCTTAAAAATCAAGCCAATGAATGAAAAACATGGTAGGGCAAAAATGACTTAATGAGTGCTCATTGAATTGCCATTACTTTTTAGAACAATTCTAAATTGTGCCCAAGTCTATGCTTCCCTTTTAGATTGACCATATAACACTCTTTTAATAATTTTTTTTTTTGAAGAAGGCATCTTTGAATGTTGGAGACTTGGATCAATAAACATCAACCCAAATTAAATAGCATAAGAAACCCACAAGGAACAGTTGTGGTTCTGGAGACTAATAAAATCTTTTTTCTTTTGTATTAAAATGCTATCTCATCAAATAAAGGAAATTCAAAGGAGAAGTTAAGACATTACCATTAAAGATCAAAACAAGAAAAAAAAACAAAACAAAAATAGAACAACCAAAAAAGAGAATAAAGATATAGATGGAAGATAATATGGTTGCCAACATATTGAGTATTGACTCAACAATATCCATTTATAAAGTTTTATTTATTTTCCTTTACTTCTCAACAAATTCAAACTTCTAGTTGGTGATATGGATTTTATACTTGTAAACTTATAACATGATCTGTCTAATTGGTCAAGGAGTTGCCTACATCAAGTATTTATTTGCATTTAAAACCAAACTAAATTTATGCAGCAATTTTGTTAAATTATTATTAATAATCATATTATGCCATCAACAACAAAGTTATATAAGGTTTAATAACACTTATATATGTATATTTCATGATGTTGCATCAAATTAAAAAGTTAAATCTTTTCACTTTGGTTCAAGCTTCTCATGTTCGTGATTTCATGATCCAAATTGGTTTTGATAATATTGACTCCAACAATTCTAGCACCTCCAATTAGAACAAAAATAATGGAGATCCACCAAATACTTGAAGCCTACAAAATCTCTGAAGAAGACCCACTCAAGCACAATAACAAAGATATCATTTCTTCCCAATCAACACAATCTATTCCCTACCCTATATATTTAATGGAATGAAAATCCAAGAAACCAAGATTGCAGAAGCCATGCATTCTCAATCGCATCCAAACCTAGAATTAATTCCGATAATCCCTAACAAGCTAAATGTAAAATATGTATATACAATTCTACAGTCAATGATCCCCTTAAAATCAGGACTCAATATTGCTTCAAAATTCAAGGGCAAAGAAAGATTCCAATATCATTTACCTCGCCTGGCACCGAGATCCAACGAAGTGAACGTGGGGGCATCTCCAACCGGCTTGAATTCCTGCAGCTCCTTGAAGTTCAACCATGGCTTCACCCACACCTTGGCTTCATAAATTTTCTTCTTACCAGCCTCGATCACCTCCAGAGTCAGATGGTGCAAAGTACCAGCAACCATCTGCTCCTTCACCTTCACAATCCTCGCAAACTCCAGCAATGCATTCTACCCTAATTATCAAACAAACAAAAAATTAATAAATAAAATAATTATTTTCTTATACAGAGGGGGGGAGAGAGAGAGAGAGACAATTAGTTTTACCTTGTACAGAGAGAGAGAGAGAGAGAGAGAGAGAGAGTCAATCTTAACTTTAGGACTTCAACAGATCGAGATACCTCAGCTTTACCTTGTAGAGAGAGAGAGAGAGAGAGAGAGAGGGAGGGACGAGGGTTCATGAACGGGAAAAAAAAAGAATTGGTAGGATGGGGCACGAAAAATTTTCGTGCCACAAAATATGTTAAATTTTTGTCGAGACCCAAATTTCATTCTGGGAAGAATGAGTCCTGCGGCAAGAAATGAATATCCAAACACTTGCATCTCATTCATTCTTGCCCATTCTTTTTCAGAATCGACAGGAATTAAAAGAATGAGGCCACTGGCAGTGAACCAAACATGGCCTAAAGCTCTAGAAAAGAAATTTCAGCTTAACACAGCCTGGACAAATAACATATCTAAAATCTTTGACTTTACATATTTCAAAGAAAAGGAACAACAAAATGGCTGATAAGAGTACAAACACAGGTTGACTTAAAATCAAAAACTTACAACGAGGCTTCTTTTCCGTGTACCTGTTCTAGTGTTCCATTAGATGATGAAAGTAAAACAAGTCAATCGTCGGAATAAGGTAAAGCCCAAATAGAAGGAACAGAGAATAAGAAAAAACATGTCAATCAGCCTCTGCATCAGTCTCTCCATCTACAATCCCTGTCTCAGCCTCGGCTTCCACTTCTACTTCTAAATGCCCTGCCTCTGGAACTACATATTTGTCAGGCCTCTGCTTCTGATTCTCATCCGATGTTGCCGCTCCACTGTTAGGGATACTAATAACAGTCGCATCAGTTTCCATTGGCGCTGCTGCTGCGTCCTGAAATTCAGTTCCAACTCCACCATCAATATCAGTTGCAGGGGTTGTGATCTGATTATCTTCCACTTGTTCAGCAGTACCCTTCATCTCTTCTTCCTTTTTAGCTTTTTTAGACCTTTCATTAGGTTTTGTGTGATACGTAGAGCGAACTTCCAGTGGAAGAAGTTCTGGGGGCACAACCCCTTCAATGCCATATTCAGTAAATCGGGAAAATCCTTCAAGTCTTGTCGAGCAGAAAAACGGAGGCCTTTCCAGCAATAGACCCAGTTGTTTTTGTGGTGATATTCAGCTTCAATACCAGCAGATATATCCATATCTTCAGCCAAAGCTTTCCAATATTCCATAACTGATGGGATCCGAACACGTTGAGAATCAGTCAGAGCATCTGGGTTTGCTTCTGCCCACTTCCACAAGTGATGGAGTTCTTTATTTCCCAGCCTCCACCGTGGCCTACGTTTTCTCAATCCATCTTGGCCCATTTTCTTTTCTGCTGGTTGCTTTTCAAATGGGGGACGACCATCACGTTTCCACCAAACCCAATTCTTTTCTCGTTCTAATATATGTTCAATGCAGTGTAGAAACTCCTTCCCTTTAGGAGGAATCGATTCAAAAAGCTTCTTAACACACTCTTCACAAGACTTGATCTCCTCTTTCATGCTTTCAGATGGCACATCCTTATCATTTTTCCCAGGGGCCTTTAAGTAATCAAATAATATGAGGCACTGAAGGAGAATGTGGCATCGGAAACTTGGATCTTTCAACTCTAAACCCATCAATTTACTGCTTGTAAGATACTTTATGCGAAAAGTTGATGCTTCTTGTTCTTCAAGATTGTTTGTGTTTCCATCATCATCACTCAAAGGCTGAGCCTCAAATGTATCCAATACAACCATTAAGTTGGACACAAATTTCTGCCACTTAATAGGAGCTAGAGTTGTGGCAGCTGGGTTACAAAAATGCTCCTGTAAACTCCAAAAGATAGTGTAGAAATTGAAATCAACGGAAGTGCCATCAGGAGCATCCTTTTCATATTTGGATTCATTGGAAGTATTAAAAACTCCCTTTTTATTAACAGCTGAACGTTCTGACAATGGGAAGAAATGAGCCAAAAACATAAGAATTCGTCCACAAAACACCACATCATTTGCCTTTCAAAGACGATGAAGAAGCTGATTGCATGTCCTCAGCATCACAAGCTTCCCCCACCCGAATAGCTCTTGCTTCCCCAAGATGTCTTGTTTACTCTCTATATAACCAAATACTTCTTTGCAATCTCTCATTGTTGACATCTCTGTCAAATCTTCTAACAGCTGGAATATCATACCACCTTCAACATGGCCTCTCTCACAAAGATACAACACAATGTCAAGAAGCCTTGGTATCTGACCCTGGGTCTCCTCCATATCCATTGACTGCTCATACTGCATTATTCGTTCCCCTGACTGAACTGCAGAAGACACCAGTTAAAACATTTATATGAGTGCTGCCCACTAGAGGTGTCAATGTTTAGGGTTCAGTACGGGTTTACCTCAACCTGAACCAAAGCTAACTCCAATTCAAATTCACCTGGCTAACTAAAGAGAGGTGCCGAACCAGACCTGAACATCCCATGTATAGTATACTTATACTCAACCAAGCTTATATAATACAAACATTTCAATGCTGCAATGTCAATGGGTCAGGTTTTGCACAAGCCCACCTAAACACAAACCCAACCCAAAAGCCAATTAAGGCTGACCCAATCCTAACCCAATAGGATCACGTCAGCGCAGGCTTACCACTTAAGCCAACCCACTAACATCCCTAGTGGCCACTTAGTTGGTTGTCTGGGCAATGGGCATCTAAAACTCCTAGGCAACTGCCTAGGCAATGCTTTAACTCTACCAGCTATGCCTCAAGGGATACACCTCAAATACCTTTCAAAATAATAGGTTTGCAGTTCTCTACACATATTCCAACAATCAACAGCTTTCAGAATGTAAACTTAATCCAAATCATATTGTTGGCACACATAGTCTATGGAATACAAATGCTTTGTAGTCAAAGGTTATCCATATGGCCTAGTGCATTACTGAACTGCATATAACTAATAGGCATGGTGCCAATCAGCTGGTTGGTAAGGTCTCCTGCTGGTCATAGCAGAGACTTCAGATGGAATCCCGCCCGCACCTGGATTGGAGGATGAGCTACCCCCAGTCTAAGATCCTTTGGGTTCTTTTGCTTGTGCTTCATTTTTAAAAGCCCTAGAATTACACTTTTAGTCCTATACTTTTCCCGGTGAAATCTCTTTGACATGGTCCTGCTCCACAATTGAAATTCTCCAATGAAAAAGAAAACACCAGTGCTTGTCTCCTCATGTGTGTCTACTAGAAGAGTAATGATAATGTTAACTACTCAGTTCTCTCCTGCTCCATCATATCTAAGGTATAGAACTACTTTGGATGCTTTGCATCTTTTTGGTGCCTATTAGATTCTTCCTTTGGATGTTTTAGATCTTTCAATAATAAGCTATTTCCTAAATTCACATAAATTAGGAATATGTAGCATTATGAGGCTGATCTTCTATGGAGTGTCTGGTGAGAAAGGAACTCATGAATATTTGGTAATAAGGACCAAGAGACTAAGATTATAATTAATCTCATCAGATGTTAGCTAATGATGAATTCAACAAACCCACAATGGATTCAATGTTAATAGGTTAGAAAACAGTTGGTAGATTTGCCCCTGGAAGACAGCAGGCTACTACACCCTGGACAGAACTACAAAAATGGCTCAGCCACTGTAGCCCAGTAGAAGGAACATCTTTGAGGGCTGAACAAATTACTCCTCAGGTTGGAATTTATTATTGGTGCAAGGTATCAAGTTTTTTTTTTCTTTTTTTTTTTGAAAGGTAAGGTAATAAATTTATTGAGTCAGAAAGAACTCAATACAATAGAAGAGCAAGCCACAAGTAACTGCTCAGATTACAGGACATGTTACAGATCCCAAGTAGCTGCTCGGTACAATAGAAGTGCAAGGTATCCAGTGTTGATTGACTTTTTTTTTAATTGATAATCAGAAATTGAAAGCAAAAACAAAATCTACATTTATCTACTACATACCTCAGGCCTCCTGAAGCAAGGCACCAAAAGGAATTCCACCACCATCCCCCCGAAGAAACAACATTGAAAGGCCCTTGGCCCCTAAGACATCCCATTTGTGAAGTGAGGTGCCTGGTCTGGTTCCAACTTAAACTGCTTGTTCAGATGGATCCCAAGGTCAACAAATGAAGATGCTGATTCCTTAGCCAGGGGAGGTGTCACAAAGGCCAAGCTTGAATGGGGGTGACCAGGCCTAAGAAATTAATTTGCAAACTTGTTTCAATCTCGTTGATGTTGGAAGGCATCCATTGGCATTTTTTGTGTTGTGTTCCCTTCAATAGTATAGAATGTGGGGAGTGATATTTACATTTTAATAATTGGCATATGTTCATAAAAGAAGCCATATGAATTTCCATTACTGGTGAGAAGGAAACAACAATGACTGGCATACGACCACAATATACATTGCACACTGCACAGATCAGTAAAAAAGAAAAAAAATACAAATTGCACATCGTACATACTATAAGATTAGCAACTACAGTCATGGCTTCTCGATTGCTTTCTTAACATGAAGTTTGTCTATCATTTCAATGTGGAAAATTCACCATGCAAGGTAACTTATTTGAACAAGGTTATTAATCATGAAATGAAAGAACATCTCCCTACCCAAGCAACCTATTTGAACAAAGTCATTAATCAAAATGAAGAATGCAAATTTGTGATCTCCATCTCTCATATCCTACGTTTTCCTAAATGATTTGAACAAATTACTTTAGCCTAATTCCAATCTTCTTTGCCGTATCCTATATTAATAAAATAATAACACAACCATAAATGGGCTTAGGTAGCCATGAACAAAATAGAAATTCTATGAAAACTGTAACATATGCAGAAAAACAACACATGGATTACCTCATTCAATCTTTTTTTCCGAACCACCTCAATTAGTAGGGTTGATTAATTGAAATTTAATAAAGTGGGTTGGGTTCACTGAATAAGTAGGAGCAATTTTGAGTTTACTTGTATGTTCTAGACTGCAAAATGACCTAGAAAAGAGAACAGGGTACTTAGATCAACGCACATTAAATAAAGCCCACCAATATGGCCCCAGGGAGACAAAAGTCAAACCCAAATATGCGGTAACAACCTTATCAGACAAATTAAAACACCAGCTTGCAGTGGGTCTTTTGGTCCGAACAAGGAGAAGGTTCAAAATCTCAGTTTACAGTGAAAAGCTGACAGTTTCTTTTGTATTCCTAAAAATTGAGCATAACAGAACCAACCTTATTTTATGGTCAGGATATTAATCCTAGACACTGCAAAATGCCAGAACCAACCTCATTTAATCTCAGAGCTGTTCCGCCGTCTGGTTGAAATCATTATCAGTTTGACCTTAATTGTCGACAAAAGTTTCCACTGTAAAAGTTGGAATCTCAGGTTCTGTTTAAAAATGTTAACAAACATTTGTAAATAGATGTTACCGAGTTGAATGTCGACAAATATTTTCACTGTAAATGAACAAATTCCTATATAAAAATGAGCAAATTCCGATATACCGAATGAAATCCAGATGCGTAAAGTCACTAAGCTAAGAACTAACCTTGTCCGAAGGAAACCTCCGGGGATTGCCCCGACGAGACCCTGCTCTGAAACTGAGACTGAGAGGGAACTAAAGGGGAACCGTACTGAAGTTTGGGTCATTATAAACTGCCCGAATGTCACTAGCGTAGGGTAAGAGTTGCCCGATGTGATGGTTCCACCAAGGTTAGTAACATGGCATCATGACCTCAAGTCGCATGGTCGGAGCACTCAGCTGGCTTTGGTCGGTCCATGGGAGGCGCCACTTACGTGCTAAAGGGGGGAAGGCCATGATGTGAGGTGACTGAGCGTCGATGTGATGGTCTCCTGTATGCCAATGATGGGGGCTCCTGTGTGCCATGATGAAAGGCAACCACTGGGTCGAAACACACCCGTGCACTATGGGCAATGGGGTAGCTCACTCAGCTTGGGCAAGGGGTTGGCGTGGTGAAGGGTCATACTTGAACTAGGCCCGCATGCCAAACCTCCCTTGAGTGTCGGCAGCGCAGTGCCAATCCATGCACTGTCCCCATGAGCATGTGTGCGCCCATGAGGAACCTTGGTAGTCATTAACTAGGGTCGGTCTGCAATGGGTGTTGGTTTAAGAGTGCAGGCACCCAAGGAGGTCGATCACCCTCCTCAAAGAGTACGTTAAGCTTTTGGAGGTTTGCCTGAAGATAACATCACTTTTCCCAAAAATCTTACAGATGAAAATGACGATGGTGTCCCTTAACGTAAGCCTGCCAAGCATAGGTAAGGCTAAGCCTGTGTGAGACCATGACAGGCTCCCCTACTCAATCCATTGTCATCCTTGACAATGGCCTTTCTTGTGAATGGGCGTCTGTGTCCCGTGCCATCCACTTCTATGTCAGTTCCTGGGCTTGCCTGGCCAACCGGGTCTCGCCTATGTTGGTGTCCATTTTTGGGGACGAAACCATTTCACCATGTCGCCATGCCTAGACTTCACCCCTAGTGTTGAGGTTACTCAAACCGCGAGATGGCTATGCCATTGAAAGGGTGAAAGAAGGGCCCTCGAAGAAATTGTGTGTTGCTTCACGGAGGTCCGCCCCATGTATCATCTTTACCTCAAGGCCCGAACGTCTTCTTGGTAGCTTTTCGGTGGTGCTACCGAACATGATGTGATAGATCTACTCTTGCTGTTGGCGTGTGTCCTAGGTGTACCCTTTCACAATGCAGGCCTGCAGACTTCGCCTCACCGTGTGCAGGTTACTCAAACCTAGTCATGGCTTATGCTCTATTGGCCCTTGAAACTACACTTCACCTCGCCGGTTCGGGCTACATTTTCGCTCCGAGGGGGTCCCAATGTGCTACTGCCTCAAGGAGATCTGGCCGCAATGTGCGCAAGTGTGGCAACTTTTACCCATGATGTTGTCGAATATGCACTCGCCTTGTGATGTGAGTTATTGTTGCGAATGTTCCGCCTATTTGTTGAACTGAGCATGTCATCCGATGCTTTTCCGGTATAGGGCCGCCATGCTCCAACAGTTAGTGTACCCACATTCCTATCATTCCAATATTGTGGCTTCAACCAAGGACTCGTTCTGTGCAAAACTGTCCATGCCTCAGTAGTGCCTCTAACAAGCTACGGAACAATGGGTCATCTGTCATGAAACCAAGATGTAGCCCACAACTCACTAAAATGAACAACAACCGATGTCCATGAGGAAGCATGGCACTCCCCCACTCAAAATGCCTCAATATGCCTTCCATGTAATGGCTCATGCGTCTGCCCCCGCATGAGCACAGCGACCAATGCGTCTGCCCCCACAAGGGCGCTGTTTTGGGGTCATTGGAATGGGGATACGATGAATGGCCTCTTACCAGGCCTGATGTGTATGCTTGCTTGCATGTACCCTAGTGGAAGTGCCTAGGGACCGCACCCCACGACGTGCTGCTTGTCGTGATGACCACTTCAACTGGCTCTATGCTGATCTGCTCTGACACCAAGTGTCACGGGGGTAGTTCTACAGCGAAAGAAACCTATGCGGCGTCCAGGCCAAGGTAGGCCAGGACAAGCCTTATGTGTGCTTGGAGGTTAGGAGTTGCCCAATGAGATGGCTCCACCAAGGTCAGCAGCATTGGATCATGACCTCAAGTCGCATGGCCGGGGCACTCGGCTGGCTTTGGCTGGTCCATGGGAGGCGTCGCTTACGTGCTAAAGGGGAAAGGCCATGACGTGAGGCAACTGGACGCCGATGTGATGGGTCTCTTGTATGTCGATGATGTGGGCACCTGTGTGCCATGATGAAAGGCAACCACTGGGCCGGAACGCACCCGTGCGCTATGGGCAATGGGGTAGCTCACTCAGCTTGGGCAAGGGGCTGACATGGTGAAGGGTCATGCTTGAGCCAGGCCCACATGCCAAGCCTCCCTTGAGTGTTATCAGTGCAATGCCGGTCCATGCACTGTCCCCATGAGGAACCCTAGTAGTCATGCTAGCCTTAACCAGGGCCGCCCCCGCAAGGGATGTTGGTCTAAGAGTGCCAAGGTTAGGTACCCAAAGAGGTCGGCCACCCCTCCTCAAAAAGTACGTTAAGATTTTGGAGGTCTGTCTGAAGATAACATCACTTTTCCCAAAAATCTTACGGGCGAAAATGACGATGGTGTCCCTTAACGTAAGCCTACCAAGCGCAGGCAAGGCTAAGCCTGTGTCAGACCATGACACGAGTGTGGCTAGAGTTCTCACTTGCGGTTAGGGCTCCTATGATCATGTGATCCTATCTTGCATACGAATGATAGAAGATCAAGGCCCTCTAGCGAAAAGAAAAGAAGCTTCAAATGAAGCTTTATGATTTTGGCCCATTTTGAGCTTTTGGGAGATTTTCTGGTCGCATAGGTCTTCTTATCTTTTCGTCTTTCGTACCATGGGGTTAGTGGCAAAGATTCCCTTTATTTCGACTATGATACAAAAAATATATGATATCTGAAAAACTTTTGACCAATCAAGTAAAATTATAAACATGGTAGTCAATCAGGTGTTATTTATCAAAATTCATGAATAGGTTTTGATTGGTCAAAACTCTTCCCATACCATATTTTTTCCGCATCATAGATTTTCTTTTTCTTTTTATTTTTTTTGCGATAAAAACCTCTTGAACTTTGTGATAAAAAAATCATCTAACCATTTAAAATTTTTTAAATACCCAATTTATTCTTTACTAATTTATTTTTCTTTAATTTATGAAATTATCTAACAATTTGTATTGTTTATCTCTGAGTCTCTAGCCTATTAACACAGCTTCTGTTACCCACATGGAAGAGATGAAAACAAATAAGCTCAACAACCCATTTATATCATGGTTTTCAAAATCGGATTGGACCGGAAAAGTTGGGAACCAATCACCTAACCGGTTATGTTTTTCCCTAAACCGTTGATTTTGGTTAGCAAACCGCTGAACCGACCAATTAACCATTCGAATCATTTTGACCATTTTTCGATTTTTTTTATTTCTTTTTTGTCAGAATGGGCCGGCCGTCACCGGTAACCGGACCCCTGACCGGTTCAATTTTAAAAACCATAATTTATATCCTTCCACGAGACAAAGGAAAAATCAAGACAATTACCGGTTGCCTTTCTTCCATCAACCAAAGCAGTAGTAATCTTCACTAAAATGATATTGTCTATTTATCATACTGCAAATACTACATAGAAAACGGACAAGCAGTGTTAGGATTATAAAATTTACTCGTATGTTCATTGTTATACAGAAATCGGGTTTGGTGTTTATTGTTTTTTACTGTTACTAGCAATGGTATGCTGGTATGGCATTGAAAAATGTCTATTGACAACAACAACAAATGGCACCAAAAAAAAAGAAAAAAAAGAAAAGAAAGAAAAAAACGTTTTACATGCCAATATAACATTATTTTTTTTTATCAAAAATCAATTCTAAAAAAACAATATTGATTCCAAACACCACCTTAATCGTGAGGTGTTCACCAGTGTGCAAGTTTTAGTTTTTTTAAAACACAAGCAATTGTCCCAAAACAAATCGGTTGTTGCTTCAATACAAAAAAAAAAAAAAGTATGAATATTGGTGAAAATCAAATAAATTAATGAAAATTTAAAGGGGCATTTACCATGTGTATTGTTGTGTTTTTGAAAACAAGAAACAAATGCCACATTAGTGAAAACAATGTAATTTTTTGAAGTGGCACTTTTTTTTTTTCTCTTCAATAACCAAACCAAATACACCAGTTAAAATTCTATAAACTGGGGAAAAAATTCAAAATTTTCGGGTAAAAATAATCAAATCAAAGCTATTGAATATTTGGAGCTTTTTTTTTTTTTTCAAAATTTGGAGTACTTTTTTTTGGGTAGAATAATATTTGGAGCCCTTAAATCACACCCAAGAAAACAAAAGAAACACCGAATATTTGGTTTGATTAACCAAACACAGTCTAATAAATAAAAACCACCGAAAAACGGAACGGGTATTACCGCATCAGGTGAGAATGGCGGTGGAGAGAGACAACCCAAGGAGGAAAGGATTTCGCGTCGGAGTCGAGGTGGATACAACCTTAAGAGGAAAAAGGAATTCCGAATTTCTAATGACAGTGGAGATTCGTAGTAGAGTAGAGGTAGAGTGCACTCGAGCTATGGACATTGGAGACTGCCAGACTGGATTCTATTTTCGCACGGGAGAAATTAGTGATCGTGTATTTTAACAGGTGTCTCTCTCCGAATGGAAGAACATGAAAGGGATACATTCTGGTGTGGATAAGCCATAGAAGATCACTGCCCAGGGACCATGGGATTGACTAATGAAGTAAGTCCTTATTTGATGGACGGTTTAGATTAGTCATGAAATCCATCAACGTGGCGGAGATGGGTTGTTTAAACTTTGATGGGATTAATAAACCCTTTTCCCTTGTTTGAAAGTAAATAGGAAAGTTCTTTGCTTTATATTTATTTCTGTAAATCGACTTCGGAAATTCCACAGCAGAAACCACCAAGTAGCGGGAATTGTCCGGCAACCCTAGTAGCTAGAAGTAACTCTTTCCTCTCCACCCAGTTCTACCAACATGGCATCCCTGGACACTGATATCAACATGATTCCGGTCGGCGAGGGCTCCAGTGGAGCTGGTCCTTCGTCTTCGTCGTCGACGAAGAAGCCGAAGCGTTTCGAGATCAAGAAGTGGAATGCAGTCGCTCTTTGGGCATGGGGTATGGAATACATTATGCATCTAATCATATTTCCGTGTCGTCTCTCTTTTCCCCCATTTTTTTTTCTGATTATATGCATCGTATAGAAACTCGAAATTTGTTACCCCGTTTTGATAATCCTTCTCTCCTTGTTAGGGTTAGGGTTTTAAGTTTGTTGGGTTCTTGCTCTTTTTCACCTTAATCTACTGTTAACTTTTCTCTCTCGTGGGTGTAGATATCGTCGTGGATAACTGTGCTATTTGCAGGAACCACATCATGGATCTATGTGAGCAGCCCTGAATCTATTTCTCCTTTGCTCCTTTTAGTTTTCTTCCCCTCTATTTCGGTACCATTCTCCTTTTTTCTTTTTTCTTTAAATAAAATTTGTGATATTTTTAACTTCGCTAGTTTTGTTCGATTGATCAGGTATCGAGTGCCAAGCTAATCAAGCGAGCGCAACAAGCGAGGAGTGCACGGTGGCTTGGGGTATGCATGCTTTTTAAATTCTAGCCTGCCAATATGCTCTATTAGTTTTGGTTTATTGGTTCTTAGTTCCCATATCAGGTTTTGCACCCTTAACACTTGTATATTAACACCCCTCATAGGGAAGAATTTACGCAGGAAAAAAACCAGAGTTCTTATCCTTCTATAATAAAAAATTGAGATGATTCCTTTGTTACACTTGGATTGGGGGCATTAGTTTTATTACAGAATGCCTCTCTATCTGACCCATTTTATCTCTCCTTCGTTAGGATACAATCAAGGTTCTGTGACCTTGCATTTCGTTGTTTGAATCGGTAATTTACTACATTGTAGGTTGTAGTTATGATTTTCAATTTTGAACATTTAAAACGTTCATGACTTGAACCTACAAGGATTACAACTTCTGTCTTAATAACATGACAACCTAACCAATTAAGCTAATAGGACTTTACTTCTTAAAGAATTTGGACTTGCATATAGCTATATAATAAGTATAGTTTAATAAAATTTTCAGTTATCCATAAAAAAGTACAATAAGCATAGTTTTTAAAGCATTGCCTAGATGGGAAGGTGCCCCTGATGGTGCCCCTTGCGTAAATACCATGGGCCCACGGCTTTCGTAAAAAATGGCAATGTCTAGTTGACCAGGCATTGGGTGTTTTGCTGATGAGCCAATTGTTTAGTTGGTTACTTGGCATCCCTCTGTTTGATGAGGTGTGGGTTCAAGCCTTGGGAATTTAAGGTTCTTTGCCATAGTTGTCAAGGCTTCTAGGTGATGGTGGGGCTCTTTGTAGCCCTAGTTGCCTAGGTGTAAGAATTTTATAAAACAAAGAACTAAATTTTGGTTAGGTCTGTAGTTTTGTATACCATTGAGCATGCATATCAATTCTACTGTTGCTTAGAATCACCCGGTTGCATTGGTAACTATGAATTGTTTTAAGTTTTAATTTTTTTATAGGTGGTTCCTCACTTTGCTGACGCGTGTCTCTTCTTGCTCCTTAGACTCTAGCAGTCTTTCTTTGTTTTAGTTGTGCTTCTTGCTTCCAAAATACTGGTTAGGGATCAATACCAAGTTTTCCTATGTCTGTGTGTGTCTTTTGAGTTGTTTTCTCCCCTTCTAATGAAAGAGAATAGGGATATACTAGAAAATTTACCCAACTGAAGATCAAGGAACCTCCTTTTTTCCTTTTCCATTGGTGGCAATTGAAACTTGATTAGTTGATTTGAACATTGAAAAAATTTCCTATATCAGAAAATGTTAAATTTTGGGCATATATTGACATAAAAAAGTTACTACTCGGAGCATCTGTTCGATAAACAATGGTTATGCTACAATAATCATCTGATCTTTACCTATCAAAGAGAAGTCTTCACTGATCCCTTTGACGAAGCCCAAAAGGGGCATCTTAGGCAGGTATTGAGATAATTTTCATGCTGATTATGCTTGTTTTGGTTCAGAATCATTATCACTTGCATTAGATGATGTTTCTGTTTGGAAGATATATTCTTTCTTGGCCAAATTAGAATAGATTGTTGTATATTGTTGTTTGAATTGGCATTCTATTGAATGCCATAAAGAGTTTTATATCCAGATTGAACTTTTGATTGATGGAGCTATCTCTTGTAACTGGGATTTGGTCCTAGAATGTAATCATGTTTCAATTGCTTGACTGCCAAGCAAGTCCCATAAGGTGAAGCATACTTAATGCAGCTGTTGATAAAAAAACATAATTAATGCTGTATCGTCTGCATTTGTTGCAAGTTGTTTACTTGGAGTAAGGTTTCAGTGTACTTATAAATGTCTGAAATACATCTAGATCATATTAGGTATTATCCATGTTGACATGTGCCATATTTTTAATTTCATACTGTTTTATATTGGAAAACACTAAAAAAAGTCAATGGTGAATTTTTCACGCAACAAAACATCACATAATCTATGCTATATATTATAGCAGAGAGATCATTATGTGGCTCTCCCTGTTGTAACAATATTTCTCAAAAAATTTCTAAAATTCACTTCACTTTTGAGATAGCTGTGTCTTAATTTTCCATTTTGCTTCATATTTTTTTTTTTCTTCTTAATCCTTTTTTTTCTAGCACATAAGCACTCACAACATTTCTTCTCTTCTTATTTGCTTTAAATTCCTAAAACTCCTACTTTCTCTCTTCCATTCCCTTTCTCCTTGTTGAAAATTGTTTTCCTTTCTATCCATTCTCTTCCACCCATAATACCTTATCTTTTGTATCGGAATTGTTTATTATCCATCCAGTTGTTATGCACCTGTGCAGATGTATTGCCTCTCTTGGTAGCTATTTTCATAAGAAAATAAACCTTTGATCATAGATCCCAATTTTCCATATCTGATATGTTGAGGAGCAAATAATGTGATTGCTTTCCCTGATATAGCAGTTACTTAAATGTGTTAGTATTATTCTATTCTTGATCAGATGCACCATACCAAATAATATGATATATACCAAAATGGGGAAAAAGAAAAAATAATCTTTGAAACATGATGAATTGCATCTTGCACTTTTCCTTGATATTATTTCTTTTGTTTCCTTTTTCTTGTATGTTTTCATGTCAAAAGTGGGAATATGAGCTGGCTTGTTGATTGAAAGTGGTTTGATAAGCATTCTTGGTTTTTGAGATGGCTGTCTCGGAAGATGGATGGATACTTGTGTCATTTACATGTAAATAATAATCAGCGATAAGCAAAATATTATCAAATGCCTTCTGATATTACTTTCTTGCATATGGATTTTATATACTTTATATTATATTAGAAATATACTATACTTAATCCATTATATAGTTTGTTTGCGGTTTGCACAAGTCACCAGGATATTGATTTAAGTGTTATTGTAGTCACATGGGCACCAAGCTGGTCTATCATCTAAGCTCTCATAGGTACTGGGAGAATTTTAGCTGTGTTTGAGATCTTGTTCTCTCAGCATACAATCTTTCATACATGTCTAGAAATTATAGTGCACCATTGTCTGACATACTGTTTTTGGCCAAGGATTTCGTAGCTTATTGGGAGCTAATGCCTGTTAAAGAGGAAAATAATATCTAGATGAGATTAGTATTTTGATTGGTCTTTCTGTTGCCAAAGACTACTTGCCTAGGGCTCCTTGGCAAGTTTGTTTTGGTTGATCTCTTTGTCGGGCCTTTTGCATATCATTTTTTTGGTATATATGCCAGTGGTGTCAAACCCTGGCAAACCTGAATAGGTGGCTGTGTCATGGGAGTAAAATCTCAGTGTTTGGTTCATTTGTAATATTCTTTGTTGCCAATCTCTTTAATATCCACAGACGATTTGAATTTGATATTGTTGGGGACTGTAACAAGGTCCTTATTAACTGGAAGTAGGTCAGAATAAGGAAAATAAGGTGATTTGGATTTATTGTGTCAAACTAAGAATTTCATTGTTTAATTTGAGGGTTCATAATGTAAGATTTTTCTAACCGATTGATCAAATTATCCATGACATCACAAATAAAGATTTAAAATATTTTTGTTAAAAGTTTAAACATGATAAAGTTGTAGGTCTGTGTTCTGTTTGCTTTTAGTGGTATTTGAGATGGTTGGCTGCAGATAAATGAGGATACTTTCGTGTGAGTGTGATGCTATGACCTTTCATTTATCTGACTTTGTTGGTACTGTGTGTGACTGTGTTGCCTTGTTATCCGCTATAAGCATATGACTTTAAGATGCTTGTTTTTGATTTAGACTGTTATGTGAACTTGTTTAGGCTGTTCAAGTTGATGTTTTATATTATTTTTACACTCTTTATGATTCATCAAAGCCCAGGACCAAAATCCACTGTACCTGATACGTTTGTATTATCCTGGGGCTTTTAGGCCAATGTGTTGGTTATTTACACTTCATCAACTCCGCTTCACATGTAGCTTTTTTATGTTGGAAGTATTTTCTCCCACTTTATCCAAGTTCACTATTGTTTGTTATCTTTTAGTCTCTCTGATTTAAACAAATCATTTTTTTTTGTGTGGGGTATAGGTGTTTGCAACCATGCGTTCCACTTCCATTGCATCAGCCGATGGCTCAAAACCCGTCAAGTTTGCCCACTGGGTAATTTATTTATTTTGGACATCTCCTCCTCTATATTCATATCCTTGTTCGGCTCTGCGGATGGATCCTGTTTCACAATATTGTCTTGTATATATTTTTTTGCAGATAACAGCGAGTGGGAATTTCAGAAGTATGGCCACTAGGATCAACCAGGCGTACTGGAAGTTGGGCCTGTATCATCATATGTTTGTTATTAGCTGGATGGAAGTAGAAAAGAAAAACCAGAATAGGGATATGATAAATCACTCCTTGATCCCATCTTTCTATTTTGGTGTAATGTTAAAAATCTTTGAGAATCTCTGGCCCTGGACAGTACAGAGCTAGTAGTGCTCTTTGTGCAGTTTCCAATTCATTTTCGATGGGATGATCATGATGAAAACTGCAGAATTTATTTCTCTTTAAACTGCTGTTAATTACTTTATAATTATTATTTTTGTGCAAGAGGAGTGCTTACTGCTTACTTATATTTACTTAAATCACTGATGCCGCCGATTCTTTCATAAATTTTTGCTCGATGGAATGGTCTTTTCTGGACTCTCTTTAGAGATAGACCTTATCTTATTGAAAGATTAGTGCTTTATACCTACATCCGAACCCAAATTCGACCCATGTCATGCCTCCTCACTGCGAACAGGGTCCAAAGGCAATTCATTACTCCGTTTTTATCGTCATCAACATTGTGTGGTTGGCTATTTGGATTTTATTAGGCTCAGTTTGGAAGGAGTACACAACTACAAATACAATTCTAATATGTAAAGTGCAAAACTGAGACAGAGTTGCTAACGAACTTTTGGGTATGCTTAAAAATTGTGGGAGCTCTATTTGGTGCACTTGCTACCAAGTAGCATTATATTAAAGTCGTTTATAAGCATATGCTTAGATAAAAGTGAGATTTGAATGTTTTTTTTTTTTTCACTTTTAATTTACCTCTGTAATTGTTAAATCGATATCGATACCGATATTTTTAGCCTTTTGGAGGAAAGAGGACAATTATTTGTTGTTCTTGCTACGGGATATGACCATTGGAAAAGTTTACAGTTTTAATCCAATATATTGGGCCACTGGGTTCTGTTTGGTTGCAAAGAAGGGGTGTTAAAAAAAAGTGAACATTTTTAGTAGTTCTCATTTCGCTAGTTTTGTGGTGCAAGAGAGAAACGCTGCAGTTTTAAAATCCCAAAATGAGGGGATGAGGAATCTCACTAAAATGATGCGATTTTGATGAGGTTCATGAGAATAGAAAATAATGGATAATAATGGTTTTTCACCCGACTGGCTTGGGTTTGGGATTTTTGCGTGCTGCACTTCCTCACTCTTGCGACCTTCCGAAGAAGACAACAAAATGGTTTTCTAATTTCGAATTTATAAAATCGGATTTTGATGTTTATTAGCTCATAAAATCGGATTGGATTAGTATTGACAATAAATTTCTAATTTCGATTTTATATTTGAATTTTCATCTCCACTTTTAGGATTTATATGCTTTTTTTTTTTAAATTCACTTTTATTGTTTCATATGGTTTATATAATACGAAGAATAATGGAAAACAAAAATATGAAGTCATAACGTCGCCTGAGAGATTCGAACTCTCGCGGGGAAACCCCATGTACTTAGCAGGCACACGCCTTAACCACTCGGCCAAAGCGACGCGTCACGGTATGTGTAATCTTAATCTCTTAGTCAATTATAATTAAGACAATCGTCACTCGTCCATCGCCAGTGCCACTTCGCGTCGCCTAATAATCGAGGCCCGCCTCTTTTGTGGCCGCGAAACCACATTCCGACCGTGATGGCAACAGTGCAGATGATTGGAAATCTGAGTGCGCACGATCGTCGAATTCTGACGGCAGTGAACGCGGGGGCCTCGATTCTTTCATTTACTGGCTCCTCTTTCATCGTTCTCTGCTACGTCCTCCTCAAGGAGCTTCGCAAATTTTCTTTTAAGCTTGTCTTCTTCCTTGCTCTCTCAGTAAGTCTTCTCCCCATATCATCATCTTAAATACCATTTCTAGTGCAAATCGTAGAATATGTCTTTAAGTTCTGTCGCTGGATCTCGTCTTTAATTCGAAATTTGATCCAATTTTCCTTACTTTTTTTCGATACTTGAAGCTTAAGTCGGTCACTTCTTCCTCTACTATGACTTAGGGCTACACTATATGTTCTAGTTGAGCTGTATAAACTGCATTGGTTTTTGGTTAAGACGCATATCTATATTTGGTTGTAATTTAATGCATAAAATTTTCGGAGCTGGCTGTTGAGAAGCGTTATCAGGTGGTATTACGTATTCGAGTTCGTGAAGACTAGGGATTACTGCACATTATTTCCATTACTGATCCTAACTGCAAAATTCACAATATGAAATCTGAATTCCAAGTATTCCGAGGCTCCGTTTGGTTGCTCGTAGAATGAAGGAAAGCAAATGATTTCTGGAAAATGCTATTTTACGTTGTTTAGTTGCAACTTGCAAGTAAAAGACAATAGTAAAAAAGGTTTTCCAAAAATCTAGTGACTGTTATAGGAAAATGAGAGTTGGTCTCTAGAATCTAGATTCAAACCTTGCAGCTTTCTCAACCACTACGGTATATTTTCTGAGTTAAACAGAAAAAAGTAGGAGAGTTGTGTTTTTTGCTGCTGAGTATCGTTCTTCCTTTGTTCTACGTGCAACCGAACCAGTGTTTTAAAAGCGAGAAGCTCAACCAAAGCACAACGGATTCATGGAACCTGAGGCACAAGTCAAGGTACATACCTGAATGAAGTGAGATGCCACCTATGAAAAAATTAAAGAAAAATGTGATTTATTATAACAATATGCAAATGTAAATTTTACGAGAAAATGAGGTTCTGTCGGTTCAATTTTTTTTTTTTTTTTGGGGGGGGGGGTGGGGTGGGGGCAGAATGTTAGTTCAATTGGTTAGAGAATCTATTTTATTTACACAACGGTTTTATGAGGTCTACATATGTTAAATCATTTAAACTCTAAAGAGCATAGCTACAGCCTATACTAGCATATTGCCTATTTAAATATCAAATTCAAGATCATTAGAACTACAGCAACACACCAGGTGAATTGCACCTCGGGCGTGGCTCTTAAAATGCTAAAACAAAAGCAGCCTTGATGCATTTGAACTGGAAATAAGAAATTGTGTCAGAAACAAACAATGGATTAGCTTTCAAGTTAAATTTTATTAATGTAATACATTTTAGGCAGACGATGATGTAAGGCTTGGTAAGTCATATATATTCTTGTTAGGAGATATGCACTTTGGTGGGGATAGTGAAATAGCAATCAACTCAACAAATTCCTATGTGGTGGCATGTATCTGTGTGCACCATTTCTAGTCGTAGGAAATTGCAAAACCTTCTTTGACTTTCACATCTTAGACAAATAAGAGATTTGGTGTTAACTACGTATGTGGCATGGGTGCCTAGTATTACTCAGGCCTGAAGATAAATAGCTAAAACTTAAACCATGTAATAACTTAAAATTATGAAAAAGAATGAGAAAACTAAAGAAAACATTTTAAACTCTTAAGTGTTGATTCCTTATTGGATGTGTAGTTTTCTCATGATATAATTATTTAGGACAATGATTTAAAAGGCATGCCTCAGGTGTGCTTAGGTGCATATGTGGGGTACATTTGAAGATTTGTGCCTCACCTAGGCTCAGGCACAACCCCTTTGAAGACACACCTTTGTTAAATTTTGTGCTTTTTTGTGCCATTTGAAGCATAGTGGCTAGGCCAGGTGCTCTGCCCCCAGACCCCCAACCAAGCCCCTTGATGTAAGCCCAAACAAGTCAATATTTGGCACAAGTCCATACAAAGAAATGGATTTATAATTTTAATTATGGTTCCATATCTTTTAAAAAATGTCTTGTATTAAGAACCCCTTTTTTGCTAATGTTATTCATCCATTCTTCTTAATACAAGACATTTTTTTTAATAAGGAACCATAGTTAAAATTATAAAACCATTCTTTTTGTGTGGATTAAGAATTTAAGACCCTAACATGAACTTGTTTGGACTTGTTTCAAGGGGCTTGGTAGTTGGTAAAAAAAGCAACTCGTAGAATTAGGAATGAAAGATGTTTAACATCATGTTAACTATTTGAAATAATTCGATTGGGAAAGAAATAAAGAGATTGGAGTTTTTATTTGTTAGTTAGTTTTTTTTTTGCATTTTTCACTTTTAATATGTTATATATGTTTATGTATTTTAACTTGAGCTATTAGACATTTAGTTTAAATTTAAAATATGATTTTTAATTAATATTATTTTTTTATATTTTCTTGATTTATCTTGATTTTTTTTTTACTTTTTTTTTGCATTTTGATTTTTTTTAATTGTGCCTTGCTTCAAAAAAGTGCATGCTTCGCCTTGCACCTTGGGCGCAAAAATCCCATTGGGCGTTTTTTTTTTTTTTTTTTTGCAGCTTGCACTTTTAAAGCATTGATTTAGGAGTGCTAAGAGTTGAATAAATTTTATTTCTTTCTTTTTGGTTTAGTTCAGTTGTATCATTAAGATCCTATAAGAAGTGTCATCTCAAGTGTCTAGTATCAGCAGTTCTAGACCCATTAGTTTTGAAAGATTGGTGTAAGACTTTATGAACTAAAATGTTACAAAGTCCCTATAAAAGTGCTCTAATCTCCATGTTGTTGAAGTTTCGGGGGCATTTGAACTACAAACAGCCTGTAGGTTTTTCCCTGTTTGCAATGCTTGCAAGCCTAGGACTGGGAAACAGTAATAGTTCCATGGACCACCAATTCACTTTACTCGGCAAAGGAGAATCTCGGTTCTACTCTACTAAAAAATCTTGAATTGGAAAGAATACTTCAAAGCAATATATTTTCAGCAACCATATGGAGAACAAGTTTTTTTGGTTGATTTACAGTAATATTTATATCAAAATAAAAAAAGTGGGGACTATAAAGAAGTGAGGTACAGCTAGTGGAATGAAACAGAGAAAATGAGGCTTAAATTGCTATCAGATAGTTAGATTCTTCCTATGATATAAGTACACCTATCATCCTGATCTTGCAAGGTGATTTGCAATTTGTTTTGTCTACTTGGTGCAACAAAGAATAAGATGCTTATCAAGAGAGCCACAAGTATTATTTCTTTAACAAAATAGTCTCCATGGTCCTTTAGTAGCCGATTAATGGGAGAGCAGTTATCCCAGCTTTAAAACTTGTTTGGTCAATTTAGCCCACATGGATGTTTTAGATAGATAGATAAATAATATTTGATTGCATTAATTTGTGTATGAAGTTATTTGTGTCATTCTTGTTTAGATGCTGGTGATATTTATTACCCCTTGTTTATGGATTCTGGCAACTATTTTCAATTAATGTTTCAAATTATCTTCTACATGCATACATGCTTACTTTTATGCACAATTTCAGGCATTTCACTCGGTAGAAGCCTTTTAACTGGACGTAGCCCCTATTTGGGAGTGCTTTTTGGATAAATAAGTGCTTATCCTAATAAGCACATACGAGTGTTTGGTGAAAAAGCGCTTCTTTCAAATGGGGGGTAGCATATGTATTTTGAAAATTACGCAGCAGGTGAAGGTGGGCCAGAAAGGCAATTTGCACTTTTTTCAAAAAGTACTTGAAAAAAGCAAAAATATGTAGCTTTTATTCAAAATGGGCTTATTTCCTGAAAAAGCAACTTAATTGGGCTTATCTTCGAAATGCATATAGGTGCTTATTGGTGTGGTCCCAGCCCAAAATAAGCACTTTTCCAATAAGTGCTTAATAAGAACTCCCAAATGGGGGTCTAATATTTAAGGCACCCACCAGACAAAACCTTTGTTGCTACAGAGGAATGTGACTCAAGTTTTGTAAGAAAAGTTTGTATATTATGAAACTAATGGATCTGGTCCTAATTTGTACTAGATATGAGATGATATTGATAGCAAATATGAATCTAAGTTGTGGAGATTCCTTTCAAACATTTCATGACCTGAATTTTGTTTTTGTTCATCTCCCTGCAGTTTTTTGTCAAACACTTTGAACTCATAAAATCTTGTGCTAGCATCTGGATTGTTGGTGTTTCTTCCTTTACTTCTGATATGATATATTTCTTTGCAGGATATGCTTTGCAGCTTCTTCAGCATAGTTGGGTAGGCTTTCTAGAGTCAAGCCAAGTTATTGTCTTCTTAAGCACTGGATTTGGTGGAATGATTCTGAGTTTGATAAATATATTACAGTAACTTGATGAACAAGGTCCCTCTGAATTCCTTATATTTCTGCTGACATATGCAATCTCATTTCCCCTTTGTTGATGCAGGGACCCATCAAAAGGGTTCTTTTGTTATGCTCAAGGCTACAGTACACATTTCTTTTGTGTGGCATCATTTCTATGGACCACAACAATTGCATTTACTCTTCATCGCACTGTTGTTAGACATAAAACTGATGTTGAGGATTTGGAACCCATGTTTCACTTGTATGTTTGGGGTATGCACTTACAAACTTATTGTTTTTTCCTGGAAACCTATTTTCCTCATTGGTTACTTGTTTCCTAGATAGCCAATTAGTTGATTTGTCTTGAAGTGTAATGGATGCCATTATACTATTTGAGTCATTTGGATTTGTCATGCTTGATATAGCTGACCCCATATAGTTGAAGTAAGGCTTAGATGGTAGTGATATGATGTGTCATGCTTTTGAGTGTAGTTATGGCATCAAGAATTGACTTGGACATTTAATTCATTGTTTCAGGAACTTCTCTTGTCATGACTGTCATACGCTCTATAGGCAATGATACTGGACGCTTAGGTGCATTGTGTTGGACTCAAACAGGACGTGCAGGAAAGGCATGTGTAGAGTGTAATCTCTAGATGCAGAATCTCAACTCAACTTGGCCTTAACCCCAACTATTTGGGGTTGGCTAATCTCTAGCTGCAGCATGCTTACTGTAATACCAAGTAGTGCACCCTGTCCTCCCACCCAAAAATAAATAAATAAATAAAAATACAAGAAAGAAAAAAACCAGCCCTGACAGAAAATGGAGAAAAACAATAAAAAAGAAGGGCTGCTGGCAATGTTGATCTAGGGAGTACAAGATGTGTTAGTTTTCTTTCTATGTCATGGACTGTTTTGATGGATTTAAGAAAATATGCTTTATTGATCAATAGTTATGCAAACCTAATGTTATTTGGATTTGCAGTTCTCCATGGCAGTTGACAGAGTTGGTGTTTATTTATGCTATCTTTTGCCAAGTCATTTTCTACATGTCTAATTGACTATGTAGTTTTAGCTGCAGGTGGTTCACTTCATAACATTTTATGTTCCACTCTGGGGTGCAATTCTTTTCAATGGTGTTACATACTTCCAAGTCATACGTATGCTGAACAATGCAACCCGTGTATGTAATTGTTTATCCATATTAATTAGAGAATGAGAATACTGAATGAATATTTAAGGATGTAAGAGAAGTTTTAGCATTTCAACAGTGTTGGTGCAATATATTACCTGGTTTACCATTTTACACAATGTTTGTGAACCAGATGGCAGTCGTCATGTCAGACAGATCACTTCAATCTGATGCCAGAGTTGACATGAAGGTATTTTCCACTTTTTTTTTTTCTTTTTCTTGTACTTTTTGTTGAATAAGAAGTATTATATCATTAATAGTCCTTGGCTATGAGGGGTTTTCCTCCAAGGAGCTTGACTATTAAATCTTTATACATGAAGGGACATAAAAATGGTTCTTGTTCTCCTCTTTTTTTCTTCTATGATTGTGCTAGTTAACATTACTTTTAGCTTGAGTTATGTTTCTTTCATTGTAATCTCTTATGTCCAATTACATGTCATCTACAGTTGCTACAATGTCCTGTAGGATTTATGGATAATACTGTGATGAAGATAGAATTGGGAATATTTCAATTAATGCTGATTAGAATATAATTTACAAATCTGGGAAGTCAGGTATGGCTGTATGGAGATGGAAAAGGAACTGTTCTTGCCATATAATCTGGAACTGCCAAATACAGGAACTCCATTGGAGCAGAACTGCTTGCTGTATTGCAAAGACTGAAGTTGGGAAAATCCTTAGGGCTAAAAGGAAAAAAAATATAATCATGGAAGGGGACTCAAAGATGATTGTGGTTTGGATAGAAGACAATGGCCAAGGTCTATGGCAGCACTGGCATGTTATGAGGGAGATAAAACATCTGGCAGTGAAGATGGAATCTACATTTTCTTGGGTGCAAACTGCAAAGATCAACACATAGCTTGGTTGGTGCATTAGCCAAACACAGGGAACTGTTGCTTTGGGCACAAATGTAATGTAAATAACAGGGTTGTGGAGGCAAGGCATTTGGGTAGTCCACAGTTTGTGAGATGCTTGACATACTATTCATACCTCATTTAAAAAAAAATCTAATAGTGTTAAGCAGTTATCAGTTAAAATAGAAAAGAATAAATTTACAAATTAGAACAACTTTTAGTTTCTTATAGCATGGTTGATGCTGCTAAGAAACAGTGTTCATACTGGTTCTGTTCAAAGTGTCACTAGAAACCATGATAATTAAAGCAAGTGCCTCTTTTCCTTCAAGACATGGTTGGATGTGTGTCCTTTATATGTCACAGTGAATAAAGTGTTATATGGTCCCATGTAAAATCATGTGTTCCATCAGGTACTTAGTTATCAAATATGATCTTCTAGATAATTCTTGCATTACTACCTTTTTTTCTTTGGTGTATGTATTCGTTCCTTCCCTCTTCAACTCTTTTTATCCACGATAGAATTAAAGAGTGGATTAGCCAAAGGTCAAAGTTTATTAGAATCTTGTTCTGAAAATCCTGAAAAATTACCTTTTTCTTTTTCCACTACATTCAAATAATACAAAATAAGAGGGATTTTTCAAAGCAAGCTCAAATGCTCAAGAGATAAAGAAGGATGTGAGCTTTTTGTACTTTGCATTTTTTTTTCTCTCTCTTTTCCCTTTTGTGAGTCATTCACAATAGTTGTTGGTAGAGACCTGAACTGTGAGAGCCAATGTAGTTCACCCAATGTGTGGAAGTCCTCATACATATAAATTGAAAGATCTATTAGAGATGAAGATCTCTAATATAGAAATTATCATTCTTTGTTGCAGCCTTTCTTGTTTTGAGGGTGGGTATGGGTCAAATATTTGGTTTGGGAGGATGAATGGGTAGAGATGAGGAAACTTTGTGATCTATGTCCAAGACTGTATAGTTTGAGCAGGAAGGGGGTGGCAATTTCTCAATGTTATGAGGTGAGGCAGGGGGAAGTGGTGTGGTGCCCTACCTTTTGAAGACCTTTGCTGGATTGGGAAGCGGAAGAATGTGCCGGGCTGTTGACTAAACTACAAGATGTGGAAATTGACTCAGGGGTGGAGATGTAAAGTGATTGAAGGAATGCAAGAATGGTAAGTTTTTGGTTAGGTCTTTTACAAGGCCTTGGCAAGAAATCAGGTAGAAAGTACTTCAGTCGAGGGTGTTTGGGGGGGGGGGATCCAATCCCTCCAGGAGTGGAGGATTTCGTGTGGTTGGTGTCAATGGACGGCATTCTCGCTCAAGATAAGATGAAGAAGAGATGTTTTCACATGACAAATAGATGTGTGCTTTGTCTTTTAGAGGAAGAAAATATTTTACATTTGTTGGCGAGTTGCAGTTTTTCAAAAGGTATTTGGGGTTATTTCTTCCGACTCTTAAGTCTTAAAGATGGAATGGTGGTCATCTAGTTTGCCTAAGGAGATTTTTGAGCTTTGGCCATTGCTCAAGGAGACATTAAAGCAAAGTTTTTTTGGAGCTGCAACCCATTTGCAGTATGTTGGGAAGTTTGAAAAGAAAGAAATAGAACTTTTGAAGAAAAAATGAAGAGCAAGGAGTTTTTAGGTGCAATCATTGGGGCAAAACTTATGGATTGGGTGCTGATTCTTCCAGAATTTGAAGGTTTTAAAAGAGAAAAATTTGGATTGAATTTTTGGATCACTATGAATTTTATTTGATGTAATATGTTCTA
The DNA here is from genome assembly GCF_056320005.1 of Nelumbo lutea. NCBI lineage: Eukaryota > Viridiplantae > Streptophyta > Magnoliopsida > Proteales > Nelumbonaceae > Nelumbo > Nelumbo lutea. The sequence continues at coordinate 2,181,425 of NC_142691.1, read as the reverse complement.
AAGATCTGTGTGGATGTCTTTTGCTTTTATTGTTATTGTGCATTGGTTGGGTGATACCTTGTCACTTGGATTTCTTGTAATTTGTTTTATATTTAATGAATTTTCTTCTTTATTTACCTTAAAAAAAAAAGATTTGCTAGGAAAATATTTACCCATGGAAAATCATATTCTCTTCAACTACCTTTCCAGAGGTCTTCTGTATGCTTTTAAATATAATCTAGTTTGTTATTTTTCTATTTCCTTTTATTTTTCTGATAGCTAGTTAATTTAGTATATCCTACAAAGAGAACGTTTCTTGTTGTTTAATGAAACAGTATTCTTTTACATTATTGCTGGCCTTGACCTCTTTCCTTTGTCAGGCTTTAAACCGGTGGGGTTACTATCCACTGATTCTGATAGGATCATGGGCATTTGGAACAATAAATCGTATACATGATTTTATTGAACCAGACCACAAAATATTTTGGCTCTCCGTTCTTGATGTTGGGATGGCTTCACTTATGGTATGTCTCTTTAAGCATATTCGCCTACTACTTTTCTATCTGTTACTCAAAAGTCTTTGGGGTTTCAGCTTAGTTTCTGTGTTGAGGAATTGCTTCATTCTGATCCTATATTGAGTTTAAGAGTGGTGTTTCTTAAGATAATACTCTCTTGTTCTTCTGTTCCTTGCATGTAGGGACAACTAGCTTATAGCACACATTCTTACGAAGAAGATTCTTTTGACGGTTGGACCAACTGCATGATAAATTGGATAATCCTATCATCCTAAGTTTCCAATTTGATGAACCCTTAGAAGTGAATTTCTCATAATCTTTAGGATTTCAACTTACTTTCTGTGTAGAGGACATCAGTGTGACCCAATATTGAAGAATGGTGTTTCTAAAGAGAATTACTCTCTAGTACCTTTGTGCCTTGCATGTAGGCACATATTTGTATGAAGATTTCTTGGTCAGAATTCATTGTGATTGGACAATCCTATCATCCTAAGCTTCCAGTTTGATGAGTTCTTAGAAGTGAGCCATGAACTGAGGAAACTGGTGCACAAAAGGATTTGTGGAATTTTTTTTTCTGCTGTCTATTTAAGTTTATCCTTGACCTATCTCTCCCTCGGGAGACATGAAGTTGTAACATGCACCCCTTGTGAAAAAGGGAGGCTAGCTTTGATATGGTCATATGGGGAAAAATAACCAACACTTGAAGCTGTGGACGAGCTAATTGGATCTAATCCTGTCCTAAGGAGGAAGATAGACTGAACCTGCCACTTGACCTGCACTGTTAACTATCCATGTCAAAAAAATGTCCAAATGCTTCTATTTAAGATTGCTTGTGAACTTATGTGATTATCTATCTGGATACCCAAGGCATGGAAACTTGATGTCCCCTGAGAGAGTTCTGGCTAAAAATATCTGTGGCATGTGGGTCTGATGAGAATTTCTAACTTATCTGAGTTTCTTTGGTTGTTAAACATGATAATGCAAATGATTCTGAGAGTGGCCTCTTTGTGGTAAAATGCTGGAGGTTAGATCTGTATGCAATTCACCCCTACCCCTACCAAGACACCTGTAGCTGGGACTGGCATCAAGTAATGACCTGCAGGGTGCATCTAGATTATGGGATTTGGATGGATTGAGTTAAGGTTGAAATTCCAAATTAGGAATTTGGATGTGCTCAATTTATATGAATTATAATTTCTATGGAATTCCAATTTAAACATTTTAAGGAATGCAAATATCCATTCCAAAGGTTTTCTTTTGGCAATTTGATGTCCATGAGAATTAGGTAATGGACCTAACCAACATGGCCAACCTGTATTGCCCTTTTCGCTGTTTCTTTTAACATGGGCATTTTTCTTGTTAAATTTAGAGCCTTCTCATGGGTGTAGTCCATAAAAGAATCGCATGCTATTGGTTGGTCTTAGTAAAGGTCTTTCTTACTCTTAAAATAAAATATGTATTTAGCATTTAAAATAAACCTCTTTACTTGCTACTATTCAAAGCCACTGAAAATCTAATCAAGAATTTAGGAAGCTGGACAAAACATCTTTAATATAGAATGACGATGGGACTTGGGATGTCTTTTGAATTTCTTGTACCGTTCACAGTTATTTTTTTTATAGGTTATATCATTTATAGTGTTGGAGCCATGGACTCCATGATCGTAGTGGTCATGCTTCCAAGGGGGGTGGGGGGAGGTTGTAGAGAAACCCTAGGGTTAGGGCTATAGAATGGTGTCTTACGTGGGAGGAAAGTTGTCTGTTCTGGAAGGCTTTGATTCCCTCCTACTTATATAGATAAAAAGGCTAGGGTTTGAGAGAAAAGTTATGGAGAGAACAAGGAAACTTTCCCACTGTGGTAAAGTGGTTAAAAATTGTTAGGTACCAAACAAGTAAGAGACTTGAGGTTTTGCCACGTGTCTATAAGAATCCCATGGGATCGGGAACTCCCATCTTTAGAGTCCTCATGTGAGCACGTTTATAACTATGGCCTCTTCTAGAAGCTTGCTTGTTGTACAGTGTAATCCCTCTTGCAGGAGCGTTTAAGTATTCGAGAGCAGCATCGCAAGTGTTGCACTGTTACCTTAGTGGGTTCTGCGCATATCGTAAGCTTTAGTGTTTCCGTGCTCTGAGTAGATTTTCGGTTCTGATTCTTGGATACACGATCGCACCTATGTTCTGACAGTGGACATGTCCTTTATCGCGGGTTCTGTAATGTTTAACTCCATGTAATTATACATAGTTCTTTGAGCAACCAGGAATTTTATTGCAAGGAATAGAACCATAAGTTTATCCAGTAAGGCTGACTGCCTTACCATTGGGAACAGACAACAGTTCTTACCACCCTATTTTGAGCTTTCTAAATGAATGAAGAGATTTTGGGTACAGTTACAACTTGGTTGTGTGGTTCCCAAGGCCTAGGAGTTCTTTCTAGGATTAATTCTAGGGACTTCTGGCTTGTTATTTTGTTATGTGTGCTTCAGAAGTGAACTGGTGGGCTTCAACTAGGGCTAATTTTCATCTTCAACAAGTGGATCATGGCCTTTTAATTTGCTAACCCTATTCATTGTTTTGCCGTGGGCTAGGTTCAGGCTTGCCCAATTTCTCTACTTCCATCTGTCAAATGTTCTTTTTTTCTATAATTAAGGGTTGAGGTCAATTTAATTTTTAACTTTATCATATATAAAATGATATAATTATCATGCTATAGAAAACTTTTGCCTAACTTATAATTGTTAACATTTTCTTATGAACAGTCATTCATATAGATAGATGCATCATGCATAGTTACATATATATATACACACACACACACACACACACACACACACAAGCATACATGCATATATAGTACTTACATAAATACTTGTTTATATGATAATTATACATATAAATATTAAGCGAAGTCAGGTTTGGGTTGGATAAAGCATCATATATAAAATGATATAGTTATCATGCTACAGAAAAATTTTGCCTAATTTATAATTGTTAACATTTTCTTATAAACATTCATTCATATAGATAGATGCATCATGCATAGTTACATATATACATACAAGCATACATGCATATATAGTACTTACATAAATACTTGTTTATATGATAATTATGCATATAAATATTAAGCTAAGTCAGGTTTGGGTTGGATAAAGCCTCAACCCTAACCCAATCCAAAGTTAAGTCGAGTTCATGCTTTTCAACCCAAACCCTAACCTGAACTTGAACCCATCCCAACCCAAACCAACCCAATTTTTTGGGGTTGGGTTCAGGCTAACCTAACCCAAGTTGCAGCCCTACTTGGAAAGTATCCTAACCAAAATCATCCTCTCTCACAAATCTTTCCAAACCTTGAGAGGAATCAATTTTTTTCTTCATTTGCCTCTTAGATTTTACTTCCTTATATTCCATTAATTATATCACCCCTTGACTTTAACTCTATGGATTTCTGCGTGTTTCAATCCTTAGCTTTGGAACTAATCTATAAAACTCAAACCAGTCCATTAAATTCACAAACTTCATCAGCTTTACAGATTCCTTTGCAACTGAATCCTAATTTACCTAATCTTTTTAGCTTTTGTTTTCCTGGCTTCCACCTATCAGGTAAACGTTATCATTCTCATATTACCTTTGCTTTGTATTTTGGTCTCTTGAATTTTATCTTTAGTACTTTTTTGAAACAAAATTAAGTGGTTAATGTAATGTCATGCTATGTCATTTTCTTTCATTACTGGTTATATGGTCTATCCATTTGAATAATATATATTGTTAGACCTTGGGCAATTAATTTTTCATTCACATGAACTTGCAAATCATGACATCCTTTCTCATAACTATGCCTGAATTAGCCTAAAAATTACGTGGATTTATTTATTTTTTTGGAAGGGCACAAACTTGTTTGTTTAGACTACTGTTCTTGCACATACATCTGCGCCTTTGATCTCCTTCTATTCTTTTACCCCTCTCTTCCTCAATAAATTTCTGTTATTAGAAACGCAAAACTGACCTTTTGGGGGGGGGGGGTGAGGGATGAAAAGAAGGGAGAAAGTTAACTCAACATCTTTGCCTTGATGTTAGTCTATTGTGCATTTGTATATGGAGTTTGCATAGGTATTTTATGGGATATTGTCCCATTAACAATATAATATTCCTAAGGTTAATATGGATAGTGATTATTAATAAATAATATTTCTCTAATTGAAAATTTTCTTTGTAGCCTGTGTACGATGTTATATTATACATGGTTGTCAATCCTGTGCCTCTGGTTTGTTCCATATAGATTGCACAGGAACATTCTTATTAAGAGTGATTTTTGCTGGGTAAATGAGTAGGGTTTTCAGAATATGTATTTACGAGTTGAACTGAAATGGTCAATTTATATATCATATTACTCTACTAATTAGCACCATCTTTATGCTCTATATTGTCTGGTAACATTATGCAGATAAACTTACTTAATTGCTTTTGATTTAAGGTTTATTCAACTCAATTGCTTATGGCCTTAACTCTGGTGTGTTCCATATAGATTGCACAGAAACATTCTTATTAAGAGTGATTTTTGCTGGGTAAATGAGTAGGGTTTTCAGAATATGTATTTACGAGTTGAACTGAAATGGCTGATTTATATATCATATTACTCTACTAATTAGCACCATCTTTGTGCTCTATATTGTCTGGTAACATTATGCAGATAAACTTACTTAATTGCTTTTGATTTAGGGTTTATTCAACTCAATTGCTTATGGCCTTAACTCTTCAGTGCGACGGGCAATATATGAAAGAATAGATATGTAAGTAAATTAGTGCAGAATATGTTTTCTCTTCATAATCTAATTATAGATCTCACCTAGGAGGCCTCTTAAGTCGATTATTATTCCTATTGGATATTTTTGACCGCTGAGAACATCAAATATTCTGGATGGTCATGTTCCTGATTGCCTGTTTGGAAGGGATTTCACGGAGTGGCTTTTGGCTTTGCTAGATGGGCCCCACATGTATAACCTATAAGCTATGTTTAGTGAAAAACCTGGAAATCCCGAATACACCGTCATTCAGCCAAAAAGTTGGCTTTCTGGTGAAGCTTGTTTTATGTAGCTTCCTCAAGGTGGCTCAGTGGAAGCAGCTCAATCAAAGCTTCAGCTCTCCCAAACAAGAACCATGCAACATAGCCAGCCTGTATTGGTAGGTCACAGATATGCTAAATATGGGCTTTTGGGGGTTTTGACCCATTTCAGAGTGCTGGAGGCCTTAGTCCACCCCCTCTGACTAATTTTTGAAAAAGAAAAAACACCAAAGAGTGTGAACATAATACCCAATTTGCCCATCCAGCTTATCAAGGTGCATTCGAACTTTGCTCCCAAATGGGCCCTTAGAAAGCAGCTCAATCAAAGAGAAGCAAAAGAATTAGCTATTAAAGAACTCCTAGTTCTAATCAGGTTTTATCTGGTAATGCCTGGTAAGTCCAATTGATAATTGGATCAGTTCTGGGTCTATTACTGAGAGACCTTATCTAGGTGTTTTCTCATTGGTTCAGGACTGAGTTTGACTGGGACCAGGCCCAAACCAGTAATCTACCTATTACCAATTTGGTCCACCCCTTGGTTATGAGTTACCTTGGTGTTTTTTGTTCAAAATCAAATTGCTTGTATAAATACTGCATTTTTTTAATCCATTTATGCCTTAATTGAACAAATGGATTGTCAACTTGGTAACTAGGTAGGTATATGTTTTTCGAGCAGATGGTGTCCAGAGAGGTTCCGGAGATGGTTACCAAGTTCTTCAAGGCTCAGAGGCCAACAGCATCAAAGTGAACTGATCTCGTTGAAGATCCAAGATCAACAATAGCACTCAAGTTTCCTTGATATGTTCTCTTGGTAGCTTTGGTTTCTTCTAATATTTTCTCATTTCACCAAACTTGAGGGAGAAGGGTGAAGCTGAGAAGCGAAGAGGAAACCAACCCCTATTATTTGAGACAAGTGCGTGAGATTCCAGGTGCCCTCCCCCCTCTTTATTGTTATTATCTGATCTACACTTTTTTTAGTACAGTTTGTTCTCTTTTCCCTAATGTAAACTGCTTCTGTACACATCGGTCTCAACATATGGGATAATGTATACAGATGAAAAATTCAATTGATGGGCAAGTGGTTGGTTAATTTGGAATTCTTTAAGGCAGGGAACCTACTAGCAGTCAATAGTAGCTGAGGTGGCATGTTTGTCAGCTACAGTGAGCATGCTTTTTTGTTGTGCAGAAAAAGAGTGAGTACTTGGTATTGTGATTCAAATACTAGCGGTACGATTTATTTGTATATTTCACCAACACTAAACCAGTACTAATGAAATGATTATTCAGTTTGATATTTTTTAGTCTCTTCTGCTCTCTCTCTCTCTCACACATACGCACACACACAAATCATATCAAAGACTTGTGTATGTGGTTTTAGAGGACTTTGTTAATTTACTTTGAGCTTACTTCTTGTAGTTTTCCACTTGAATTGAGTTGTGGAGAAATAGGCTAAATTTAAGTTCCCAAGAAGGGCATCTATTTGACTGAACCAGACATGGGGTCAGTCATCTGACAAAATGTGTTTGCTTTTACGGGTTCGAGTAACAGGATTGGGCCTTTACGAAAATGAATCGGGATCTTCTGCCAACAAAACGCGTTCCTACCAATACGAAAATATTGGTTGGTCTTAAGTTGGATTATTGAATCTATGGGGATCTAGATGGATTACATGAAAAATGGTGGATCTAAATAAAATCTAGGTTCATTTGGTGTGAATCTCTTGACATGAATTCCAGTCATAAAGTATCAGCATCAAATTTGATGCTTCAGGTGGGCGAGTCATGCGTTCACGGTGCACCCACTGACTATCTCATGGGTACATCTGAAGCTTCATGTATCAAATCTGATGGTGTGCGATCTGGAAGCTTCTAGCCGAAGGGTTAGTTGGATGTTGGTCGTTCAGTGAACTGGTTCAAACTGTAAGAAAATGGATCAGAGAATTTGAGGTGGCTAATCCGGCGAGTATTTTGGTAGCGAGTTGAAAGTTTGAATACAAGTAAGCTAGTGAGTAAATAATCGTGCGTACCTTGTGCTATGGGGGCTAATGCCCTTATATAGTTGGGTTGCCATGAGCCTCATAAAACCTCTCCGAGATCCTTACACCGAGCAGTAGGAGTCTGTTCTGTTCCGAAAGGTGGATAACGTATTGGCTGATAAACCTCATTGTGTCTACCCGATTCGGGCGGGATGAGGATAAAGATCTACAGCTGTGCAACGTGATCCCAAAAGGCTCGGAGATAATTGGCGAGCTTTTAGAATTTGTTACGTGTCTCATCGGCATATACGGGCATCCGAGATACCTTATGATCGGGGCAATCCGAAGTGACTGGGACACCCGAAGTGACCGATCTGCCGAGGTGGTCGGAAGTGCTGAATCATCACCTGGCTGACAAGTTTCGTCCACATGTCCTCTATTCATCAAGTTGGGCCAAATCACCCCTCATCAAAATCAATTATCTTAGATCAAGAAATTTATAAGAATCTCTCAAATATTCTATAACGAGATGGGGAATCAAGCTGCAAGTCTTTTGGCCAATTTGGGCGCATGGTCTTAATATGCATTTGTTAGGACTTGGGAGATCGTAGCTAGTGTTGTATTCCAGGATGTATGGGGAGCTACTACCTTGATACCTTCGTATGTTAGTGTGGATTCTGACCTTCGAAGGGTTGTTTTTCCTTTTTCGGGCTTGGAAGGGCAATGTCGCATCATCCAAGCCTTACCCAACTATATGGGGTTGCCTATATGAATCTTGTCACCATATTTCTTGCAAAACAGTTTACAGGTATTTGACTTTTTGAGGCTTACGATGTAAAGTTCTTCATATTTCTTTTCCATTTCTCTGAAACTTAATGCTGACTTTTCAAAAGTCAAAACCTCCATAAACTCCCCTCTGTTAGGGCATATTTGTTAGCTAGAACTTACCTGTGTCCGTGTGAGTAACCATTAACAGAAGTTGTTCAATTAGGCCATTAATTATTTTTAGGGTAAAAGACTTACACATACCCTAAGTTTTCATAAATTGAATTAAACTTGAGGGTTTCAATATTACTTTCCTTTCATTATCCTAGACTGTATAAACAAAATTGCAATTTTTCCCTTTTGTCAAAGGTCAAATAATAGGGAACGTATGTTTAACAAACTTGCTGGAGCAATACCCACCAGGGAGAAACACCAGTTGCTTCAAATCTTCTGGATCAAAAAACAATGGCCCTTCCACTTTGCTCAAGGCTTTCTTTTCTTTGTTCTTCTTTCACACACTGCCATTTAGTTCATTTAAGATCTTTGCCTCCAATTAAGGGTTTGTAGAAAGAAATTAGAAGAACCAAGTGAGGGATGCGCCCCTTGTGTCTCATCCAGTGAAAAAGAAACTTAACATCTGTCTCGATGAAAAACATCATTGTCCTTGGCACTGGATAATAGCCTAATATTCTGTCCTTTTCCCAGTGAAGCAATGTACATTGTTATTAAATCACTTAATTGTTCTGTTCTCCTCTAAGCAATTCTTCTTTCTTCGAAATAACGAAAGATATTTCTTGTTTTACCCTCTTCTAATCCAAAGGTCCCAAGCCCATTTTGGATGAAGATATGAGCCTTAAAATTTCATATGGAAGGGTAGTTTAATAAATTATCGTACAATTTTCATTCGTGGCAATCTCAGGATTAATTTAAGGGAATTTGGGTAAAGTGAAAAGGAGTTTTAAATAATAATCCAAGGGATTCAGATTAACTGAAAGTGATGACTAGTTAGTAGGCTGTAGAACCAATTGTAAGGTCCCAGACTAGTCATTAATGCTTTGTGGGAGATTAAGTGATTGTGGATCATATATGTATATGACTTGTGTGGAGTGTTATCAATGGTTCCACAGTTTATTATATAACCATTGCTTCAGATAATCTAATCTCGTTTTAAAAGCCTCCATATTATTATTAGTGGCAAAAGATAATAATTTAAAAAGGGGAATTATTGTTATTAAGGCTCGAACGAGGCACGACTAAAAGCAGTCAACCCCACGGGCGCGTCAGTGCTGAGAGGAAAAACATCAATTAGGAGAGGGAGAGCATGAAGAAGCGAACATTCCAATTATGCCACAAAAGCTCACAAATTACTTTTACCCTTCTGCCTCTGCCTTAACCACTTCGATGTCTGTGCACTTAAAATTGTGCTCTCGAGGTGCACCATGCACTCGATGAGCGCTTCAGCAGGGAATCTTTTCTGTACAACCACATGATGTGTCGTCGCCGAACGAAGAATTGTTTACTGTCTTGGATATATGCTTCTAAATTCAGAATTCCCTTCTCCCTCTGACGAATGGAATTGGTTTGGTTGGGAGGTGATGGGTTGATGGGGACACATCCCAATTTTGAGAGGGGCCGGGGAGACAAAACCTGATTAAAAGGCCTTACGCAGTGTTTCGCTTTCTTTTCTTTCTTTCTCTTTATTTATGTGTTTGCTGTTGCTGATACTTGATAGGAGAGCACAACATGATAAGCGAGAAGACTCGTGTTTACGTACACCGTCCATTTTGTAGAAAGATCAGGGAAGGGTGCCGTTCCTTGTTAGATTGACAGAGTAGATAATGACCTTTCAGGTTGATCCTATACTGAATACGGCAGTGTTCTCCCAATTGATTTACTCAAAACTCACTATTCTTTTTTGTTTCTTGAAAATTTTATGGGTTGGGTTGGGTAGATGAGTGTCCCAATTGATTCTCCTACTACCGGAATGATACACAGATGAATCGGATTGGGCCAAGAATGAAAGAATATCGAGAGAGAGAGAGAGAGACAGACAGAGAGCAATGACTTACTAAAGTAAACAGTGAGAAGTGAGAGCCTCTACAAACGTTAAGATGGGAGATGGAAGTTTGTGAAAGTGGAATGGATGAATTGTATAATTAATATTATAAGATTCCCTACTTGATTACTTCAATCACTTTCACAACGGTGATAATTAATTTAATAGAAAGATAGGGTTGGTAGAGTGTGAGAATGGAGAAATTATACCATAGTGCTCCAGTGGAAATGGCCCTTTTTAGTTTTTAGTTTTTAATTATGTCCACTCCACACTTCCTACTTCCTTCTCAACCAAGATTCTCTCTCTCTCTCTAAACAAAAACAAACAAACAAAACAAATGAAGAGTTTAGAAGTGTGACGTGAACACTTATTACTTGGTACAGCAAAGGACTGAAGGACCACCTTATCCAAACTCTCAGTCGTAGGATTCCAAATTTCCTACTACCCAACTCCATATTTCTCAAAAAAGTAGCCGTTAGAGCTCCATATTAATATAATAGCCAATGGGCTTTAGCGTTTACCATGACCACTGGATACTATCAGCGATGCTAATCCAAGGGCATTCCATAAGATCACCCCATCTATTATTGCGTCGTCGATTGTGACTTAGGGCCCTCAAACAAATTATTTTATGAAGCTGCTTATAAATGTATCTATCATACATCCACCGCATCCCATAATCGTGGATGTGGAATCATATAGTCCCATTCAAACTTGAAGGTTGCTTACTTTTTTTCATGTTGAGAACTGTCTTTGTTTACGAAGCTCACTACTGCGGCCCAGAAATGGGTTTGGAATTTGAAGTAAAAAAATGTTAAGGTGGAGAAAGAAAAGAGAATAAAAAAAAGGTGAAAAATGAAAACAGCGTGGAAGTAATAAATAAAAAAAGAAAAGGCGTAAAAAAGAATGGAGATTGATGATCATTGAGTGAAGGAGAGCATGCGTAGCGATTTGTGCAGGGTTTCATTTAAAAATAGAATAGGAAATTTTCTTTTATAATTTTATTTTATTTATATGCCTCGAAGTTGGAAAGAGTAGGAACTAGGAAGTTTGATGGGTGAAATTAAAGGTGTCAATGGACCAGTTTTGAACTGGACCCAGTTAAATCTAAAATCAATTTGGATGGATTGGACAGACCAAAAAGATAAAGTGGATCGGACCAATTTATCCAAAATATTTATTAGATTGGACTAGACCTGGTCCATCCATAATAAATTTATATTAGACTTAGTTGGATTAAGCCAATATCCAGTTTATTGATATAAGATAAAAATATAAGTGTCCATTGATCGATTTTGGGTCGAAATCAATCTAAATAAAAATGAATTTGAATAAATTGAATGGTACAAATATTAAGTTAAACCTGTCCAAAATTATGTAAGTTATTCATTGGATTGGATTATACCTGATCCATTTATAATGAATTCACATCAAAATATTTATTAGATTGGACTAGACCTGGTCCATCCATAATAAATTTATATTAGACTTAGTTAGATTAAGCCAATATCCAGTTTATTGATATAAGATAAAAATATAAGTGTCCATTGATCGATTTTGGGTCGAAATCAATCTAAATAAAAATGAATTTGAATAAATTGAATGGTACAAATATTAAGTTAAACCTGTCCAAAATTATGTAAGTTATTCATTGGATTGGATTATACCTGATCCATTTATAATGAATTCACATCAAAATTTTTATTAGATTGGACTAGACCTGGTCCATCCATAATAAATTTATATTAGACTTAGTTAGATTAAGCCAATATCCAGTTTATTGATATAAGATAAAAATATAAGTGTCCATTATTTGGGTCGAAATCAATCTAAATAAAAATGAATTTGAATAAATTGAATGGTACAAATATTAAGTTAAACCTGTCCAAAATTATGTAAGTTATTCATTGGATTGGATTATACCTGATCCATTTATAATGAATTCACATCAATGGGATCGGACCAAATCCAATCGAATGGACACCCCTTGGTAGAATGGAATGGCCCCACTCTATGGGGACTGTGGTTGGCTGGCAAGCTCAAGTCCGTTTGGTGAAAGAGAATGAAGACAACACTCATAAATATTTTTAACCGTTGCCACCAACACAACACCACCGGATGTGAGAGTGAGATGGCAGTCCAAACTCCCATCTCCCAACAAATAGGGAGGACCGAAGCCTGCGAGAAGCCTGAAGCCTGAAGGATGTGGAGACCCGAGACCCCATTCGAACCAAATTACACTATTGCCACCACCGCACAGTCGCGCACACGCACACACACGGGGTCACACGTAACAGCAACATTCTGGATATTTGTCTAGTCTCCTCTCCTATTGCTGTCTACAACGAACGGGTCGAAATTCAAAAGTGATTACCGTTTTACCGGGAATTGCGGCAGAGGTTTTTCTTTTTTTTTTTTTTTTTCTGATTTTAGGGAGGGAGGTGGGGTGGGAAATGAGAAAAGTAGAAAGTAGCAAAACTGCATGGATGGTGTTTGACTGTTTGCCTTTGCCAGCTCCTCCTCGTGTTAATGTTAAGGAGAACAACACTCACTCCACCCCCAGTCCCCAGTCCCCACTGCTCTACTGGAAACAGGAACAGAATCCTCCTCTGTCATGACTTTGATTGATACATCATCAAATATCAACTTGCTTTTGGGCCCTACCTTATCTGATTTTCCGGCATCAACTGTGCCAAACGCCTAACGCCGTCGAACCCAACTTCCATCTCCTCTATCGTCCCATTGCACCGTTACCATTTACATATATTATTATCTCTCCACTCTCCAGTCTCCACCCTCAACCTGCACTGTCATTTTTGTAATTACTTCACATGTTGAGCCGTTTTCCTTAACTCCCTACTTTAAATCCCCACACCATTCCCTTTCCTCTCTCTCTCAGAGTCTCCTCATACGCACACCCACCATGGCCATGGCGTCTTTGGCCTGGTCGTCTTGCTTCACTTTTCTTCTTCTTCTTCTTCACTGTCTATCAGTTCTTGCCAAACAGACGTACATTGTTCACATGAAACATCATCTCAAGCCCTTATCCTACGCTACCCACCACGACTGGTACTCCGCCCAACTCCAGTTTCTATCTTCTTCTGGTTCCTCTACCTTGCTCTATACCTACTCCACTGCCTATCACGGTTTCGCCGCCTCACTCGACCCCGACCAAGTTGAGGCACTCCGCCTATCTGCCTCCGTCCTTGGTGTCTACCAGGATTCCATTTACACTCTCCACACCACTCGTACCCCAGAATTCCTAGGCCTCGACACCGACTTGAGCTTGTGGGCCGGTCACCGTACCCAAGATTTGGACCAAGCCACCAAGGACGTCATCATCGGCATCCTGGACACCGGTGTTTGGCCCGAGTCTAAGAGTTTCGATGACTCCGGAATGCCCCAGGTACCTTCTCGATGGCGTGGCGAGTGCGAGTCCGCCCCCGACTTCAGCCCATCTCTTTGCAACAAGAAACTCATCGGCGCTCGCAGCTTCTCCAAGGGTTACCGCATGGCCTCTGGTGCGAGTTACAGTAAGAAACCGAAAGAGACGGAGTCTCCCCGGGACCGAGACGGCCACGGTACCCACACGGCCAGTACGGCGGCCGGGTCACACGTAGCGAATGCAAGCCTTCTCGGATATGCTTCCGGCACAGCCCGTGGGATGGCGACAAGGGCGCGCGTGGCCACTTATAAAGTTTGTTGGAGCACAGGTTGTTTCGGATCGGACATACTTGCCGGAATGGATCAGGCCATCGCCGACGGTGTGGATGTTCTATCACTCTCCCTTGGGGGTGGTTCCGCACCTTACTACCGCGACACCATCGCCATCGGAGCGTTCACGGCCATGGAGATGGGAATTTTTGTCTCCTGCTCCGCCGGGAACAGTGGGCCAAGTCGAGCATCACTTGCCAATGTTGCTCCGTGGATAGCGACCGTTGGTGCTGGGACACTCGACCGGGATTTCCCAGCTTACGCCCATCTCGGTAACGGTAAGCGGTTCTCCGGCGTGTCACTCTACAGTGGAAAGGGTATGGGAACGAAACCGGTTAGTTTGTTCTACGGCAAGGGGAACGAGACGAGCAACTTGTGCTTGCCTGGTTCGCTTGAACCGGAACTGGTTCGCGGGAAGGTAGTACTCTGCGACCGGGGTATTAGTGCGCGAGTAGAGAAGGGTGCGGTAGTTCGTGATGCGGGCGGATTGGGCATGATACTGGCGAACACGGCGGCCAGCGGCGAAGAGCTTGTGGCGGACAGCCATTTGCTTCCGGCGGTTGCAGTGGGGAGGAAGGTAGGGGATATGATCAGGGAGTATTTAAGATCAGATCCGAATCCGATGGCTGTGCTGAGTTTTGGTGGGACAGTACTGAATGTAACGCCATCACCAGTAGTCGCAGCATTTAGTTCGAGAGGACCAAACGTGGTAACACCCCAGATACTGAAGCCGGATCTGATTGGACCTGGAGTGAACATATTAGCAGCTTGGTCTGAATCGGTCGGACCCACTGGTCTGGTGAAAGATACAAGGAAGACCGGGTTCAACATCATGTCTGGTAAGTGGCCTACCCTATTATATATCATCATGTAAAGTAAGAGGAAGACTTAAGAAGCTTCTTTCATCTTTCTACTCTTCTATTATTTTGCCTTTACGTATGTTCGTATTGTAACAAAAGAAAATGATGATGACCCGCCCACCCAAAAGTAGGGTTCATGGGTCTGGACTCTGGGCTTGGGCCCAAACGTGCAGTGTGTGTTGGATTAAAGTGACTGTTGAGTGGGTTATAGTTAGGATAGCCCTCTCACTCTCTTTCGATCTGAACTGTTGATCGCATCATATCATATCAACGGATCATTTGTTCTTTATGATTGGATGATGATCCTAGCCGCTGATGAATGCAGGTACATCGATGTCGTGTCCACACATCAGTGGGGTGGCCGCGTTGCTGAAGGCGGCCCACCCAAATTGGAGCCCCAGTGCCATCAAGTCGGCCCTTATGACCACCGCCTACACCCGTGACAACACCAAATCCCCTCTCCGTGATGCAGCTGGTGGAGCAATCTCCAACCCGTGGGCCCATGGGTCGGGACATGTGGACCCACAGAAGGCGCTGTCTCCAGGGCTGGTGTACGACGCCACACCTGAGGACTATATCGCATTCCTCTGCTCCTTGGACTATAGTATAGCCCAAATCCAGATGATCACCAAGCGGCCCAATATCACCTGCTCCCGGCGGTTTGCAGACCCGGGTCACCTAAACTATCCATCCTTCTCTGTACTGTTCAGTGCCGAAACGAGAATGGTCCGATACACACGAGAGTTGACTAATGTGGGACCGGCTGGGTCAGTGTATGATGTGAGTGTTGGTGAGCCAGCGAGCGTGGGAATAACGGTGAAGCCCAGGAGGCTGGTGTTCAGAGAGGTTGGGGAGAAGCAGAAATACAGCGTGATGTTTGTGGCAAGGAAGGAGGAGGGCACGAGTGGGAGGAGGGTGGGGACGACGGCATTTGGCTGGCTTAGCTGGAGCAACGCTCAGCACCAAGTGCGAAGCCCCATTTCATATGAATGGTCACACCCGTGAGTCGCGTGTGGGTGTTGGCGATGGATTTGTTGTTTGCTTGATAGGTGAGCTGGTGAGGGTCTCTCTTGAGACGTAAACGATTTGGCAGGTAGAGCAGGACAGCAATGAAGATGAGGAATCCAATGGACGGATTTTTGCTCTTTCTGTCCTCTGTTTTGATTTCTGATGACTGATATGCAATCAACAAAGGAAAAGAAAAAAAAAAAAAAAAATCTGACCGAGTGGGAAGCTGTCTGGTTCGGTACAATATCTACATTCGCTCGAGTTAGTTGTATGCTTTGTACGTTATCAACAAAACAAGAAAAAGATTACTAACCTAATTAGTCTACTAAATGAAGTTCTCCCTCTCTCTACTCTCTTCCTCTCTGAAACAGGCACACACTATCTATCATATATGTGTTACGTCTCCTTGCCTCAAGGCTTATTTCGATGTTTTGAAGTTGAGACAGTTTTTTTATGAAATCTGATTTGATGATTGTGTGAGGGTATGGAACCCTGACCCAACCTAAGTTGCTCAAACTCCATTTCTAATTTTAACCTACTCCTCCATTGAATTTGACACATACCCAACTGAATGCCATTTTTCTCAAAGTGTATATATGATTTTTGCTTTCAGAAATCCAGGCTCCAAAATTTAGAGTAGCAGAATCTGTGAAGACTTGAACTCGTTCCAGACCAAAAATTAGAGCCCAATTTAATGCAGTCAACATGGTCCATTGCTCTGCTTATTCTGGGCTTAAAATCCTTCAAATGTTTCCCAACTGTTGCAACAAAATTTTTTGTTGGGGATAACAAGCACTACGAAGCCAATACCAGCCTGCAAATTTGAGACAAAAGAGCCGTCAACAGAAATAGAATAAGTGTCATCTCCAGAGGGTGAAACGTTCTGATTCAATATAGCCTCCTGATTGATCAAGCTGGTGGAACATGTAAAAGGTTTTCTGCATATTCAAAAAGGAGTTCTGCTTACTTAAGGGGATCACGGGATCCACTTTTTCTTCTGGAAAGAACTTGCGGTTTCTCACTTCCCATATCAATCTCATAAGAAAACCCATTTTCCAAATAGCCTTTGTTGCAAACCTTGTTCCATTTGAAAATTTTGAACTTGACGCATGGGTTAGACTTCAAAAGATTCTGGATTGAATTCAATATTGGCCTGTATCCATACAGCTCTTGCAAATGGGTATTCCACCATTAAGTGGAAATCAGTTTCATCGTCATGTTCTCCACAAAGGATGCAAGTCTTTTCGTTTACTATTTTCTTTGAAAAAAGCTTAGCTCGAGTGAGCAGGCCACCATTTACCGACTTCCATGCAAAAAGCTTGTAATGCTAAGGTATTTTGGTTTTCCAGATCCATGTGTGAAGAGAATCACGTAATGAGCAACCTTCTTGTTGAGCTAAAAAGGACCTGTAAGCTGATTTAACAGAATAAATTTCATTATCAGATGGCTTCCAAAGCAATCTATCGTGTGTTTCATTTCTGCTGAATGTCACCTTTAAGATTGCTTCTTTCTCTTCTTGATCAAACATCTCATTTTCCACCATGAAGATTGTGATTGATGAACCTTTGTTCTATAGAAGCTTTTATTTTTCAAATATTTAGCCTTTAATGCCTAAACTCTTTACAGGATTTTCTTGTAAACTTTACATCCTCTACTATTGATCCATAACTTGGAGCCTAAATATTTGTCATTGAGACTCATTTTCTTCATACACATAATGTTCCTTTGGGACATTTTCACTGCAGAACATTGCTGGTTTTTGAAATTTTACTTATTGCCCTACCATCTCTCCAAACTTCAACTTCTTAATTATTTCTTTCACCTTCTGAACTTGAGTTGGTTCAGCCTCGCAGAATATGAAACAACGTGGGTAATTGAGGAAAATAGGAAATAGCCATACGCCATTTCATTCTTATTCTGTTGGATATTGAGTGTCAAATGTTTCTATCGTGTATTTCTAATTTTCTATGAAGATTACATCAAGATGTTCTATGATCAGTGTTGGATGTACGTACCAAGAGGATCACAAGTTCTATTAAAAAGGGTGACTTAATGGTGTGATCAGTGGTGGCAAGGCAGTTCCACCTCACAGGTACCAATGAACAACACACAATCACAAACGAAATCTAATTCCTATTGAAATCCACCCACACAAGATGGTCCCTGTGGCTTCTATGAACTGCGGGACGGATTGAACATGTCGCCGATCCAGTGGATCCCTCATCTCATAGATGGCCTGGATTGGTCATAATATCCCTCCACGTGACAAAAAATAGGAGGGTCACAGGGTCGATTTAACATCTATAAACCTAATTAAGAAAAAAAAAAGAAAAAATACAAATGATGGTCCTGGGCCCTTGGCTAAGCAAGAGCTGGGCTCTTGCCTATTAGGTAAATGATGGTCCTAGCCCCATTCCGGCACCAGCCCACACCAGCCCATGTGGTAGAACCTTCTTTCAGCTCATGCCAAGGAGTGTTCCAAGCAGCACTTGGGACTTGGAATTAGGGCTGACAAACAAACAGTGTTTTCTCTGAAATTGAAACCTGATCGACGGTGATGTGGATTCATTCCGTTTATAATTGAATCGAAAGCACACCCACCGCATCCGATTTGTAATTTAAATAAGGCTTAGTTACTTAAATGTACCCTATATACTTGAGAAACAGAGAAACTACTTAAATGGTAGGGGTGTAAATAGTATTTAAAAATCTGATTTCCAATTCGATATTCGGTATAATCAAATTAGATTCGGATAATTCGACTTAATGGTTGAAGCCGGATATCTTATTCTTATCGAATAGTTAATCGGATTCGAATTCGGATATGATCTTATTCGATTCAATAAATATCTAAATTCAATCGATTATTTAATTTTTATATATAATATATAAAATATTTTGTATAATTTTTATATATAATAATTAAGTTATATAAATAATTTATATATTTATATATTTTATATCAATAGAATATTTATTTTATATATTTATTAATTATCTAAAATAATTAATTAATTGAATATTCAAATATTTAATTAGATTCAAATTCAGATTTTGAACATTTGTCAGATATAAAATCAAATTTGGATATTGGATTTTCTAATCAGATTCGAATTCGATCTGTTTACACCCCTACTTAAATGTATTCTACAAGAAATTCTGTTTCTTTTTCTCTTTTTAGAATCATTGTTACACAAGTGCTGATTTCGTTGTATTTGGACTAGAATGATCGGATATGGAGGTTGAATAAGGTTTTAAAAGCCAGTTCGGAATCAGAATATTCTGACCATCGGTCCGAATGAATTGCCTGTTCCAATGGAAAAAATAATAATAATAATAAAAAGAAACGATTAAAACCATTAAATGGATCAACAGTTTTATCATCCAGGTCAACAGATCGCTAATCAATTAAAAAATTTTTGGCCAGAGTTTAGATTTGATGTAAAACAGATCGGTTCACAGGTCAAACGGTCCAAGGGCCTGAATCAACGGCTGTTCAAAAAACATTGGGGTGAATGTTATCCCATCTTATCATCTCATGTCCTTCCTTACTCCCTCTCCTCTGACTAAACTCAAACAATATCTACAATACCAGCCTTGGATCCACTAAATCCAAAATATGTTAGAATCCAAAGGACCAAATTCCACTCCATCTTCCGCTAACTTTGGTAATTAAAATCCTGTTGTTTTGATTCATTATGCATGAGAAACGGAAGAGAGATGATCAGAGCAGGATTAGATTTTCAGCGTAAAAGCAAGTTGGGTGTTGGTATTTATACTAAAAGACTGGTAATTAGGTCCAAGTTTCCAACAAGTTATTTTGAATTCATTTTGTTCTTGATATACATACATATACATTTGAATTTTTAGTGTATATGAATGAATAATCAAGTAGATTCCAATTCTTTTCCTTGATTCTGGGTCTTTCCAATTCCAACGTAAATAAAATCCAAGTATTTCCAATTCCAACATGAATATTAAATACCATCGTCAGATGATTATCCCTACTCCCTGCACGGCTAGACCACTACACTAGTACTAGTATATTGATTAAAATTCAAATGGAAGACACCAGCTCCGGCTGCCACCAGAATGCAATTGGGCTTCTCACTCTGTGGCTTCCATCGCTCCACTCTATCCACCCAAACTTGGACGCTGACGCTGTACGCTCCTCCGTCTCATTTGGTGGGACCACACTCTTGAATGTTATCTCATACGACTGCCTCTCTTCTTCTCCACTAAACACAAGCTTACTCGGCGAAACACTTATCTCAACCGAATCTGGACCCCATACCTTCGCCTCGTATACCGTATCCACTGAATCTCCCACGTTCGTAACAACTCTCCTGTATTTCACCACATTTTTCCCGCCGTTCAATTTAAATACCACAGAGAAAGATGGGTAGTTTAGATCCCCAGGACTAGGTAAGCTCTGTGCACTGCAATTCACACTTGTATTGCCATCCCTGATGAAAAGCGCGATCATCTTCTCGTCGTATCCAATGGAGCAAAGGAATCCCACGTAGTCATTCACGCTTATATCGTATACCAAACCCGGATCAAGGGCTCTATTTGGGTCTACGTGTCCCGCTCCATGTACGAACGGTGTTGATTCTTTCCCAGTTGCAAGATCCGATATATTCTTTCCTCCGTTATCCAGGTTGTACGCTGTCGTCATGAGGGCAGACTTTAGGGTAGCTGGGGTCCACTTCGGGTATGCCTTCCGAAGCAAAGCGGCCAATCCACTGACGTGCGGGCAGGCCATGGAGGTTCCCGATATTATATTGAACTCCACTCTTCTCGGGTCGATGTCCAAATCGGTCGGCCCATTGTACCCGGTCCATCCGGCTAAGATGTTGACGCCGGGAGCTATAACGTCCGGTTTCAGGATCTCTGCTGTTTGATAGTTCGGACCACGGCTCGAAAAAGATGCCACCTTTGGAGCCGAGGGTGAAGCCCCAATCACCGTCCCTCGGAACACTATGGTGGCCGTTGGCGAGGGATCTGATCTGATGTAGTCGCGGATCTTGTCTCCTGACGTCTGACCCACCGTAGTCGCCGGGAGGAGATGAGAATCGGCTATGAGCTCTTCGCCGCTTTCGGCCGTGTTGGCCATAATCATCCCCGCTCCGCCGGATATCTTGATGGCACTTCCCTTCTCGACCCTAGCATTACCTCCCCTGTCACACACGACTATCTTCCCGGCCACCTTCGTCGGATCAAGCTTACCCGGATAGCACAGTCTGCTGCCGCAGTCTGCGGCATACACGAGAGGTAACAGATGACCCGAATCGCCGAGCGGATCCCCGGAGTATAGCGACACTCCATTGAAGACTCTCCCATCGCCAAGCACAACATCCGCTGGAAATTCCCTGTCGATGGTTGACGCTCCAACGGTGATAATCCATGGCGCAATATTGACGGCGGTGTACGGTTCCGGCCCAGAATTCCCGGCAGAGCAAGAAACAAGCACGCCCTTCTGAATGGCGCCAAACGCTCCGATGGCGATAGAATCATGATAGTATGGAGGTGCGTAGCCGGTCGCGCCAACGGAAAGAGAGATTATATGTACGCCATCGGCGATGGCATGATCCATTGCGGCTAAAATATCGGAATCAAAACAACCGAGTTTCCAGCAGACCTTGTACGCAGCGATTCTTGCCCTGGTAGCCATGCCTCTGGCTTCCCCCACCGCGAACTTATAAAACCCAGCTTCTCTAACGGCTGCTCCGGCAGCTGTGGATGCCGTGTGAGTTCCGTGCCCTTCAGTGTCCCTCGGCGATTTCGACTCCACCGTGTCGTTCATGGGTCTTCCAAGGGCAGCTTCGTATCCTCTGTAGAAAGCTCTTGCTCCAATGATCTTCCCGTTGCACGAGGAGGCCGGGAAATCGGGGCCGGTCTCGCAGGTGCCCTTCCATCCGGAAGGAATTTCGGATAGGTCGGAGTCGTAGAAGCTGCGACGCTCAGGCCAGATACCGGTGTCGAGGACACCGATGATGACATCGTCGGCGTAGTCAGAGTTGGGCCATAGACCGAAAGTGTCCGCAAGGCCGAGGAAGTGAGGGGTGCGGGTAGTGTGGAGTTGGTGGGGACGGTCGGGGAGGATGGAGAGGACGCCGGGTATGCGTTGGAGCTCGGCGACCTGAGATTGGGTGAGGTGGGCGGAGAAGCCGGTTATGGCGTGGTCGTAGACGTAGAGGATCCTGGTGGAGGGAGGAGATTGAGGAAGAGAACGGAGGATGGAGCTGTACCAATGGTGAGATGTGAGGTATGGAGGTCGGTGTGATTTTGACACGTGGACGATGAACGTCTGAACGCCATGGAACGATAGCGTGGGAGAGATGGTAGTAAGGACCACACATAAAAAGAGAAACACGGAGTTGATCATAGAAGGCACCGAAATGGCCATGACGGTGGCCGTAGCCTTCTTCGGTTCTGCTTCAACTTCCTTTTTATCGTCGGCGTGGTGGTGGTGGTTGTCCGGTGGAGGAGGATTTACACACTCTCCTCAATCATCGTCAACTCAATAAAAAAGCGAGGACAGAGAGAGAGAGAGAGAGAGAGGAGCTATCGCATCGCATCGCGTCCATTTATGTATAATTGTCCACGTCGTCTTTCAATTGATTGGATGGGCTTTTGTCTTTATTTACATCAGTACCCTTAGCCTTTCCGGTATAATGTCTTCCCGGCATCATCCTGTGTAGAGATTTTTCTAGGAATGAGGATAAGCCAATCTGTTATATTTATATATACGTATACGTAACCCTGCAAAGATTCAAGTTGTAGTGGTGGGATGTACGGATAAGATTATCCAACCCCAGCCAGAATTTCATCCTGACCATTCTCGGGTGTTTCAATAATTTTCATAGGATACCGCCACAGGAAGGGGACAAAGGTTGTAAGGGCAATTTCGTAGTTTGAGTGTGAGATCGGGATTATTTTGTGTGTCAAGTCAATTACAGTGATGTCCTGACGCTGGTTTTTGTCCCGAAAATGAATGCAATAACATGACCCAGTAAATCGAACGGTGTGATTTGATCCACGTAAGAACGTGGTTGTTTGTGGGGGTTGGGGTTGTTTGGTCTCGTTTATTATCTTGGATTTGGCATCCGAGTGATAGTCCACTTAATCTTGTGATATTGCCACATCGTGTGTGATGTTCGGGGAATCGGGATCACAAACGAGATTTGAGTGGCAAGAGCAAAAATTGCATCCTGCACTTGACTGTAACGCCCACTACCCCCGAGTTCGGATCTCCCAGAACCTTGCATACTGCACAGACCCAAAAGAAACGCAAATGAGAGTTCGAGACGAGGATTTGCCATTCAACAAGGGAAGTTTCCAATTGAAGCATGGTATTTGGCGTTTACGCAAATAACAAATCAAGTGGTTGGAATTTGGACACTAGGGAGAGAAGGGAAAAGGATTTGTCCTTGTGGCTCCCTTTCCTCAGCAATACCGGATTAGATTAGCAGCTACAGGCTACAGCTACAACTCAGTACTCCTCATTGGTAACTGATGGATTTACATTAAAAGAAAGGGAATTACAGAGCAAGAGACCCAACAAACAAAAAAACTAAACAGAATTTGAATAACCAGAGCGGATTACCTAATTGATAAATTTCTTTGTGAGCTTGGCAGCTTGCTAGTCGGGTGTTCATCAAGTAGGTCCATTTTAAATTTATATGTTGCGTTTTTTTATTTATAAAAGTGGGTTTTAGACCTCTTTCCCATAAATACAATTGTTTTTTTTTTTATTTGAAAAAAGCAAATATAAAATAAGTGTGAACGCAAATATGTAGAGTATAAAACGGTTCATATAAATTGAAAAGTTGGATTAGTTTATTTACTTCTTTTTTATTGATGTATTTTTACATCTTATTATCAATGTAAATATACATTGATCTATCATTTGTCAATGCATAAATGTAATGTTGCCAAACACGCAGACCAGAGTGCAAATTTACCATAAACCAGGATTTATACTCCATTTGCATCATTTCCAAACACAACTTTAAGTCTGTGTTTGGTAAATTTGCACTGATACAAAACTTTTGTAGCTCAAATGATTTACGTGCAAATTTTGTTTCAAATTTTATCTTAATTTGTTTAATTACAGTAAAAATGAAACAAAATAAGATTTGAAACAGAATAAAGTAAAACCCAAAATAAAATTAAACCAGAATTTGCCTTTCTTTTCGTTTGCACTAAAGTGCAAATAAGTGTATTGAGATCTTTGCATGAAAAAATTCTGAGACTCAGTTTGGAAGAAATACAAATACAAATATAAAGTGCAAACGCACACAAAATATTACAAAAAACAAGGTTTTGTATTGTACAAATTTGTATTTGTACTCCTTCCAAACATAGCCTAAGATTTTCTTTAATAGTGGAAATAACAGGATCTAGGGTTTTATTGCGAGAAGGAAAATGTGTTACTTTCAGCTCTAACAACTAAAGTGTTCAACATTATTTTTCGTGCTGCACATGCACAATTTTTTTTTTTTTCCTTTCTTTCCGGCCTTTCTAATGCAAGTAGGAGGGCAATTTGATGGTGTTGTTTTTGCTTCGCAAATTCTATACTAGATTTGATCCAAACCCAGGCTTTTATCGTCTAAAACATGTACTTGAATTGGAAAAACCAGGACCTGATAAATCAGATTGGTTTTGGGATTGGGATGTTTCTGTCCAATTTGGGCGGTGAAGATGCCCCCTGCTCTATTAGAAAGTAGTTCACTACTTCACTCTTCAAAGCTGAAGAGCAGACGCAACCATGTGAGCAGATCATATTTAAGGAACAAAGATGTAAGCCTTGCTTTATTCAACGAGATGTGAGTGAGAGAAAGGAACTTTTTTTGGAATCATCTTGATGCTGTGTTTGGTTGCAGTGCAATTTTATTTGCATCAGTACAAATGTATGAGAGTACAAATGAAAAAAAATGTAAATTTTGGTTTAATTTTGTTTTGGATTTTACTTTATTCTGTTTTATGTCTTATTTTACTTCATTTTTAATTCAAACAAACAAACAAAGTAGGGTAAAATTTGAAACAAAAATAAATCAAAACTTGCAGCCAATTTGCACTATCATAGCTTTGCATCAGTACAAATGAATTTGCACTGTTTGTAGCTGCAATCAAAACTTGCAGCCAAATCATTTGCACTACCATAGTTGTTTAATTTGGAAACCCAATCCCCATCTTAGTTTCAGTGCTTGAATAATGTATTTAGTAAATGAGTTGTAGTTTGTCATTCTTGTGGTAATTGAGTTTTTCTTTGCTTTTTCATGTTGTTATGTGAATGCTAATAATCCTGAAATTTTCAATATTGGTGGCAATAGGTTTCTAATCAGAGCTCTAGCTCATTATACTTCATCCGTTCAAACTTGTTGGCCAGAAACCCCCACCAACCGGCAACCACCATGAAATCACATAAAGATTAATCGAAGCAGATGATTCTCTTGGAAAGATGCTATTCTTCAGGCAAAGGATAAAAAATTCAACGCTGCTGAAGCTTGGGTGGGCTGCAGGAACATAGTCGACTTTGATGTTTCTCAAAATGCCCACCCACAATCAAGTCATTCAGTTCAACAACTTTAGCCCATTATATGGCCCAAGATGGCTTCTGGTGCCGAGGTGTTTTCTTCAGCCTGAATTGCTGTGTTTTAAGTTGAAATTCTGTAGGAGCTAGCCATGCATATAGGTCCTTTTAATAAAAGGATTGGACTGGGGATGTTAGAAGTTGGGTGCATGATCTCAGACCGAATATTTCGCTGAGTTTGGCATCAGGGTTGGCTTAAGATCCGCTTAATTATCATAGTACGCCATGGATGTGGTCTGGTAGCACCCCTGTAATCGTTTTGCCGCTAGGACCACTGTTGGATGACTCTGGTCAATTTATTAAAAACGGTCAGTGCCAGTGGTGGTGACTATGATGCATGCTTTTTTATAAATGATGCTGATCAGCTTGTCAATGCATATGTGGATGAGGGTGTTGCCGGATCAATTGATCAAGATCAGGCGCTCTCCTGTAATTTCTAACCGGTGAGGTGTTTTCCGGCCACCTAGGAGTTGCTCTTCTCTCTGGCGAACAATTTCATCACAATAATTCGTTGCAGCGGCCTGCAAGTGGTTCAGACTTCAGCGAAAACTATGCCATTATTCTCGATGTTTAGAAGGTGTTTGAAGAAGTTGCTGCTGCCGTTTGAGTCGCAGTTTACAGAAGGATGTTATAAGAGTTGGAATTAATATTATGATGGGTGGCATCCCAGGGAATTACGTTTCTGGTTACTGAAATGCAGTGTATTCTTCAATTTATATCTCCTAAAGTCTCTCTCTCTCTCTCTGCACACATGCATCCCTTCTCTTGAAAAAGATATTCTTATCAAATATTGTCATTTTCTTCCTTACTAATGTCTGAGTTCTGTGTTCCATTAATAGTTCAGTGCAGAGTTCTGCCGTACTTTGTAGATAACTCAATTGGAGCAAAGAACTGATTTTCTTCTGTGTGAATGGTAAGAATGCAAGACGTGAGGCTTGGAGTACAACCGATTGGTTCTTGAGATTGAGAATAATAGAATTAGGATAATGCCTATTCATAGATAAAAATAGAATCGAAAAAAAGGAGCTGAAAGATAAACCAGATTTCCAACGGGAGCCATCAAAGCTCTTATAAGTCGGTTTATTGCAAATAATTGAAATTCAGGAAGTGGGTCCGAAGAACAGAGTTTTGCGACTTAAAATATATATAATCACAAATGGGGAAAAAACATAGAAATCAAGGAACAGTGATGGAATCAGGAATTTAGCAGTGAAGCTCAACAATGGTGTTTGCAGAAATTGAAAGCCGGAACAAAGGAGGGAAATCCAGACCTTTGGCTTACAACAAAGAAGGTTATACACCTTAGTTTGGAAAGAGTACAAACACAAATATCTACAGTGCAAATACGTACAAAATATAAGGTTTTTCACTCGACATATTTGTATTTGTACTCCTAAACTGAGTCTTAATTCCAGAGATGGTTATTATTATTATTTTTTTTTTTTGAGGGAGAAAAACTGCAGACAAGAGTGTCAACCGACAAGAGATATTGGATTGGACCAGTCCAGTCCAAAATATTTATTAGGTTGGATTGGACCTGGTCCATCCATAACAAATTTAAGTCAATATCTAGTCCATTGATATAAGATAAGAATATAGGTGTCGATGGACCAGATTTAGGTTGAAACCAATCTAAATAAAAACAAGTTTGAATAGATTGAATTGGACCGGTCCAAAATATTCATTGGACTGAATTGGATCTGGTCCATTTATAATGGACTCACATTGGACTAGACCAAATTGAACAAAATCCAGTCCAATTGACACCCTAATTGCAGAGACCATGTATATAGCATAAACCAGCTCTTGAATTGGCAAAGATGGTGGTCAAGGCGTTATAAATGATCATGGAAGCCATTAGAAAACCAAGTGGGAAGCCGGACACGACAATCTCAGCTAAAATGGCAGTGATGGCCAAGTCTCAGTGTGATACTTCATGTTTAGCCCATTTTTTTTTCCATAACCTAGTTTCTTACAAGTTAAACAATTAATCACTTTTATCCATATGTTTTATTATTCGAAAGGACAGTTTTATCTTATAATATTTTGCAATTTTCCCCTCAGATGAAAAAATTAGTTACCCACATAGGGCTTATTATAGGAAAATTGATTTATCTTACAAACAATTATCGATACATCATTAAAAACGATCAACCAGCCCCAATCTGATTGGGGAGGATCAATAAAATGACAAAGTTGGATCTTTAAAGCAACTAAGCAAGTAACTGATGTCACATCTTAACAGCATATATTATTAATACAGGGTTATGTTTTTAAGTACATGATGTTATTTAAGTCCATATTAAGCAATTTCTAAAATTGGTATGGTTGTCTTTTTTACCATATTCTTTTTAGGATGTAACAAAATTTTCACGTGCATGCCTACCAGTAGGCGATAAATTTGTCAGTCCAGTTTGTTTGGACGGACTGTGTGTTCCCATCACTCAAACAATTGATTACATCGGCATATTTATTTTTAGGAACAATTAATAGACTCTGAGTCCGAGTTTCCACCAGCCGATCTCTCTCACCAGCTATTCGAACTCAGCTCTTGAAAAAGTCCTTTTGGTTCGATTCGAGCCGATTATATACATATAAATATACAATTAATTGTACAATATTTATTTATTGTACAATTAATAAATATTTTTTATTATATACATATAAATATATAAATATATATAATAAATAATTTTTATTACATATAATAATATTTTATATATAATATTTTTATTTTTATGTATAATAGTAAATAATTTTTGTAATTCTTAATTTTTTGCATGTAAAATAAAAAAATATTTTTATATATATAATTTTTATTTAAAAAAAAAAAACTCAACTTATAATCGAGCTTGAATCAAGCCAAACTCAAACTTACAAGTTTCGAACCGAGCCAAACTCGAGTTCAAATCTCTAACTCAAATCAAACTCGAACTCAAGCTCAAGCCTAACACAATTTCAGCGAGTCAAACTCGAAAAACCAAATATTTGGCTTGGCTCAACTCAAATCCACCCCTAATTTCCGACCATTTTCTAAGATAAACATCCACTAGACATTATCTAATATCTTAGTTTTTTCTTTAAATACCTGTTGATGATTTTTCTTACTGCAACTTGCAGCATGTGTTCAATTAAATGGGAGTGTAAGACTGTAAGTCAGTCTGTCAGTTCATATATATATATATATATATATATATATGATTCACTCAACTTGCACAAGCAAAATCACGTGGTAGAGGGTGCTGCTTGCCCGCATTTTTTTCCATTCCCTAATGCCATTGGCTATAGGGGTTTTTATTGTTCAATCCACCCTAGAAATCTGAGCCGCACCTCCATGTGGGATGAATTCTGATCGTGGATCCGTACAGGTGGGATGAATTCTGATCACGGATCGATGCCAAATCTACGGACGGGATAAAGTTTATAGGGGCTACTAATAGACTTAATTTCAGATTTCTGATGTGGACTGCTTTATCCCTGACTTTTTCTTCTGAAAGGACAAAATCAAATCATAATATTGACGCAGACAGCATTTACCAAGTGTAAGACGGCCTCTAAGAGTTCAATGGTAGCTGAGGCTCACCTCCCTGAATCGTTGCCATGACAAAAATGGTCCGGACCCATTTGAAGGAGAACCGCCAGCGCCATTTGGATCAAGATTTAAGCAACTTGTGAAGGCCCTAACTCTCATACCCAAAATCTAAC
Source organism: Nelumbo lutea (assembly GCF_056320005.1). NCBI lineage: Eukaryota > Viridiplantae > Streptophyta > Magnoliopsida > Proteales > Nelumbonaceae > Nelumbo > Nelumbo lutea. The sequence goes on along the minus strand of NC_142691.1, from coordinate 2,152,192 downwards.
CCAACTAGTCTAAGTTAGACTGGAGGAGGCTTTAAACTCTCAAAATTTGCTGCCACAGAATTGTCAAACGACTCCAGAAACCCCTCCCCATTACCGTAAGCCAAATTGATTGTCAATTGCTTATACTAGAAATTAGAAACCAGACTGTTATAGATAAGGTGGCGTACATTTGTAACCTCTTTTCCCATTGCACATTTCTTCCCCGACCTCACCCCTTCCCCACCCCCAAGACTTTATCTTACACAAATCATCAAAATCTTATCCTAATATCCCCTCGGAATAAAGACAACTTCAAGTTTTCTAAATGGTTCAATAGAATATAATACGATGAGAAGGACAAGGTCACCAGATAGAAAGGGTTTGACTTTCTTTATTCCTAATAACAACACGATTACATAAAATTAGCAGAGCATAAACTTCCATGAACCAAATATCCATACAACAGATGGTAGTATCCAAACAAAGTTTGGACTTCATTCAAAAAGCCCTGAGATTCATCATCATCATCTAAAGCCTTGTCCTAACTACATGGGTCAGTTACATGAATCCTGTTTTGCCATTCTATTCTTTAGTGCCATGTTCATTGTTAAATTATGAGCGCTTAAACTATTTCTTACTAATCCAACCAAATTCTTTTGCTTATCAAATATGGTCAAATTGGACACTTTTCACCTCTTAGGGTTGGAACCAAGCAGAATCCTTTAAATGAATTCTACCATGCCTGTTTGAATGGAAAGAGAATGTGCACTCTCCTTTGGCACCTCCAATAACTTGTTCAATACAAGTGTCAGAACAACTAGAATATAAATCATTAGATACATTCAAAATTTATTACCTGTAAAGCTTAAAATAGAACTTGTCCAACCTGGGGCAAAAATTATTAAACACTTGTACTCCAATAGAATAAAATTAGCATGCCTAAGAACAAGGTAGCCATCTATGAAATCGTACATGATCAATGCCTACTAACATAGATAACAGGGACTACAACATGTTTTTGTACAATTTGAACAATGACATACCTTTGTACATTTAGGACAAGAACATGTACATCCACTGCAAGGATCACAATCTGGGCAAGAAAGAGAAGGAAGAGTGCAACACTGTCCGCAAGATGGTTTCTCCAAGCAGCAGCAGCATGTGGGCAAGTGGCAATGGGGACAGTGACAATGAATACAAGTGCAATGTGGGCAGGTGCAACGTAGACAGGCGCAACGAGGCCAAGTGCAACTAGGCCAGGTGCAACTGGGCCAGGTGCAACTAGGCCAAGTACAACTAGGCCAGCTGCAGCGTGGCCAATGGCAGCGTGGCCAGCGGCAGAACCAACATTTCATTGATGGACAGCAGTTGCAGCAGATTGGCATTGATAAACGAAGTGAGCACCCACTGAAGCAGCAGCAAATCCATGAAAAGTTGAAGGACTTCCCACTGCACAAAAAACATGTTGTAGTGAAAGAAAATGAGAAGGATCTTAATGCCTTAATACCATCCACAATGACAGATGAACCACTAGTAACCATGCATTATCCTGGCATCCAATGGAACTCATCTCAAATAATCAACTTGGAGGTAAAAAATAACACATGTCAAATGGAATGAATAATATCATTATCCTTGTATTGATAGGACTGGGCACCAACACAAAAGGTTTCCTTAGTTTGAAAGGACTAAGATGATTGGATCTGCAATGAGTGCATATGAGATACAAAGCCCAAGACTCTTGCAAGCAGCTTGGTATATTTAATTGGTTCCTAATTGAAATAAATACAACAAGCATAGTCTGCTAAAATAAAAGATCTTGCAGGTTTGCATGCAGAAAGTAATTATTTAGAGAACTAAAGGAAGAATCTCAGTATTTAAATTGGACCAATTGATACAAAAGGGGAAAAAAAGATATGAAGGAAAGAAAAAGATAAAGGAAAGAAGAGAAAAGGGAAAATAATTTCCAATCAACTATAAAATAAAGCAAAATGGGAGAACAAAAACACTACTTGTAACAAGAGTATTCTAAAATCAAATCATTATGTTCCTAGTCAAACCTGTAAGGAATATTTGCAACACAATCATGTAAACATGATTGAATCTAGTTAGTCACGGTTGACTACTTCCTTCATCTCTGGTAAGCAGTAAATAATGATCAGAACCATTTCTAGTCAAACAACCCCCTTGCAGGGGAGAAGAGAAACCTTTGATATGACAGAAGGTAAGAATGCCTTCAAAACTCAGTCCTTCACATGATGGCATATGTTAGGAGGTTTTTGGTTTCTACATTTACAGTAATCTGACTTGGAGCCTCCCCTTCCCAAGAAAAGAAAGAAGAAAACAGGATGTGCAAATTTAAACACCTTTTGGTAATGTCACTGGTTATTACTTTTATGCTTTCACTAGATGTTAGGGTATGTTACCATTGGTAAAATCTGCTTTAAACACCTTGTTCAAACATCATATGCCCTTCATAATAACCCACAGAGATTCCTTAACGGCTGATCCACAATGCTTACTTGTAACATCTACAGTGGTTATGATGGAAACATCATAGGCTCAAAAGTGTATGGCACATAGCCCACATAAAGAGAATAGCAGTCAAAGGAAGATGTTCAAATCATAAAGAGAAATTTGTGAAATAATCTTTTATAGGCTAGAAAAAGAAATAATAGGAAAAAACAGCAAGAATACATAGCATGCTTGTTAAAACAAAAAAAAAGGCACGCATTAGTTAAGTGTTTCATTTGAGCATGCATTAAATGATTGTTGATTCAAGACATGGTAAATTTTATATTTTCAATCATGAGAAGAACGCAATAATTCCTATAATGAATTTCAGATATATCTATATATGTTATTTTACTGTGTAAGAGAAAATATTTCCCATTCTGTTTTTGATTTGGCAGTATGCATCATTCTGGTTTTCTATTTAAAGAAAATGCTTTCCTATGCATGCATTTGCAATAACAGGGTTTTATGTCTTCCAGAATTAAAAGAGATAAGATAAGAACCGGGAAAAGTACCAAAGCCATTTCCAGAAGCGATGTGATCTACGGATCTTCCGATTTCTGGTTGAAAAAGAAAAGCATAAGAAATCGAATCACTTTACAAATTTCCACAACAAAATATGATGTTGTAAGATCTTACGTGGGTATCAAAGGATCTGGGTTTGCCATCAGAAAATCATGAACCCTGCGAAGTGAAAATTGCAAATTCTTTAATAATATAGCCTACATATGTTCCTGATATAAACTGAAGAGCATAGAATGACTAATATGCATCAATTAAAATCTTTCAATAGGTCGGTCAAATGAGGTAAACTGGTGCTATGTAAGGAAACTATTGAACAAGCACAAAAGAAGAAACGAAGAAGAAAAAGCATACTCTTTGCAGCGTCTAGAGGCAGGTTGAAGGCCTTCAAGCGATTTTAACTCGTCCTGCTTGCAACAAATTGTCTATTAAGACATTATTCATTTTCCGTAACTCTCAAACAGATAAACAATATTTTCAGGTTGTTCCCCTTCTACATGCCTGCTTTGTGTTAACAGTTCGTGAAATAAATTAAACAGAGTAAATAGCATCTTCTATATTCAACAGTTGAATTATCACAGGATATTATAATTACAATATGCCTAAGTTTTAATTAATAGTCATCCCTGTTAAAACGACAATCAACCTGGAAACATAATTGTGGTATCTAATTACAAGCTACCCTGCCAGAGTTAGGATAACATGTAAATCATGGCTGAGATAATTATTCAAAGTGAACTTAGAAACAGAAGTCATCTTCTTCAACAAGGTGGATTATATTAAAAAAATGGGAAAAGAAGGAAAAGAAAAGCTGCAGATGCTTCAGACTAAGATCGATAAATCCAAGCTGTAATGAAGCCAGAAGCTCCATGTTTATTCTCATTTGAAGCAATATCTGCACCCAAATATGATAGCATAACCAGTTTCTCATTAAGTCCTGTAGAATGTAAACTACTTGCAGTAGGCTTTTTTTTTTGGTAAAAACTTGCACTACACTTGGAGTTGGAACACAATGAAGTGCACCATGCCACACAACGAAGATAAAAGGGAATGCTATTGTTTTATTCAAGTCTATAATTTATTACATTTATTTGAACGGAAGAATTTTTCCCCTACAAGTTAGAATAAGAAATTCCTGTTCATCATTGGTCATCTGATTTAGTTTCATTTCATACAGGGTACCTTATGACAACTCTCATGAGATCTACTAGGTGAAACCATCGTAACGGTTGACTCAAATTTCCTGTTGTAAGCTGTGAAAGACATAGAGGATGACTAATATAGGTCTTGATGCAATCATTCTTGGAACTCATTCACCGATCCCTTTTTTCCGTCTTACTCTGGGTTTTCAACTAGCAAGGTAATTTATCAGATTAGACCAAGCATACGCCACATAAGCCAAGTCTATGCTCAGAAAATCGGAAATGAATTCATGTGCCAGAATATTTCTTTCAAATAATGAAATACGACAACGGGAGGAAGGGATGTAACTTCAAAAGCAAGATTCAATTCTAAGCTGTGGCAGATGAATTTGAAAAGTGCAGGTCGATTTGGTAATACGGGAGTCAGTTACTAGGCTTGTTTTTTCACTCGGTGGGAAGCTGAGAATCAAGGAAGGCGTGCAATTTGAACCAGAAGGGCGATCCCGATTTCGTGAATGTAGCTAGTTTAGAAGAAGACGGCTTTCATTTTGACCAGAAGATAAGAGATGGAAAACCAATTAATGTTTTCAAGAAGTTAGTTGCTGATACTATTCCTTTCTCCTAATTCACTCTGATGTAAAGGATGCAGTGTTTTACCCAATCAATCCGACGAAAATGTAAAGATAATAATCGTACAGAATCTGGAATGTATAGGAGATATATCTAATCAAATACCATTTTCAGGAACTGGCTGTACAAATCCAACAGTTGTAAATTGTAGAGGAGATGATGAAGAAGAAGAGGAAGAAAAAGACAGAGGAGAGAGAGAATGTGGAAAAGCTGCAGACCTCAAGAAAGCCGATCTCTCTTTCGAGCATCTGAACCTTTAAGAGCTCCCGACGCTTGCCGTACAAATCAGGATACTGAGGAGGGGACTTGGGGCGAGGCGGAGGCAGAGAAGGAACGGGAGAAGAGGAGCGAGTGGGAGACGCCATTGGTGGTGGGGAGAGAAATCGCTGGAGGAAAGGGAAGTTGATTACCGGAACCCAGCGGAAAAGCAATGACAGAACAGAGCAGTGTTGGTAGTGGTAGAAGACAAGTAGTAGTAGTAGTAGGTGGTGGTGGTGGTGGAGGTGGTGGAGCCGTGATGGTGAAGTAGACGAGGGGCGCAGCAGCAATTATTAGTTAGGGTAATGAATGCAATGCAAAGGTCAAGTGGCAGAGACAGAAGAAATTAGGGCTTCTGAAACTATAAAGACAAGGGTGTAAGGACTGCGACAACAGCGGCAGCAGCAGAAACAGCAGGAGGAGCAGGAGCAGCAGAAGCATAAGATATGAATGCATTCATTTAAAATGCGGTTTGCGGGGTCACAGAAGAAGAGAGAGAAACACCACTATCACTCTAAAGATAAAGAGCGCAGCTACGGCTACGACTAACAATGGAGGAGGAGGAGGAGGAGAAGCAGAGATAGTAACCTGCTGGCGACTCCAGTGAGAACCCTAAAAGAAGCTTCTTCCTCATCAAAACCTCCCATGATCCATTCTCTGCAGCAGCAGCAGCAGCAGAAGAAAAGAAAGCTGATCTCCTTCGACGCGTTGCTTTTATCCATAAAGATGGACTCCCTAAAGCCTGCAACCGTCCGTACCAGACCATTTTTAGCAGACTGTGAGATACTTACTTGCTACTCGCTGGCGCTATATTGTGTTTGTGTGTATAACTTGTATCACTAACAACACAACAACACTTCTATTCTCTCTCCCCAACGGCGGAAAGCACGACGCCGTACATCAGACCGCACGTGACTCTTGCGTAAGATAGAGAAAAGGGCATTTTTGGGGTTTTGGTTTCTTATAATAGACCCTACATTTTCGCAAAATAACAGATTCGATACCGGAACAGACGCCCAAGGTCCCAACACCGGCCCTCTCTCCTTGCTGTTCCTTGTATATATTTATATATCGTCGTGTACTCGTGTCTGCGATGGCTGGTTATTTTATTGGTCTGGGAAAGAGAAGCTTTTTAAACAAATATTGAAGGGTATTTTAGTCATTTAACTAGCGAAGGTAACACCGGTGAGTAAGGGCGTTGAATTCAAATGGACGACCACGTGGTTTCTGTCTGCTCCGTCAGGTTTCAGTCCTTGCCTGCATCTGCATACATTTGCCGCCGAGGGCTGGATTCTTTTTTGCTATTTCGAATTCGAACCAAATGATTGAGGGTATTTTGGTCATTTCATACGCCAGAAGCAAAATGAAAGGAGGCATTGTCTTCACTAATCCCTAGAGCGAATAATCTAATAAATCAAGTATTTTAATATGGCATTGTTTGGCCAGTATTTTATTTTTTTCCTTCTCCTTTTAGCACTGTTTGTTTCTTTCTCACTGAAATAAATTAATCATTTGAAGCAAAAAAGAAAAAAAAAAAAACAGAAAAAGATTAATCCTATCAAATATAATAGGAATAGCCTTCTGAAATTCGTCCACTCACCCACTTAAGTCTTCGTAATAAGGGTTTCAGCCTTTCAGTTCTGGTAGGGACTATAATTTACAAGGTAACTTACTACAAGAAGTACACCAAACGAGCCCTTATCCCTTAGGCTTGGCAATTGGAAAATATGAATGTCAGTGTTGTCTGACCGTTGTCACCCTAACTTCTCGGACGCCGTTAGTCTGTTACCCCTACTCGAAGGGCAAGTTCAAGGGATGAGGAAAGCAGAAGTGCTGATGGGGTAGTTTGAGAAAATTACAAGAGTAAATAGCCAATAACTATTTCTGTAAAATAGAACATTGGGATTGCTTAACTGAAAAGACAAGAGGAAGGGGTGGTTGTGCTAGTTTAGATCCTGAATCCCGATACTAGTAGTGATCAGAATTCAGAAAACAACATAGTGGAAGGGTAAAAAGGTCTAATAACAAATGACATATTAATTCCCAAATAAAGACAAAGAAAAGGCTCTGGATACCTTGGTCCTGGTGGTCCCCACTCCCAAGGGAGGGAACGATGACAGGACCTCACACGCGACGTGTGATGTGTTCTTTTCCAAAGTACCACGGTAAATGCCCTGCTGACGTGTCTAAATGGTGGAGGGGGGTTAGCAATCCAAGGGCTTTGGCAGAGCCGCAGAGGTTAGCGTGCGAGGCAGCAATTACTATTTTATGCTACGGTGGAGAGTAGGGAAAAAGGTAAAACAAAACTCGAGTAGCATCACTAATATGGACTTTTTCGTCAATGCATCTATGAAGAGGACAATAAAAGAGGGATACTTCAGTAAATTAAGAGAAATCGGACGTTGTCCTTTTCTTTCTACACAGCTTAGAGTATTGGTAATCGAGTGTTGATATTACTCCCAGTTCAGAGAGAAGGAGAATGACTGAAATGAGCAATCATTGTCGCGTTACTCTTTTGCGACTGCCAGTCCTGATTTGGCTAACCAGGTAGACACGTGGTCTCCATTCAGGATGAATGCGTATTTAGCAAATCAACCTGGTGATGTGATAGTCCGATTGCTTAGGAGTTAGAATCCGGGTTCCTTGGATCCGAATCATCTCTCAATCGGAACCGTACGATGAGTGTATGATAAAGGAGGGATGGTTTAACAGATGCCACTCAATGAGAGGTGGTTCAACGCGTATGGCTGTGAAACGAATTGCCCAACAGAGGGCGCATCACACCAACCTCACATTCACATCTCACCATATATTGGGAATATTTCCCGTACTTATTATTCACTGGAGATATTCCCAATCTATGGTGAGATGTGAATATGAAGTCGGTGTGAAGCTCCATTTGTGAGGAACAGATCCCAATTATTAATCTTCCATCAATAATATTATTTGAGTAAGGCGCCCTGTGTGAAAAGCATGTTCGGTCTCTCATATGAAATGAATATGGTGATCGTCCCGTTGAGCCCTTGGAATCAACAGCCAAAGGCCCACTCTTCAGGACTTGGCCCAGCTCAATTCTTATAATTGCAAAAGGAAGATTAAATGCGTGTCACGTCACGTAATCCAGTGGAAAGGGACCACAGCTTTCAGTGCATGTACGTAAGATCACATTAGTTGAAAGCATTTCATTGTATGTACTTTGTTATAGATCAAAGGGTGAGATCTAGATGCGTATAAAGCTGTCCTTTCAGATCGGTGAGACAGCGAGAGGAGAGATGCTTTCCTCCAGAGTCCTGAGACCCGAGTCCTCTGTCCTGTCCATCGTGTGGGCCGGCAATCAGCAATCTGCATCTGGATGGGCCCGAAAGAAATGAAAACATTTGTTGGGCGCCTGATTTTCATTGGCCCCTTGACTGGAGTAATCTGGAATTGGGCCATGAGAATCACATACAATTTCACTACTCCGTGAAAAAGAAACCAAATAGGGCTGTATAGATGATAATCTCCTTGGAGGAGCGGGTCTGCTGATCGGATCGTTCAGGGAAAACTACTGAACGACCAAATAACCTTTACTTGCCAATATGGTAGTGGGCCTAAAATGGGCTTTCGAGATTACAAGGAGCTTATTTCGTGTCTATCGTCTCCTTCTTGTATGGATTGTAAGAATGATACTGGGCCCGATCACTAAGTACACTCTTGTGAAAAATTCATTGAATGCTTGCTCAGATTGCTATGGACGGTCTTAGCAAAAGGCAGAGACGTTTTGTTGGGTGGCATCCTAGGTCTAGTTTTTGTGTTCGGGTGTGCTTGGTGCCTCTCGATTCTATTGTGTTCTTTTTTGCTTTCCCTTTTACCCAAAAAAAATCATTTTAAAATTTTTAAAAAATAGCATGTCTTCTCAAAATGAATACCTATTTTCCTACAAGTTTAAGATTAAAATGTCAAAATTTTTAATGGTTAATATTAATTGTAGAAAATATTAGTAAAAGGTGGTGACCAGGACTACATCATCCTTCCATGTGGGAAAAAAAATGTGATAGGTCATATAGAGAACCTCCTCCTTGCCTTTCATTTTGTTGTTGGTTAGGACAAGAGTGGGGATGGGGTTGGAACAGGCCTATTGACCTTACTACGGAGAGCCTGCACTTATGTAAGTTGGATCCCATGCCTCCATGTACCAAGGGATACCAAGTGAATAATGAATGGATACCATACAGCTGTCCGAATCTCCAACCCGCATACGATACCACATCACAGTTATATATCAGGAACATATCCTGTACTTGTATGCTATTATTCATAAGAAAAAGTTTTCAATATATGCTCTAGTGTCCGGTAGATAGATGTGAGTAGTACCATAGGAGATCCAAACGCCCCATGCAAGGTATGAAATGGATCACTTTATGTGATTCCCATCCTGGTCAGATAATGTGGGATGAATCCCAATCGGATCCATTTATATAGTCAGGACATATAAATGGACCAAAACCTAAGGCTTCATTTCTTTGCACTGCAACTCCATTTGCAAGAATATAAATGCATGAGTATTCAGGTTCCCTCTTGCTTTGGATTCTTCTTTGCATTAGGTTGTATAAAATTTCTTATGTCATGCAAATAAACAAACTAAAACATAAATGGAAGCAAAAGAAATCCGGTGAGATATATTTTGAAATTTGGATCCTTTTTGAGGATGCAAATATGCTAAATGGCTGATGAAGCATGATCACATATCAAATCGCCCCACTCCATTTCATTTCCTAACCCTATTAGACTCAGTTTGGGAATAGTGCAAATGCAAATATGTACAGTACAAATATAAGTTTTGGCAATACCACATACAAAGTTTTGCACTGTACATATTTATATTTACACTCTTCCTAAACTGAGTCTAAGGCTGTATTTGGTTGCAATACCTATTTTTGTTTCAAATTTTAGCTTATTTCGTTTGTGATGGAGCGCGATCCAGCTGGTCTTAGCTGTCTGCTACCTTGCTTTCGAACGAGGTAGCAGGGATCCTGAAACGGGAGAGATTGGAAAGCTCCGGGGGGAACCCGGTGTAGAGGATCCGAAGCTCAAGTTAGAATCTTTCAAAAGCAAGGTAATACCAGATAGCGCAAAGGTTTTGCATACCTCTCTTACCGGGGGGGCAGGGGGCTCTTATAGTCGCTTCGCGTACTCGCCCCGAGGCCCTTGTCAGATCGGGTATGATTACTCTGGCGTTTGTCAACTCGGCTGTCGTCCCTTCTGCTGAGACAGAACCGTCACTGCCTAACCGTCACTGCCTGACCGTCCAACTGGAGATGGCGGCGTCAGTGGCGGTGGCAGGTGGCCGTTTAGAGTGCTGCTGCCAAACGTCAGATCCCAAGTCAGTCAGGCGTGGCGCCCTCGGGCACGGAATTCCCTGGTGCCAAGCATGGTACGACTTGTTTGGCTTTGGTGCCTAGAAGATGATGTGAAGTGCTGAGCGAGGCGGTCTTGAGCTCGGAGGTATCCCGAACTGTAACAAGGTGGGTCGGTTCGGCGAAGTCTGTCCCGAGCTGTTACAAGGTGGCAGTTCGGCGAAGTCTACCCCGAGCTGTTACAAGGTGGTAGTTCGGCGAAGTCTATCCCGAGCTGTTACAAGGCGGTCAGTTCGGCGAAGTCTACCCCGAGCTGTTATAAGGCGGTCAGTTCGGCGAAGTCTACCCCGAGCTGTTACAAGGTGGCAGTTCGGCGAAGTCTACCCCGAGCTGTTACAAGATGGTAGTTCGGCGAAGTCTACCCCGAGCTGTTACAAGATGGTAGTTCGGCGAAGTCTATCCCGAGCTATTTCAAGGCGTTGGGCGAAGTCTACCCCAAGCTGTTACAAGGTGGGTTAGTTCGGCGGAGTGTGCCCTTGCCGCCTAGGCTTGACCCCTTTTGCCGAACTGTCGTTTCTGCCACGTGTCTCATAATAAAGAGGTCGGGCCAAATTTTCCTTCATCAATTGCCCCCCACTCCTTGCGCCGAGGGCCTTGCCATGGTGCGGGGAGTTTTCACGAGGTGGTTGTAGATTTGTCCCGTCCTTCAAACCTTCACTGTACGAGACGCTTTTGCTAGGGTTTTTTCGGTTTTCAACAAGGCTGGAAATGTGCCTTACTCAAAAACGCTGGTGGTTGTGACCATGCGTTTTAAATTTCAAACCAACTCGCGCCGCTGGGACGTGACAGCGGGTCATTTCAAAAAGGCACGCCACTGCTGTACGTACGCCGTCGACTGTCAGGGAGACGTGCGGCGCGTCAGATTCGAAAAGACGCGTGTCGAAGCGACGTCGGTTTCAAAAAGACGTGCTGACGTTCCGCTTTTTTCGGAAAGACGTGCGCCAATCACGTCTCGACTTTAAGGGTTGCAAGTATGGTAAGAACGTGGGCCATCGGATCGTCTTCAGTCTGCACGGTTGATTCTTGGTTACTGTAGCTATAAATAGTGGGGGACCCCGGTTGGTTTGTCACTTCTGCGGTTGTCTATCGAGTTTGCGTCCAACCGTCCAACTCGCGTCTTTCTTCCAGCTCACGTCGAGGCTGGTTATACAGTCTTCACGGTTCTTTAGCTTGTTCTTCAAACTTTCCAGTGAGTACTTTCTTGAATCTATCTTTTCCCCAATGTCTAGCTTTGATAGCTCAGACGATTCTTCGAGTAGGGCCGACGTAGGTTCCACCAACCGAGCCGTGTCCCCAGACTGCCTCAGTGACCCCGAGGTGGAGCTTGAAGACTATGAACTAGCGGGCCGAGTTGCTTCGGGCAGTTTGGCGTCTACCTCCCGCCGAGGTCGGATGCTAGACAGGTTTGGTCCTTCGACCATGACGCCTGAGGGGCTTCAATCCATACTTCTGTCCTACAATCTTCCTGGGGGGTACACCTATTTCATTCCTTCGGGTAGCTTTCCTTGGGAACACGGTCCCGACGAGATCGTGATTTTTCGAGAGCAGCTTGCCGCAGGGTTGCGACTTCCTTTCCATCCCCTCCTCGTCGAAGTCATAAACCACTTCAGTGTTACCATTGGCCATCTTCATCCGAACTCTATTCAGAACCTGGTGGGGACGATATCCCTTTTTTGCGAGCAGAATTTCCCCTTGGACTTAGAGATATTCTCCTCTATCTTGATGCTCAAGAGACAGGCGGGTCCTCTTCCTGGGGGGATACGGGCGTATTACCTTACTCCTCGCCATGGTTTTAAGCTTCTGCACGATCTCCCTAACAAGGTCCCGGCGTGGAAGTGGGACTATTTCGGCGTGCGAAGTGCACAAGGATGGCCCTTTCAGACCGGGTGGGGTGAGGCCGCTCCCGACTTGGGCGTAACTCTTGATAAAGAGACGGTGAAGGGTCTCCGGCAGTGGGCACGACAATGCTTAAAGTGCCACCACTACTTAACGGAGGCTAAGCTTTTTGCAGCCGGCCTGAGTTCGGGTAGGTTTCTGGCTATGCAGTTTCTTGCATGCTCTGTTCCTTCATTTTTTCTGATGTTGAACTCGTTCTGCAGGTGTGATGGATGCGGAGAGAACTCGCGGCGGGCGTTTGTTCCAAGGTATGAAGAGGAGGAAGCGGGTCGCCAAGCGAACTCGTACCGAGCTGCCCCTGGATGAGGAGCCCCAAGCCCCAGACCATACGACAAAGGATCTTCCCAGGGAGCCCGAAGTGACTCCACCGGTGCACGAGACTGCCGGGGCGCCTTTTGCTGAAACCACTCATACAGGCGCTCCTGCGTACTCAAGTGCTCCTCACTCCGGGTCTGCTCATACGCGGGCTGGGCCCTCAGACTCGGGAGCTCAAGGGGAGTTTAGGAGCGTGTTGATGCCGAACTACGCTCTTCAAAAGAGTAGGGACGCTACTTTCCCCGAGGAGGTCGCGGCGTGGACCGATCTTCCCTTGAATCAGGTCGCTTGCCGCGCCGTAACACATGCCATGGTGGTAAGTGAGATGTCGTCTTCCTTTTTTATTTTGTTGCTTCTGCTGTTATTTGCTCACTTCTTTCTTTTGGTAGGTGAATTCTTCAATTCATGCCTTGGCTGCCCAAGTGGAGAGGAGCTCGCGACAGGCGCGAGCTGCTGAGGCTGCTGCTCATGCGGCTGAAGAGGCCTTCCGTGCTGCAGAGGCAAATACCTGGGCTGCTGAGGCGGCTGCTTACGCTGCTGAAAAGGCTGCTCGCGTCGCGATGGCCAGACAGGCGAGGTCTCAGCGTGACGCCAAGGCCATGGGGGTAGTTGTCAAGCACATGGCGGACTTAAAGTTGGATTTGCAACATCAAATCGAGTATCTTCAGGAGGACATTAGGGAGAGAACACAGATTTTCTCCCAAGGCATTGAAGACGCCAAAAAGAAGGCAGTTGAAGACTACATTGCCTCCCCGCGTTTTGACGATCTGATGGTGGACTCTTACAGGAGGGGGTTCAAGTTGAGCCGGTGGATGATCCGGAATACATACCTCGACCTCGATGTAAGTGCCATAACCACTTCGCGCATAACTCAGGAGATGGCCAATGCTGCCGATGGTGAGTCGGACTCTGAAGGAGAGGCAGGGCCTTCGAGTGTTGTTGAAGTGCCTTCCGATGGCGAAGAAGTTGCTCCGGGCATGTAGTTTTTTTTTTTTTTTTTTTTTGCCAATGTACTGTTTCTTGCAATGGAGTGTCTTTTTCCCCTTGCTCATCTTCCCCGAGCTGTTTCTTTGCCGGGTTTTTAGATTTCCGTGGTCTTTTATGCCGCGAACTGATTTTTTGCCGAGATGATAATGTTTTGAAGTTCCTCGGCTTGCCTTGTGGCACGGCCTAACTTTGTCCACTTCGCTAGGTGGTTTATAGGTAGTATCGCCTCAAGTTCACGATGTTCCACGTTCGGGGTACTCGTTTGCCTTCCAAGGTTTCGAGTTCATATGCGCCCCCGAGCGCTGTTTTTACTTTATAGGGACCTTCCCAATTAGGTCCAAGCTTGTCGACGCCGGGTTCGGGAACCATAATTTTCCGGAGGACCAGGACGCCGACTCGGAAGCTTCGTCGCTTTACTCTGCTATTGTAGTAGCGAGCTACCTGCTGCTGGTATGCCGCTGTTCGGATGTGCGCGAGGTCCCTTACCTCGTCCAGTAGGTCGAGGTTGGTGCGTAACTCGTCTCCGTTCGTCCGATCGTCGTATGTTTCTAATCGCAACGTTGGTATTTCGATTTCCGCCGGGATCACCGCTTCAGTGCCGTAGGTGAGGTTGAAGGGGGTTTCTCCCGTGGCTGCTTTTTCGGTCGTTCGGTGAGCCCATAAGACACTTGGTAGCTCTTCGGCCCACAATCCCTTAGCTCGATCCAGACATGCTTTTAGCCCGCGTAGGATGGCTCTGTTCATTACTTCCGTCTGACCGTTTGCCTGTGGGTGCGCGACTGACGTGAAATTTTTCCGAATCCCCATGTCCTGGCACCACTCTTGGAACTTGATATCCTCAAACTGTTTGCCGTTGTCGGAAATTAGAACCCGAGGTAATCCGAAGCGACATACTATGTTCTTCCAAAAGAAGTTCTGTATGTTTCGGGCCGAAACAGTTGCCAGAGGTTCGGCTTCTATCCACTTCGTAAAATAATCTACCGCAACAACTAAGAATTTTCGCCCGCCTGCTGCTAGTGGGAATGGCCCGAGGAGGTCGATGCCTCATTGTGTAAAGGGCCACGGGCTGGCGAGGTATTTGAGGTCGGAGGCAGGTTGATGGTGGATGTTAGCGTGCTTCTGACACTTGTCGCATTTTCTGACAAGCTCGACAGCTTCTGCCTTCATCGTTGGCCAATAGTATCCTTGTCGAAGTGCCTTTTGGGCGAGTGCTCTGCCCCCCAAGTGTCCGCCGCACAGGCCTTCATGAGTGTCACGGAGTACAAACTCGGCTTCGGTAGGTCGCAGGCACCGCAAATAGGGGAGCGTGTACGACCGTCGGTATCACCGTTCGTCTATTATGACATACTTGGCCGCCTGGCGCTGCACCCTTTTGGCGGCATTGCGTTCTACAGGGAGGGTTCCGTCTATCAGGAAGCTCACGAGTGGATCGATCCAGCTCGGCTCTGCTTCTAAGATGGGAGCGACCTCCTCTGTCCCCCTGAGAATACTAGGTCGAGGTAAGTCCTCTATGTACACGGTTCTCATATTGTTGTGACTCGTGCTGGCTAACCGGGACAGGGCGTCGGCCTCAGTGTTTTCGGACCTCGGGATTTGCCTGATGATGTGTGACCGGAAGTTGAGCAGGGCTACTTTTACTTTGGCCAAATATGCGATCATGGAGAGATCGCGTGCTTCGTACTCGCCGGTAACTTGGTTCACCACGAGCTGAGAATCGCTGCAGATGACCAAGTGTTTTGCCTTTAACTTTCGCGCTAGGTCCAGCCCGGCGATTAGTGCTTCGTACTCTGCCTCGTTGTTGGATGCCGCGAACTCAAAGCGTAGCGCATACTCTACTTTTGTGCCGCTCGGGCCGCACAAGACTATTCCAGCTCCGCTGCCCTGTCGGTTCGAGGAACCATCCACGTGAAGGATCTAGGGCTCCTCATCCCAATTCGCTCTTCGCCTGATCAGGAGAGATGCCACACTGGATGCTACTTCACGGGGTTCGAACTCTATGGGCTCAGGAGCTCCGGGTTCACCGCAAATGGGGACCTCGGGCTCGACCTACGGGGCTTCGTGGCTGAAAGTGCACTCAACGATAAAATCTGCCAGAGCTTGGGCCTTGATAGCGGTTCTCGGTTTGTACTGGAGATCGTACTCGCTGAGTTCGATGGCCCATTTCGTCAGTCGACCGGAGACTTCGGGTTTGAGTAAAACTTGTCTGAGAGGCTTGTCAGTTAGGACGATGACTGTATGAGCCTGGAAGTACGGGCGGAGTTTCCAAGCTGCTATTACTAGGGCGTATGCTAGTTTTTCTATCTCCGGGTACCTTGCCTCTGCTCCCTGCAAAATCTTACTAACATAATATATGGGTCGTTGGACCCGGTCTGTTTCCTTTATTAGTACCGAACTGACCGCCTCGTCGCTCGCCGAGAGGTACAGTTGTAAGACCTCGCCCACCTCGGGCCGGGCTAAGGTTGGTATACTAGCGAGGTAACCTTTTAGTTCGTCGAACGCGAACTGGCAGTCCTGGGTCCATTCGAACCCTTTGCCTTTGACTGCCTTGAAGAAGGGTAGGCAGCGGTCTGCTGACTTGGATAAGAAGCGGCTTAGAGCGGCTATGCAGCCGTTTAGCCTCTGGACCTCTTTTACTTTCCGAGGTGGTTTCATATCTAGAACGGCTTTTACTTTGTCCGGGTTGGCCTCAATACCGCGCCGATTGACAATGTAGCCTAGGAACTTGCCCGAGGTGACGCCGAAGACACACTTGTTGGGATTCAACTTCATGCTAAAATGTCGCAGGATTTGGAAAACAGAATCTAAGTTTTGTATTAACTCTTGTGAAAACTAAGTTTTGACGACCATGTCGTCTACATAGCACTCTATCTTCGTACCAATCATGGGCCGAAACAGCTTATTTACAAGTCTTTGGAAAGTTGCCCCAGCGTTTTTTAGTCCGAAGGGCATGACTTTGTAGCAATACAGGCCGAACTCGGTAATGAAGCTGGTTTTTTCCTCATCGGATGGGTCCATCCTAACTTGGTTGTAGCCCGAGTAGGCGTCCAGGAAGCTTAGCAACTCGTTTCCCGAGGTCGCGTCCACTAGGCGGTCAATTCTGGGGAGGGGGAAGCAGTCTTTCGGGCAAGCTCGGTTCATGTCGGTATAGTCGACGCACATGCGCCACTTGCCGTTTGCCTTTTTTACCAACACCGGGTTGGCCACCCAGCTCGGGTAGTAGACTTCCCTTATGAAGTTTGCTACGAGGAGCTTCTCAACCTCCTCGTCGACCGCTCTCCAGCGTTCTGGGGCTAAGTTGCGTTTCTTCTGTCTAACGGGTCTGACTACAGGGTCAGTATTAAGCTTGTGAGTTATCAGTCTGGGGCTAATGCCGGGCATGTCAGCCGCGGACCAGGCAAAAATATCTAAATTTTGGAGTAAAAAACTTACCAGTTCGGCTCGTAGGGGATCTTCGATGGAAGCTCCGATGCTTAGTGTGCAAGCTGGGTCCGTAGCTGAAGCCTGGATTGCGACTGTTTCCTCCGTGGGCGAAGCTCGCTCCTCACCTTGATCCACCGGCCGCTCCAGCTCGAGGTCGTCGGCCGTCTTGGTTTTTCCCTTTAGAGCGGCAACGTAGCACTTGCGGGACTCGAGCTGGTCGCCCCGCGCTACCCCTATACCGAAGTCCGTAGGGAACTTCATGGCCAAATAGTAGGTGGAGACCGCCGCCCGTAAGACATGCGTGATCGGCCGCCCTATTATGGCGTTGTATGGGGAGGGGGTCGCGACTACCAGGAAATCATGGTTGAGTCTGACCGCACAAGGCCATGTGCCGACTTCCACAGGGACAGTTATTTTCCCGAGGGGCCTAACTTCCTCTCCGCTGAAACCTACCAGGGGAGTGTTCGCGGGCTTCAGCTCGCTCCTCTTTAACTGCAGCTGGTCAAATGCCGATTTGAAGAGGATGTCCGCTGAGCTGCCCGAATCTACGAGCACGCGCCTGACCTCGAAATCGCTAATCCTTAGCTTAATGACAAGCGCGTCATCATGGGGGTAGTGGACTCCTCGCACGTCGTCCTCCGTGAAAAAGATTGGCTCTTCAGTCTTTGGCCTCTTCGGGGGGTTCCTTTCTTCGAGGGCCACTTCGCGAACTGAAGTCCGGGCTGCTGCTAAGGTACACCCCGCTACTACGGATCCTCCCACTATTACATGGATGGTTCCCCGAACAGGCCTTTCTTCCGGAGGCTGCTTCTGCAACGGTTCGGCAGGTCTGTTGCTAAACTCGGGTGCATCCTTTTCTTGCTCCCCTTACCGACCTGCTTTATTGTTATTGTGTTGTACGAAATTTCTCAAGTATCCGCGACGGATGAGTCCCTCTATCTCGTCGCGGAGGTTATTACACTGCTCGGTGCTATGACCATGGTCTCGATGGAAACTACAATACAAATTCTTGTTTCTATCGTTCGGATTTCCCTTCAGGCGAGGTGGCCACTTAACATACGGAGCGTCTTTGATCGTCATTAAGATCTCTGTCCGCCTCGTGTTCAACGGCGTGTAGTCCGTCCGAACTGCTAAGGGGGCCCGGAAGGACTGGTTCGGCTTCGGCTCCCGGGTCGGGTTTTTTCTACTCACCGGGTTGGAGAGCTCGCCTTCTCTCTTTCTTTTCTCGTTCCCGCTTCGGTTCGTTGGTTGATCTCTTCCTCCGTCCTCATGAACTTATCCGCGAGTTTGAGGAATTCGGCCACGGTCGCGGGCTGGTTGGCCACCATGTGCCATTTGAACTCTTTGTGCGTCACCCCTTTTTTGGACGCCGCGAGCTGCACTGCGGGGTCCAACCGTGGTATTTGCAAGCATGCCTCGTTGAACCACTTGATGTAGCCCCGAATAGACTCTCCTTCTCTTTAGACCACTCTGAAGATGCTTTCCTCTGTTCTGGGGCACCGTCCGCTGGTGAAGAAGTGCGTGGTGAAGACTTGCACGAACTGGGCCCAGCACTTTATCGACCCGGGGGCCAGGTTCCTGTACCAAGTGCGGGCTACCCTCCTGAGGGTGGTGGTAAAGGCCACGCACATGCACGATTCGCTAGCCCTGGCGAGGTGCATTTGCGACTGAAAGGCGTCAACGTGGTCGTTGGGGTCGAAGGACCCGTCGTACTTGTCCAGAGGTGGGAGTTTGAAGTCTCTGGGTAAGGGGACCGCCAGGAGTTCCGATGCGAGGGGGGAAGGAATGGAGAGGGCCAGGGTAGCTCCTACCTCGTCCGAGCTCGTGGCTTTGCCTCTGACTTCCGACAAGGCGCGGGTGGCGGTCTGGCGGCTTCGCCGGCGCCTTCGCCATTGAGCGGGCCTTGTGCTAGCGCTGCTGGCCTCCATGTTACCGACCTCGATGGGCCCGGAGTGCTGGTAGTCCGCCGCCAGGGCGCTGAATCGATTTTCGATGAGCGGGAGCTCGGGCTTGGAGCGCCGGGGTGCCAACCTCGCGGGCGAGGTTCCCGACCCACCCGCGGGTTGCGAGGCGGGGATGACATTTCTCTCTCTTCGGCCTGGGGACGAGGCCTAGCTGTTGGGGTGGTTTTGGGGCCGGGAGGCCTTCGCTTGGCGGGGGCGCCCATCCTGCGGGGAGGCCTTGACTGGCCTCGGAGCGGGGTGGCGAGGTGGAAGTTGGGGGAACTGCTGTTGGTAGTGATACTGGGAGATGTTGTGCAGCACTTGGTGCTGGTGAAGCTGGTGTTGCTGGAACTGTTGCATTTGGGCTTGCATTGCCCGCATGCACTGCACCAGGTCCTCCAACCGGTCTTGGCTAGCTGCCAGGGGGACGGCAGTTGGTTCAGTGAAAGTTGTCTCAATGGGGAGATGAAAGGGGACGTTTGTGGTAGGAGGGTTTACGGGTGCCACTGCTTGTGGCGTGTTCAGGATGGGGATCCCATCCGCCGAAAGGGGGATGGTGAACTGTCCAACGCACACTACGGGGACCTGAAGTTGCTCCCCGGTGGCGTTTGTCTCCGTGCCGCGTCCGGTGTTGCTGGAGGAGGCCATGAGTATTGGGATTTTTAAAGAAGAAAGGGGGTATCGAAGTTTGGAGGGAGGCTTTTTGAAGCGTTTCCCACAGACGACGCCAATTGATGGAGCGCGATCCGACTGGTCTTAGCTGTCCCCTGCCTTGCTTTCAAACGAGGTAGCAGGGATCCTGAAACGGGAGAGATGGGAAAGCTCCGGGGGGAACCCGGTGTAGAGGCTACGAAGCTCAAGTTAGAATCTTTCAAAAGCAAGGTAATACCAGATAGCGCAAAGTTTTTGCATACCTCTTACCGGGGGGGCAGGGGGCTCTTATAGTCGCTTCGCGTACTCGCCCCGAGGCCCTTGTCAGATCGGATATGATTACTCTGGCGTTTGTCAACTCGGCTGTCGTCCCTTCTGCTGAGACAGAACCGTCACTGCCTAACCGTC
Source organism: Nelumbo lutea (assembly GCF_056320005.1). Classification (NCBI taxonomy): domain Eukaryota; kingdom Viridiplantae; phylum Streptophyta; class Magnoliopsida; order Proteales; family Nelumbonaceae; genus Nelumbo; species Nelumbo lutea. The sequence goes on along the minus strand of NC_142691.1, from coordinate 2,132,131 downwards.
ACTGCCTGACCATCCAACTAGAGATGGCGGTGTCAGTGGCGGTGGCAGGTGGCCGTTTAGAGTGCTGCTGCCAAACGTCAGATCCCAAGTCAGTCAGGCGTGGCGCCCTCGGGCACGGAATTCCCTGGTGCCAAGCATGGTACGCCTTGTTTGGCTTTGGTGCCTAGAAGATGATGTGAAGTGCTGAGCGAGGCGGTCTTGAGCTCGGAGGTATCCTGAACTGTAACAAGGTGGGTCAGTTCGGAAAAGTCTGTCCCGAGCTATTACAAGGTGGCAGTTCGGCGAAGTCTACCCCGAGCTGTTACAAGGTGGTAGTTCGGCGAAGTCTATCCCGAGTTGTTACAAGGCGGTCAGTTCGGCGAAGTCTACCCCGAGCTGTTACAAGGCGGTCAGTTCGGCGAAGTCTACCCCGAGCTGTTACAAGGTGGCAGTTCGGCGAAGTCTACCCCGAGCTGTTACAAGATGGTAGTTCGGCGAAGTCTACCCCGAGCTGTTACAAGATGGTAGTTCGGCGAAGTCTATCCCGAGCTGTTACAAGGCGTTGGGCGAAGTCTACCCCGAGCTGTTACAAGGTGGGTTAGTTCGGCAGAGTGTGCTCTTGCCGCCTAGGGTTGACCCCTTTTGCCGAGCTGTCGTTTCTGCCACGTGTCTCATAATAAAGAGGTCAGGCCAAATTTTCCTTCATCAGTTTGGTTGCAATACAAATGAAGTAAATTAAGATATAAAACAGAATTAAGTAAAACCCAAAACAAAATTAAATGAGAATTTGCATTTTTTTCATTTGCACTCCCATGCATTTACACTAGTGCAAATAAAATTACACTTCAACCAAACGCAGCCTAAAGGAATAAGTTTGGATCAAGGAACATGATCCTTGGATAAGTTTCAATCGTGTGGAAATGTAGTTGAAGGAACTATTAGCAGATAAGAAATGGAAAAAATAAATATAAAATAACACAAAAGGCAAGGATTATTATGTGGCTATTGTTTTGGCTGACATGGCAGTAAAATGCATTCAATTGGTGAACAACCCTTAAACAATTAAGGAATTTAAGGCAAAAAATCTCCAGCTAGGTTTGAATTCAACTAAGCGGACAAAGATCTTTTATTGTTTCATCCACCATCCCAAGTATTTATATATTAAACAAATCCTAATGTTCTTTCTTCAATTATCAATTTCATTAATACTCTTGTTTAAAACTATCTGCATCATATGAAACTTTAATTTTTTTTTCCCTAAACGCACCAACTTTATTCTCTTAACCAAACTTTTTTCACCCCTAACCTTATAGCCAAAACTTTTATAGTAATCGAATTTCAACCTTTATTGTTGACAATATTTATTGTACAGAAACACAATCACAATGAGTATGGCATTAATTAAAGAATTTCATGTGGCTGATCCCAAACAGTGGGATAAGGCTTGGATGATGATGATGAATTGATGATGATAATGAACCACAATCACAAAGACTGATTGCACCATAGAAATATAGGACAAAAAACAGAAATATATAGAAAAGAGAAGAAAATATAGAAAACCAAGATTTTATGTGGTTGAACAAGATGCTTAGCCTATTTTTATGGACAAAAATGCGTTAACTAGTCATGGGGAATAAACCCCAAAAAATAAAACAGAGAGAGAAAAAAAATACTTAAATAGTATTAATTTCTAAACAGGAAACTACTTAAGGTTTGCATTACTCATCTTGGAATTCAAAGCAGAAATACCTAACAATCCCACCTAAAAGGGCCTATACGATCAAGTCAGCACAAAAACCTAAACCGTCGGAATGTTAGCTTTCAAGCTGATCCTTAGAGAAGGTGATCTTAAGCAGAAATTTTATTTATTTATTTGCTTTTTGGTCTGGTTAAGCTTCAGGGTGGGACATATATTGAGTTATTGGCCTTGATTGTTCTTTGTATAGTTCAGATCTCCCTAGCTTTTGCCAATTACTACTACATAAATAAACCTCATAAATGGATCAGATAATCTCCAGATATTAAAATTCTCTAAATGCATTGAAGATCTAACAACAGCCAAATTAATTTTGACCATCCTGATGTCCAGACTACCCCAGAAGCCACCTGTCTTGCTGGGTCGAGTTAATAATTGCCAACCTTAGTTCCTTAATCTGTGAATGTGATCATTTGGTGTAGACTGTAGATGAGAATATGACATCTGCATCACATGTTACCAGAATCGAGTAATGAGAGCTTGCCACGTGGAAAAACTTTGAAATTTGTTTTAACCTTGAAATATTACGTGACTAGCTTTATTATACTCCCTTCCATTTCCTTAGCTTTTCTTAATCTTATTAATTAGGCAAGCTACAGAGATAGCATTAGACTGTTAGGTGAAACCCCTTTCTTTACTAATTATGCAATAACCTTGTAACGAAAGGAGAAACATAGAATGTCTTTGTTAGTCAACAAAAGTAGTTAATTTTATTTGAACAATATTGCAGCAATTGAAAAATTAAAGCTAAGGGAATACTGATATTGAGTGCCCCAATAGCTAATCATTTTACTTGTTAATCCAAATTACATGGGGATTATGGATATTGAGTGCCCCAAAAGTTATTTCAAATTATTGAATTAAGGAATCCCAAAAAGAGTCTACGTTCAATTCAAACCTCTTGCAGAAAAACAGACTGTGTTCAATTCAAACTTGGACAAGATTCTCAGTAGTTTGAGCCTTTTAGTCTCTGAGCCACTAATTTCAAAAAGCTAATATACCTTTTCTTTACCTCAAAGACTAACTAACACACTTTCTGAGAAGCCATGCAGCTTAATAAATAAATGAGTGGTGTCCATGAATTCCATACTCAAAAGGATTTGTCAAGCTTCTTTTTTTGCTTGATCACAAAGGCAAAACCTGCCAAACCTTTGAAACTCACAGTAAAGGAGAGCCTCTTGAGTCCCTAGCCTACGTCTATATATAATTGGTAAACGCTAAGGCTAAATGAAACTCGATTAAATCCTTGGTTTCAGTTAGTTTGATGAGTGTGAGAGAGATTTGGGGTGTGCGTCGACCAAAGGTAAAAGGAAAATGGCTTCATCAAAGGGAAACTTAACTCCCATCGTCAGCAAAATCTTTTGCTCGGCTTCTCAGATAGTTCTAACAGTGAGGAGGCGGCCTCATGTGGTAAATGGAGGAGGTTTTGTGGTTACAGACTGCAGCCAAAGGGTGGTTTTCAGGGTGGATGGCTGTGGAACCTTGGGTGTGAGAGGTGAACTCATGTTGAGGGATGCTGATGGAGAACCTTTGCTGCTCATACGCCGGAAGGTAACAGAAAAATTGAAGGCTTCAATAGTTTCATCATATTGATGCATTTCTAATGCTTCAAGCTTGCTTCTGGTAGCTGTTATATACCCATCTCATCTCACCATTGAATAGTTAAACTCATTTCAGTGGT